>NC_134084.1:159372394-159689194 GCF_000715075.1 Nicotiana tabacum
GGTCGGTTGTGCTGATACTACACTCTGCACTGTGTGTAGGTCCTGGAGTTGCAGCTTACGGACCTTAGCTTTGAGTTGTTGCCTTCAGTCCATTCGGAGCTCCGAGATAGTCCTGCAGGCGTCTGCAGGCCTTTGCATCTCCTTCTATCCTTTCATCCTGTTTCATTTATGTATTTCAAAGGCAGCATTGTATTTATTTTTCGGACCCTTATTTGTAGTAATCCTAGACCGTCTGTGAAATTTGTGACACCAATTCTGGGTAGTTATGTTTAAGGATTTATATTGGTAATATTTAAGTAGTTATATTCTGTTCTTCCGCTTATTAAATTCTGCTATTTACATAATGTTAATTCTTAATTGTTAATAGATTAAAATGGGAAAAAGGTGAATAATACAAATGGTTGGCTTGCTTAGCCTTTACTAGTAGGCGCCATCACGACTCCCGAGGATGAGAAATCCGGATCGTGACAAATATATAAGAAGGGAGGATAGATTCTTCTCTAATATGGATCATGTATGGATAATGACTTTTTAGCGCGTTGTTGATATTTATGTTCTCTCAAATTGTATGAGCCAATTGATCGAAACCGATATATATATATATATATATATATATATATATATATATATATATATATATATATATATATATATATATATATATATATATTATATGTGTGTGTGTGTGTGTGTGTTTGTCAACTAGAATGAAATAGATTTAGATAGAGTAAACACATAGATGAATATAATTGTACTATTTGGGATTGCTATTTACACAAAATAAAGTGAATCATAAAATCATAAGGTAAGATTCATTTAATTAAGAATTACATGTAAGAACTCATCTTCTTTTAGTACATGTGCATTGTGGAAGAAAAATATCTAAAGTAGGTTAACATTTATTTAATTATAATATATTAATCTTAAGTATATACCAAAGGTATCCTTTAAATTGTTAAAAACAATGTGACTTTAATTGTGTGGTTAAAATTGAGATAACTAGCAAAATTATTGAGCAAATTACGATCCAACTATTTCATAAGTTGGTAATTCCCAAAAGTTAGAATATATTGGTTGTTAATAAATTACCATGTATGTATATATATTAATTTGTCACCGTGTAATTTTAGGTTGGTAGAAGTTGATGTTGATGTGAGAATTTATTATGTTGAGATAATAATATAATATATTTTTATAATTTAAATTAAGATATTATTAAATATATTTTTATTTGTTATTACTCTATATAGTATGACTTCACTCAGTTTCAATATAGATGAGATAGTTTGACTTGGCACGAAATTTAAGAACGAAAAAGAAAACTTTTGAAACTTATGATCCTAATAGTTTTGTGGGGCCATGATATCTGCATGGGTGTAAGAACTTCTCATTATATGTAAAATAGGTAAAATAAAAAATTTAAAATTAAATTATTTTCAAATACATAAATGTGTCATTCTTTTGGAACAGACTAATAAGAAAATATTTTATGTAAATTGAAAGGAAATGAATATTTATTTTTGAATCATATTGTATTTTTATTTGTTTGTATCACCGATTATATATGAGATTATAATATTTAAGTTTATGTCAATAGTTATTCATATAATTTGTTCTTTTTAATTTATAGAATTTAGCAAGGTCATAATATTATCCGCACATCGTGCGGGTACTAATACTAGTTAATCTTTAAGAAAGTAATTGTTACGTCTGTGTTGCCTCTTATTCATATTGTCATATCTAATTTTGAATATAGCCTTAATCTGTGATGACCCAAAAGGTCATTACTCGTTTTGAAAGTGAATTTAGTGTTTCGAGGCCTTAAAACTTCTTTTTTTTGTCTCACTTCGATATGTGTGCGCAGTCCAGGCGTGTATCCAGAAAGCTATTTTATGAAAATCTGTGAAAATGATGAATTTTGCTCTAAAATAAATTTGAGTTGACTTCGGTCAATATTTTGGGTAAACGGCCCCGGACCCGTGCTTTGATGGTCCCAGAGGGTCCGTAGGAAAATATGGGACTTGAGCGTATGCCCGGAATTGAATTCCGAGGTCCCAAGCCCGAGAAATAAATTTTTGAAAAATATTGTTTAACTGAAATTATAAGAGATTTTGAAAATTTGAATGTATTGAAAATTGATGATATTGGGCCCGTATTTTTGGTTCCGGAGCCCGATACAGGTCTTATATGGTATTTAAGTTGAGCCCGTGAAATTTGGTAAGAAACGAACTTGAAATGCTGTGAATCGGACTCTCGGTTGTTAAAAATGGAACTTAAGAGTTCATGAGATTTTTCTTTGATTTTGATGCTAAATTCATTGTTAAAGGTGTTAAATTGGCAATTTGATCGCACGAGTAAGTCCATATGATGTTTTTATGTTAGTATGCATATTTGGTTTGGAGCCCCGAGGGCTCGGGTGAGTTTAGGATCGGTTTCAGGATGTTTTTACACTTAGAAATGTTGCAGGTTCAGAGAAAGTTGCAGGTCTCTGAAACCAGGCTCCGCGGTCCGCGGTGGTGTCTTCGCGACCGCGGTGGGAGTTATGCAGTCCGTGGTGGGCAAGGCCAGGTCTTAGCTACCGTGCTCGATTTCTTTCGGTCCGCGGTGGAGCTCCGCGGCCGCAATCCTTTTTATGCGGTCCGCGGTGAGGGTCTGAGAGGGGTATATAAACGGGACTCTTCAGCTATTTTTCAATTTTCAAAACCCTGGAACATAAGAGGCGATTTTTCAAACACTCTTTCTTCTCCAAAACACTGGTAAGTGATTTTAAACTCATTTCTTTCACTCCTCAACTTCTTTTTACAAGATTTCATCCTAAAATCTATGGTTTTCATAGTGGAATCGAGAATTTTGAGAAAAACTTAAGAATATTGAAATTTGGGGATTTAGACCTCAAATTGAGGTCGGATTCCAAAATCAACTATATATCCGGGCTCGGGGGTGAATGGGTAATAGGATTTTGGTCCGAATTTCGGGTTTGGATCAAACAGGCCCGAGGTTTATATAAGTCTCCTATTCTTTCGAGAGGTTAGCTAAGATCTATATCCGGGAGATTGTTCGTCTTCATGGTGTGCTTGTGTCTATCATTTCGGACCGAGGTACGCAGTTTACCTCACATTTCTGGACAATAGTTCAGCGTTAGTTGGGCACACGGGTCGAGTTGAGTGCGTTTCATCCTCAGACGGACGGGCAGTCTGAGCGTACTATTAGTATTTTGGAGGATATGCTCCGAGCTTGTGTCATTGACTTTGGAGGCTCGTGGGATCAGTTCTTGCCTTTAGCAGAGTTTGCCTACAACAACAACTACTAGTCGAGCATCCAGATGGCTCCTTATGAGGCTTTATATGGTAGGCGATGTTGGTCGACGGTTGGATGGTTTGAGCCCGAGAGGCTCGATTGTTGGGTACAGATCTAGTGCAGGATGCCTTGGACAAAGTCAGGGTCATTCAGGATAGGCTTCGTACAGCTCAGTCCAGGCAAAAGGGCTATGCCGACCGTAAGGTTCGTGATGTGGCATTCATGGTCAGTGAGCGGGTGTTGCTTCGGGTGTCGCCCATGAAGGGCATGATGAGATTTGGGAAGAGGGGCAAGCTTAGCCCTAGGTTCATTGGTCCTTTTGAGATTCTTGATCGAGTGGGAGAGGTGGCTTACAGACTTGCATTGCCGCCGAGTTTATTAGCCGTGCATCCAGTGTTTCTTGTGTCCATGCTTCGGAAGTATCATGGTGATCCATCCCACATGTTAGATTTCAGCACTGTCCAGTTGGACAAGGACTTGTCCTATGAGGAAGAACCGGTAGCTATTCTAGATCGGCAGGTTCGTCAGTTGAGATCGAAGAGTTTTTCTTCTGTTCGAGTTTAGTGGAGAGGTCAGCCTGTTGAGGCAGCGACCTGGGAGTCCGAGTCTGATATGCGGGGCCGATATCCCTATCTTTTTTCCCACTCATGTACTTCCTTCTTATGTCCATTCGAGGACGAACGGTTGTTTTAGAGGTGGAGAATGTGATGACCCAAAGGCTCGAGGCCTTAAAACCTCCTTTTTGTCTTATCTCGATATGCATGCACATTCCTGACGTGTATCCGAAAAGCTATTTTGTGAAAATCGGTGAAAAATGATGAATTTTGCTTTAAAATGAATTTGAATTGACTTCGGTTAATATTTTGGATAAACGGATCCGGACGCGTGCTTTGACAGACCCGGAGGGTCCGTAGAAAAATATGGGACTTGGGCGTATTCTCGGAATTGAATTTCGAGGTCCCAAACTCGTGAAATAAATTTTTGAAGAAAATTGTTTAACTGAAATTATAAGAGATTTTGGAAATTTGAATGTATTGGAATTTGATGGTATCTGTCACACCTCGTTTTTCTACCCTCGGAAGGGGGTATAAGGGAAGTTTTCCAATTAAAGTGACAATCGAAACGGGATTATTTATTTACAATTCAGAGTCGCCACTTGGGATAATTTATGGCGTCCCAAGTCACCGGTTTTAAAATCTCGAATCGAGGAAGTTTGACTCTTATTTATGGTCTGCGAACACAAAAATCCGGGTAAGGAATTCTGTTAATCTAGGAGAAGGTGTTAGGCATTCCAGGGTTCCGTGGTTCTAGCGCAATCGCTCAACTATTATATTGGCCTAATTATCTGATTAACTACACATTTTAAAACCTACGTGCATTTTTAACTTTCTAACCGCTTTTAATATTTTAGGAAAATTCAAGGTTATTTAAAACACATCGTAAGCCACGCTACATGAAATGCACCCGCGGTTCACGATACATTCTATTTAACCTTGTTGGAAATTAGAATCGGGTCACATGAAATGTACACCCGGACTTTAGTAATTACAAATCACAACTACGTCACGGGAACCATACCCGTAGCCATGATAATTATTTAATTAACGTGCCTAAAGCAAACTACGAGATTCATTTTTAGCAACCAAATTATAACACATACTACTAAATACTAATAACTCCTGTTCTAATATGACATTCTTTCCAAAAAAAAATGTTTCCATTTTTACGCATTTCAACTATTAATACATCATCTTAAAGTAATGGCACCTGATAATCCCCAAACTCAATCTCAGTATTCAAGCTTCCAGACTAGTCAAACTGGACGACGGAAAATAGAATAGCTAAGACAACTTCAAGTGAGAATGCTTGCTTTTTTATTCACAACATTGCAACTTTATACCAAACTGAAAATATAATGCCTCACTATTGCAATTTTATCCGCAAAAGATATTACTACAACGATCCGACTTTAACAACAATAATCACAGGAAGTTAACATAGAGGACATTATTCAATAGAACAAAAAAATGTATGCACTAAAATGTCAGTAATAAAATTTTTCTATTTATGATTATTGAAGGAAACAGAAGAACTACAATGAGAGTAAAAGTGCACCTTAGAGAAGCAAAATGCTTTTAAGAATTTGATTATTGATAGCTCTCCAATTGAATGTACATCGGACCTCGACAGAAAATTAGCCACCAAAAAACCAACAAACTAAAATTCAACAAAACTCAAACTCGACCGCGACGCACCTCGAACCAGTAGCCAAAACAACAAACTTCCAAAACTCAAGCAAATACCATGATTTTTAAAACAAAACCGAAATCAGAAACGAAGAAGAATAAGATATATATTCAGTTTTTTTGCCTTTTTTTGTTTTCGATTAACTCTCCATTTCCATTCTCCTCGCGACCTATGTGCGTGTGTAATCGGCAGCTGGTGGTCGATTTAGTAGGAGTGCTGCTGCCGACTACGACAACTGGTGGAGATGGTGCGACTGGAATCTAACGGTGGAGGGTGAGAAGTCTTCGGATCTAAGGTTTAAGAATGATGGGGTTCGGCTGCTTCCTTGTCCTATCCATATGTGGAAGAGATCGGAATTTCAGGGGTAACGGCTGGAGAAGATGGTCGTTGGTTTGGTTGCTAATGGGTGTCGACGGATCATAGGTCTCTAGGGCTAAAGTCTAATGTTTTAATGGAGAAGAAGATGGGGGAGGTCATTTTTTGGAGTTGCTGCTGGAGATCCTTAGGCGTTAGGTGAAGAAGATGAAGTTAGGGGGGCGGGGTCCTTGTGTTCAAACGGCTGTAGCTTCAGGTGTTCATCAAAGTGAAGAAGAAGAGACCCTCTTTCAAAAGGCTTTTGTGTGTAAGGTTTTTGGCGTTAGGCTGCTGGAAGCTATTGTTGGAATGAAGAAGAAGATGGAATTCAGATAGGGGGTGGTCGTTTGGTTGAAGAAGAAGTAGAACGGTGAGGGAGGGGTCTATGTATTCTTGCGACTGATTAGATCTCTTAGGCGTTAGGTTAGCTCCTCATTTGTTTTTTCAAAAACAGTTGTCCCCTATAGAGTGTATATGTTTAGGTTAGTTTGGCAGGGTTTTTTAGGTTAAGGGGTATGGGCCTAGGAATTATGGGCTAGGTCTGAAAATTAGGTTTAAAATGGGTTGTTTGGGCCCAAATTTTATTCTTTCACCGTGAACAAGACTAAAAATACGACCTCATTTACCAATTAATCCTACTTAAGTAAAATAACTATTAAGATAAGACTAATCGTTAAAACAAACCTATTTTTTTGATATTTTCAAATATCATATTAAAATAAAATAAGGTATTATTTTTGTAGTTTTTTAGTATTACGAAAGGTATATAAATTAACAACAACTAAAAAAGAATAAATATTTTTGAAATTTTTATTTTTTGATAAAATAAAGTAAAAGAGTCAAAACTAATTGAAATATCGATATTAGGCCTAAATTAAATATTTTACGCTAAAATGGGTAAAATCTTGGAGAGGGTCAAAAATCACATGTCTACAGTATCGGGCCCATATTTTGGTTCCAGAGCCCGGTACAGATTTTATATGGTTTTAAGTTGAGCCCGTAAAATTTGGTAAGAAACGGACTTGAAATGATGTGAATCGGACTGTCTGTTGTTAAAAATAGAACTTAAGAATTCAAGAGATTTTTCTTTGATTTTGATTATAAATTCATTGTTAAAGGTGTTAAATTGACGATTTGATCGCACGAGTAAGTTCATATGATGTTTTTGAGTTAGTATGCATATTTGGTTTGGATCCCCGAGGGCTCGGGTGAGTTTAGAATAGGTTTCGGATTGTTTTTACACTTAGAAATGTTGCAGGTCTCTGAAACCAGGCTCCGTGGTCCGCGGTGGAGTCTTCGCGACCGCGATGTGAGTTATACGGTCTGCGGTGAGCAAGGCCAAGTCTTCGTGGCCGCGCTCAATTTCTTGCGGTCCGCAGTGGAGCTCCGCAGCCGTAGTCCTTTTTATGCGGTCTGTGGTGAGGGTCTAAGAGGGGTATATAAACGGGACTTTTCAGCTATTTTTCAATTTTCAAAACCCTAGAACATAAAAGGCAATTTTTCAAACACTCTTTCTTCTCTAAAACACTGGTAAGTGATTTTAAACTCATTTCTTTCACTCCTAAACTTTTTTTTACAAGATTTCATCCTAGAATCTAAGTTTTCATGGTGGAATTGGGAATTTTGAGAAAAACCTAAGAATATTGAAATTTGGGGATTTAGACCTCAAATTGAGGTCGGATTCCAAAACCAATTATATATCCGGGCTCGGGGGTGAATTGGTAATCAGGTTTTGGTCCGAATTTCGGGTTTGGATCAAGAGGGCCCATGGTCGATTTTTGAATTTTTGGGAAAATCCTTATAAAACATATTTCCATGCATTAGAATTTCTTTATTTAGAGTTTATTGATATCATTAAGTAAATTGTGGCTAGATACAAGCGAATTGGTGGTGGAATAAGAGGTAAAGCGGTAGTTGAGGCTTGAATTGCATTTGTGGCATTGAGGTAAGTGTTTGGTCTAACCTTAGTTTGACGGATTAGGAGTTGAGTCTTATTTTTCTATGTGCTAATTGTTGAGTACAACGTATAGGCATAGTGACGAGTATCTATACATTGGTGCTAAGCATGCCCGTGAGTCTTATACTATAATTAATGTGACTCCATTTCATATTGTTCATGATTTATAACGATTTCTATTGATGAACAAGACTTGTGAAAGTATTAACGGTAATTGAACATTGTGGACCTTAGAGAAGCAAAACGCTTTTAAGAATTTGATTACTGATAGCTCTCCAATTGAATGTACATCGGACCTCGGCGGAAAATTAGCCAATAAAAAACCAACAAACTGAAATTCTACAAAACTAAAACTTGACTGCGACGCACCTCGAACCAGTAGCCAAAACGACAAACTTCCAATACGCAAGCAAATACCATGATTTTTTAAACAAAACCGAAATCAGAAACAAAGAAGAATAAGATATATATTCATTTTTTTTTGCCTTTTTTTGTTTTCTATTAACTCTCCGTTTCCATTCTCCTCGCGACCTGTGTGCGTGTGTAATCGGCAGCTGGTGGTCGATTTAGTGGGAGTGCTGCTACCGGCGACGACAACTGGTGGAGATGGTGTGGCTTGAATCTAACGGATGAGGGTGAGGAGTCTTCGGCTCTAAGGTTTAAGAATGATGGGGTTCGACTGCTTCCTTGTCCAGTCCATATGAGAAGAGATCGGAATTTCAGGGGTAACAGCTGAAGAAGATGGTCGTTGGTTTGGTTGTTGATGGGTGTCGGTGGATCTTACGTCTCTAGGGCTAAGGTCTAATGTTTTAATGGAGAGGAAGATGGGGGAGGTCGTTTATTGGAGTTTCTGCTGGAGATCCTTAGGCCTTAAGTGAAGAAGATGAAGTTAGGGGGGCGGGGTCCTTGTGTTCAAACGGTTGTAGCTTCAGGTGTTCATCAAAGTGAAGAAGAAGAGTCCCCCTTTCAAAAACGGCGGATGGCTTTTGTGTTTAAGGTTTTTGACGTTAGGCTGCTGGAAGCTGTTGTTGGAATGAAGAAGAAGATGGAATTCAGATAGGGGGTGGTCGTTTGGTTGAGGAAGAAGCAGAACGGTAGGTGAGGGGTCTATGTCTTCTTGCGGCTGATTAGATCTCTTAGGCGTTAGGTTAGCTCCTCATTTTTTTTCAAAAACGGTTGTCCCCTCTAGAATGTATATGTTTAGGTTAGTTTGGTAGGGCTTTTTTAGGTTAAGGGGTATGGGCCTAGGAATTATGGGCTAGATCCGAAAATTAGGCTTAAAATGGGTTGTTTGGGCCCAAATTTATTCTTTTTCCGTGAACAAGACTAAAAATACGACCTTATTTACTAATTAATCCTACTTAAGTAAATAACTATTAAGATAAGACTAATCGTTAAAACAAACCTATTTTTTGGTATTTTCAAATATCATATTAAAATAAAAATAAGGTATTATTTTTGTATTTTTTTAGTTTTACGAAAGGTATATAAACTAACAACTAAAAAAGAAGAAATATTTTTGCAATTTTCATTTTTTTGATAAAATAAAATAAAAGAGTAAAAAGTAATTGAAATTTCGATCCTAGGCCTAAACTAAATATTTACGCTAAAATGGGTAAAATCTTATGGAGGGTCAAAAATCACATGTCTATAGTATCGGACCCGTATTTTTGGTTCCGGAGCCCGGTACAAATTTTATATGGTATTTAGGTTGAGCCCGTAAAATTTGGTAAGAAACGGACTTGTAATGATGTGAATCGGACTCTCGGTTGTTAAAAATAGAACTTAAGAATTCATGAGATTTTTCTTTGATTTTGATGCTAAATTCTTTGTTAAAGGTGTTAAAGACGATTTGATCGCACGAGTAAGTCCATATGATGTTTTTGATTAGTATGCATATTTGGTTTGGAGCCCCGAGGGCTCGGGTGAGTTTAGAATAGGTTTCGGAATGTTTTTACACTTAAAAATGTTGCAGGTTCAGAGAAAGTTGCAGGTCTTTGAAACCAGGCTCCGTGGTCCACGGTGGAGTCTTCGCGACCGCGATGGGAGTTATGCGGTCCGTGGTGGGCAAGGATAGGTATTCGCGGCCGCGCTCGATTTCATGCGGTCCGCGGTGGAGCTCCACAACCACAGTCCTTTTTATGCGGTGCGGTGATGGTCTGAGAGGGGTATATAAAGGGGACTCTTCAGCTATTTTTCAATTTTCAAAACTCTGGAACATAAGAGGCGATTTTTCAAACACTCTTTCTTCTCCAAAACACTGGTAAGTGATTTTAAACTCATTTCTTTCACTCCTTAACTTTTTTTTTACAAGATTCCATCATAGAATCTAGGTTGTCATGGTGGAATTGGAAATTTTGAGAAAAACCTAAGAATATTGAAATTTGGGGATTTAAACCTCAAATTGAGGTTGGATTCCAAAATCAATTATATATCCGGGATCGGGGTGAATGGGTAATCGAGTTTTGGTCTGAAATTCAGGTTTGGATCAAGCAGGCCCATGGTCGATTTTTTACTTTTTGGGGAATCTTTATAAAACCTATTTTCATGCATTAGAATTTATTCATTTAGCGTTTATTGATATCCTTATGTAAATTGTGGCATGATACAAGTGAATTGGTGGTGGAACAAGAGGTAAAGCGGTAGTTGAGGCTTGAATTGTGTTCATGGCATTGAGGTAAGTGTTTGGTCTAACCTTAGCTTGGCAGATTAGGAGTTGAGTCTTATTTGCTATGTGATAATTGTTGAGTACGATATATAGGCATGGTGACGAGTATCTATACGTTGGTGTCAAGCATGCCCATAAGTCTTATACTATGATTAATGTGACTCTGTTTCATATTGTTCATGCTTTATAAAATGATTTCTATTGATGAACAAGATTTGTGAAAGTATTAATGGTAATTGAACATTGAGCGTTGGCTCAAGTTTAGAATTGAGTTGTGAAGTAAATGAGGAAAAGAGAAGAGGTTTATGATATTATCTCCCTTGCCGGAATATTATTGCTCTGATATTCTCTCCCTTGCCGGGATGTTATTATTCATGATATTGTTTCCCTTGCCGGGATATTGTTATTTTGTTATTTTTCCCTTGCCGGGATTTTATTGTGATATTATTGATTTTCCTTGCCCAAATTGCTTTGTGATTGTTGCTTGGGTGAGGAAGAATGTTAAAGCACGAAGGGTGATGGCGTGCATGATATTTGTGAGAGAGTGTAAAGCACGAAAGATGATGTCGTGTATGATTTTTGAGAATGTTAATGCACGAAGGGTGATGTCGTGCCAATATTGTGAGGTAAAAGCACGAAGGGTGATGTCGTGCCGCACGATGTACAATTCCGTGCAGATTATATTAATTTTTGTGGTGAGGACGAGAGTAAAAGCACGAAGGGTGATGCCGTATAAATTATATTGATTCTTATGGTGAGGACGAGAGTAAAACACGAAGGGTGATGACATGCACTTGTCTTTTATTTCTGATTCTTTTTGGTAATTGACCCTCTCTGATCCTTATATTTATATGTTGTTCTATTGTTATTATTTGATGATCCCTGCAGCATGTTTCCCTCTCCCATCCTTAACTGTACATTTCTGCCTTTATTTTCATTGTATATGATTTAACTGCACAGGTTATTTGGTAGTCTAGTCCTAGCCTCGTCACTACTTTGCCGAGGTTAGGCTAGGCACTTACCAGCACATGTGGTCGGTTGTGCTGATACTATACTCTACACTGCGTGCAGATCCCGGAGTTGCAGCTTTTGGACCGCAGTGAGGGTGCTGTCTTCAGTCCATTTAGGCGACCTGAGGTAGTCCTGCAGGCGTCCGCAGGCGTTGGCGTTTCCTTCTATCCTTCTATACTGTTTCTTCTATGTATTTCTGAAACAACTTGTATCTACCTTTTGGACCCTTATTTGTAGTAATCTTAGACAATCTGTGATATTGTGACATCAAATTCTAGGTAGAGTTGTACTTAGACTTCCGCAGTTGTATTAATCTAAATTATCAAATTTCGTCTTCCGCACTGTTTTTGTTATTATTAATTCCGTTGTTCTTGTTATGTTGTTTTGGAATTGCTAAAGGATAAAAAATGGAAATGGTTAAATAATTGGACTAATCGACTTACCTAGCTTTCATTAGTAGGCGCCTTCAAGGCTCACAAGGGAGGAAAATCCGGGTCGTGACATAATCACGAGAGTGAGATAATAATCCGGGGTTGATTAATTCCAGGATAAATACTAAAATGACAAAGATGCTCTTCTCCATGACTCTTCCCCCAAAGTCTTAAATAATCGAAGGTTAATATTTAAAAATAAAAGTTTATCCCAACTTATTTAGTATAAACTAAACACATGTTTATATTATATCATGTATATCCCATTTTTAGTCCAATGAATCAAATATCGAATAAAAATATATTCACTAAATAATTTTATTATTATTTAATTCCAATAGTATAATCTCATCATTATAATATAATCCCCTTATAACTTCGCAAACCAAACCACCGCTATTAATGTTACACGACAACATAGTACTCAAAGACGAAATAATCAAGTCATTGCCAAAGTCTTTTCAAATGAAGTTACGAACTTATATTAAACTCATATGAAGCCTTCGCTTCTTGATTAATACACTGTCCAACTTCTTTATTTCGTTAACATTTTAAGCATGGGTCCAATCCAAGCTGATGACGAAGAAGTCACTCACGATTTTTTCTTCTTTCGCGCCTACAAAAATGGCAGAATTGAAAGATCTTAGAGAGACAGATAATCCTAATACCGGCGTGCAATCTAATTAAGGACGTCAACAACATTTCAGCTCGTCTTTATCTTCCCAGAATAACTAAAAATAAGCAAAAGTTTCCTCTCCTTATATAGATACATGGTGGAGCTTTCTTCCCTATAGCGAAATTGTCAGGTGTTAGTCCTAATTTTTTTGTTATATTTGATTTTTCTATTTCTTGAAGGAAATGATAACATATTTATTATAATTGGATTTTTCTTCTTGCAGAAGAAAATTATAAATCTTTCATATTTGGCTAATCCCTTTTCTTGTAGGAAAAGGTTTGGACTCTATAAATTGAGGATCCTGTATTCTCATTCATTAGCATCCACAGTATAGCCATATGGGGTTTGAGAGTCGTGTTTAGGGGGAAAACTTTACAGGACAAATATTATTGTGTCACTTGTGTTTGCCTCTTCGTGAGGTTGTTCTCTCGATATTTTGTACTCTCTTTTATTATAGTGGATTGCTCATCTCCGCAGTGGACGTAGGTCAGTTGACCGAACCACGTTAAATATTTATGTCTCTTTTAGTATATTTCTCTTTTGTTGTGTGATTTATCGTCGTGCAAGGTTGTTTTACTAATTTCCGCATGACATCAAATTATTTCAGTCCTAACAAGTGGTATCAAAGCCTTGGTTATTTATTCAAATTGTTACGGAATTGAGGCGAATATGAGCAAGATGGTATGTTTAAATGGGAGAAATTATAATATTTGGAGAAGCAAGATGAAAGACTCGTTGTTCGTGAACAAGATGCATCTCATAAATTGTTGGCCCAAGTACAGGTGAAGTTTTGAAGACTGACAAAAGAACTCAGACATGGACCAGGTCCATCTTGTGAAGCACAGTCATGATCAACCCAAACATATGAGATGCACGTGAAGGAGATAAATCTAACTTATCAGAAGTAATATCTCCTGATCTAATCGAAAAGGTTGCATATTGGATAAGGAGAGAAAGACTCCTTACACGACGAGAACACAGTTTAGGAAGAGGATAGTGTTAGAGTATGAGATCAACTAGAACTCTTCTATGATAGAAGAGTAGCATTTGTATCCCAGTCAATCTCTAATTACTAACTCATTAAATATCAATGTTGTTCTCTTTTACATGTAATGCACATAAGCAGAACTTAAACGTAAATTGAGAGCAAAAGAGCAAGGCAATTTTGCAAGCAATTTATGTGTGATTCAAGAATGCAATCGTGAAGCTACTTTAACAAGATAGAAGAACCAGTTCCAAGTGTCTATCTTTTATTCTAGTTCAATTGTAGTAAGTGATTTTACATTGTACCTTTCAGCTTTTATAAAAGCAATTGTATTAGGTACCTACAGTGTTCAAGTTAGAGTTAACTTGAATTTGTCGCAACAGTTGAGGCTGTGTGCCACAACGGGATTAGAGTTAATCCTAGGTTTACAAAAGAATTTTTGTAAATGCAGTTTTTGGTTCAGTGATTTTAGTGAAAGTTTGGGGAAATCCTACTGAGTAATAGGTCGTGGTTTTTCATCTTTTGAGCCAGGTGTTTTCCACGTAAAAATCTCTGTATTCTTTATTTTCTTTACTTATTATTCCGCAAATAGTAGTAGTTGGAACACATAGAAGAACCAGGTCCTTCTATAATCTAGTTAAGAAAAAATTAGGTACCATACAAATCACCCCCCCCCCCTATGTGGTATTGACAACATTAATTGGTATCAGAGCGGGTTATCCTTGAAGAGGCTAACACCTTAGGAATAGATCAAGATGAGTGCACCACCTGCAAACTGGGAAGGGCAATCCATTGCTAGGCCCCCACTCTTTAATGGTCAATACTATTCTTGGTGGAAGAACAGGATGAGAGACCACATCATAGGAGAAGACTATGATCTCTAGGACATAGTCACAAATGGTCCCCTTGCTACTACAAAGAAGAATGCTGAAGGAGTTGACGTGTCAAAGACAAGAGCTGACTGCACTGCTGAAGATTTGAAGAAATGGGAAAAGAATGCCAAGGCCAAGAAATGGCTTGTGTGTGGACTAGGTCCAGAAGAGTACAACAGGATTGAAAGTTGTACCACTGCTAAGGAGATATGGGACACTTTACAAGTGGCTCATGAAGAAACTCCGCAAGCAAAGAGATTAAGAGGAACACTGTTATATGCTCAATATGAGAATTTTACCATGAAGGAAGGAGAAACTATCCAGGAGAAGTACACAAGGTTCACAACACTAACAAATGAACTTAAATCTCTTGGGAGAATTATCCTTGAAGACGACAACGTTGAGAAAATCTTGACAAGGGTCTTACCAGTAATTTGGGAAAGCAAAATCGTTGCTATTCAGGAATCAAAGAACATTGCAACCTTCAAGTTGGATGAACTGATTGGAAATCTCACTGCCTATGAACTGAGAAGGCAAACCATGAAAATGGATGCACCCAAGAAGGAAAGTAGTCTGGCTTTCAGAATACCTGAAGGTGAAGAACTAGAGGACGATGAAATGGCCATGATCATAAGGGATTTCAAAAAGTACCTGATGAGAGGAAAGGGTTCTTCAAGAGGTACAACCTTCAAAAAACCAAGGGCTCCTGAGCAACAGACCAATGAGGGCTGCTACAAATGTGGTAAGACTGACCACATGATCAAAAGTTGTCCTCAGTGGGAAATTGAATGGAAGAAGGAAAGGGTTGAACGAAGGAACGGGTTCAACCCAAAAGGAACAAAGGATCAACAAAGGTTATGGTTGCTGCTTAGGGAGAAACATCAAATAAGAATTCAGAAGATGAAGCCGGAGATGAACAAGCACTTATGGCCATTGGAGAATCAGATGATGAACAAGAGGTAAGTGTGATTCATCATAAAGACAAGATTAAATTTTTGTCTAAAGAAAGGTTATCAGAACTATTGCTAGACTTTATCGATGAGTCTGAGATAATAAACAATAAGAAGGAACAACTGTCTAGCCAAGTGCAAAAATCTACAATCTAGGGTTAATGAAAGTGACAGTAAAAATGCTAAGTTGAAGAACCAAGTTCTTGAACTTGACACCAGTGTCTTAGAACTTAGGTCTGAAAATTTAAAACTAAAGTCAGGAACAGGTAAGAAGAAAGTTGATCACACATATCTCACCTTAAAAGAAAATCTAGGAAAGATGAAGGATGAGTTGCATAAGAAAGATGAGCAGATAAGAGTCTTAAAAGAAGACCTAGGGAAGGTAAAACATGAAGTAGACAGAACTTGCAAATGGAATAAGGCTTCTGATGCACTATCCTGGCTACAAAAACACCACAGTAGCAACAAGAGATGAATTGGCTATGAGACTCAAGAACCTAAGTGGGACCCCAAAAACAAGTACATCACTCTTCCTGAAAACAAAATCTGTACACACTGTGGCAAGACTAGTCATTATAAAAATGAATGTAATGCAAAAGAAAGTTCAGTCAAAAGAACAATACCCTTGTTCAAGAGAAAAATAGGCTGCCTGTATGGGCCAAAAGGAATTTAATTTATCCCTTTGCCTATAGAAAGCGACCCAAACTAGTTTGGGTTCCTAAGACTAACCTCTGATTTCTTTTTACAGGTCCAAGTGAAGTGAAGTAGCCAAATATGGTACATGGATAGTGGATGCTCAAAACATATGATTGGAAGCAAGAACCAGTTCCTTTTACTTGAGGGCTTAAAAGGAGGTAATGTCTCCTTTGGAAATGGGAAAAAAGGTGAGATTATTGGGGTTGAAAAGGTAGGTAAGCCAAACTCACATTCCATTGAGAATGTCTACTTGATAGATGGCTTGAAAGATAGCCTAATCAGTGTATCACAACTGTGTGACAGAGGTAACCTTGTAGCATTTACCTCTACCAAATACTTTGTGATTAATCTTACCACTGACAAGATTGTTTTGTATGGAAAAAAAGTTAACAATATTTACATTGTAGATTTGTCCATCCTTTCTGAAAATGAACTCACTTACTTGAGTGTGCTGGACAATGATACCCTCCTATGGCACAAAAGACTTGGTCATGCAAGTCTGAATCAACTCAACAAATTAGTCTCCAAGGAACTAGTGATAGGGTTACCTAACATCAAGTTCAAGGAAGAAAAAGTTTGTGAGGCCTGTGCAAGGGGGAAGCAGGTAAGATCATCCTTTAAAAGCAAGAAAATGGTAAGCACAACCAGGACGATGGAACCGGTTCATATAGATCTCTATGGTCCAATGAGAACATTGAGCAGATGTGGTAAGAAATATGTGATGGTACTTGTTGATGATTATTCTAGGTTTACCTGGGTTCTGTTTTTAACATCTAAGGATGAAGCATTTGACATGTTTACTGCCTTTGTTAGAAAAACTTAGAAAGAACTAGATAATCAACTTGCATCAATCAGGTCTGATCATGGAACTGAATTTGAAAATGCTAAGTTCGCTGAATTTTGCGATGAGCATGGTATAGATCATAATTTTTCTTCCCCTAGGACTCCTCAACAAAATGGAGTAGTTGAAAGAAAGAATAAGATTCTTGAAGATATGGCTAGGACTATGCTACATTCTAGTAAATTGCCTCATAGCTTCTGGGCAGAGGCTGTAAATATTGCATGTTACAACATTAACAGATGCTTGACTAGACCTCTTGTAGAGAAGACTCCCTATGAGTTACTTAAAGGGAGAAAACCAAATATATCCTATATTAGGCATTTGGATGCAAGTGCTTTGTGCACAATAATGGAAAGGACTCCCTAGGTAAGTTTGATCCCAGAAGTGATGATGGAGTATTCTTGGGATATTCTTCACATAGAAAAGCTTATAAAGTGTTCAATAAAACAACTTTGTGTGTAGAAGAAAATATACATGTAGTTTTTGATGAAACTAACATTCTTTCTGTGAGAGAGGAACATGAAAATGAAGCTATTGGGCTGGTAAAAGAATTGAGTGAAGTCTCAGCTCAAGATAAAGTTGCACCAAAAGAAGGAACAGGTGATGGAACAGGTTCTTCCATCTAGGGCAACCTAACAGGGGGAACTGAACAAAGAGGAACTGAAACCAATTCCCTAAAGGAACCTGTTCATGACCTTGTTCCTCAGCAACAGAACATGGGAGAAACATCAAGCTGAAATTAGTTGGTTGTGAAACCTCACAAGTATCAAAGTTCTCATCCCATTGAGAACATAATCACTAATCCAACCTCTGGAGTTAAAACTAGATCACAATTAAAGAATATGTGTGCTTTTGATGCTTTTCTATCTCTTATTGAACCTAAAAATGTGTTGAGGCTTTGCAGGATGCAGATTGGGTAAATGCAATACAAGATGAACTCAATCAGTTTGAGAGAAGTCAAGTTTGGCATCTAGTTCCAAGACCCAAGGACAGATCAATAATTGGCACTAAATGGGTCTTCATAAACAAGCTTGATGAAGATGGAACAGTTACAATGAATAAAACAAGACTGGTGGTCCAAGGTTATAGCCAAGAGGAGGGTATAAATTATGATGAGATCTTTGCTCCAATTGCTAGACTAGAAGCAATAAGACTCCTTATAGCCTTTGCAGCACACATGGAATCCACTCTTCATCAGATGGATGTCAAAAGTGTCTTCCTGAATGGCTACCTAAAAGAAGAAGTGTTTGTCAGACAACCTCTAGGGTTTGAGAGTAAGGAGTGTCCGAAACATGTGTACAAATTAGACAAGGCTCTCTATGGACTCAAGTAGGCTCCTAGAGCATGGTATGAACGACTGTCCAAATTCCTACTTTAACATGGCTACAAAAGAAGTAAAATTGACAGTACTCTATTCCTGAGGGAAAAATGTAAGGATCTTTTTGTGGTACAAATATATGTTGATGACATAATTGTTGGGGCAACCACTGACAAACTAAGTAAGGATTTTGCCCAATTAATGGGGAGTGAGTTTGAAAAGAGTATGATGAGTGAGCTTAACCCAAATAGAACCATGATCCATCAGTAGAAATATGCAAAAGAGTTGATTAAAAAGTTTAAAATGGATGAATCAAAGGAAATAGACACACCCATTGCAACAACTACTAAATTAGACTTAGATGAACATGGTTCATCTATTGATCAGAAGTTGTATAGGGGTATGATTGGTTCACTTTTGTATCTTACTGCTAGCAGACCTGACATAGTTTTCAGTATAGGGCTTTGTGCTTGTTTTCAGGCTAATCCTAAGGAATCTCACTTGACTGTTGTCAAGAGGATACTAAGATATTTAAAAGGCACTACTGATCTGTGTCTTTGGTACCCTAAAGGTAGTAATTTCAATCTAGTAGGGTATGCTGATGCTGACTATGCAGGTTTCCTTATGGATAGGAAGAGCACCTCAGGTATGGCTCATTTTCTTGGTTCAGGTCTTGTATCATGGGCCACTAAAAAGCAGAATTCAGTGGCCTCATCCACTGCTGAGGCTGAATATGTTGTTGCTGCCTCTTGTTGTGCTCAATTGTTGTGGATCAAACAGCAACTGATAGATTTTAGCAGCTAATAGATTTTGGCATTGAAGTTGGTTGCATTCCTATCTTCTGTGATAACACTAGTTCTATAAGTATGACAAAGAACCTTGTTCATCATAAGAGGACTAAGCACATATATGTTAGACATCACTTCTTAAGAGATAACTATGAGAAAGGAATGATTACCATAGAATTCTGTGCTACTGATAAACAAATTGCTGACATTTTTACTAAAGCACTGAGTAGAGAAAACTTTGAAAGGAATAGGTTGGAATTAGGGATGATTAAGATCACCTAATGGGACCAGCTCAGAATGCACAATGAAAAAAATGATGAATTTTTTTTTTTGGCTATGAAATCTGAACTTGTGTAAATATCTAGATTAGTTTTTACTCAGCTTAATACTATAAATAGTATACTCTTGTGGCATGTGTTAATATGACTCACTGATCTCTTACAAAATTTTCTCTATTGTGGTAAATTGAGGCATGGTCAAGAGAATTCTAAATGAAGAACCTAGTTCATCTGTATTGTTTCATCTGAATGCCAAGGTATGTTTTCTATACTCTGCACAATTAGAAATATAAATCATGAGGAGAGTCCTACAATTGTTCAACTTCCTAGAAAATCCTATCTGTTTGTTTTTGAACCAGTTCCGTCCTCATTAGAATTCTAACCACAAAAATTGCCTAAAATCTAGGGAAGCCTAACCATTCGTTCAAACTGCAATTTTAGGTTTATTAGACCTCTAATTGACCGCTAAAGCTACCTTATCCATTAAATGAGTTTTTCCCTTTAAATACTCATCATTACTTCCTGCCACCCTCATAATTCAAAATCGTCAAAAACCTTCTTCACTCTCAACTGCTTTCTTCTCCAAAGTTTTAACTTACCAATTCTCTCAAGAAATCAGCTATACTGACAAACCCACAAGACAACCCTGGAACTACTTCATAGCACACTCCCTCTGATTCATCTACCCCTCCTCCACCTAGCACAACTCCCAAACCCAGGCTAAGAAGAGTAAAAATGCTTGCTCGTAAAACGGTGGAATCTGGTGCTCTCTCAAAGAAATTGAATGAGCAATTAAAGGCAAGTCAGACTCAAGATTCTGATTCTGACTTTGATTCTGCGTAATACAAATCTGCTAGTGAGGGGGAAGGACCTGAGTCTTCTGACTCTAAGAAGGCTCAAAAATCCCCTTCTGAGGTAAGTTCTTCTTTGACTGAGAATTTAGAAAATAGGTTTGTTTTGGTTGGGCCTATCAGGGATGTGGAATTACCCGAGTTAAGAAGGAGTGAAGGTAAAAAGAAATTTGAAAAAGAAAAAGAGAAAGAGGGTGAATGTGGTGATGTGAGGGGAAAATGGAAAGGAGTGGCTGATTACTCACCCACTGTTGTACCTGCTATTTGTGGGGTTGCACAAGAAATTGCTGAAGAAAGTGGCAAGAAGTTAGGGGGAAGTGGTTCTAGTGAAGTTGCTGAAGGGTTAGTTAACCTAAGTTCACAGGGAGATAAACCTGGTTCATCTGTTGAAGAAACCCTAGCAGACCTTTTGAAAAAGGTAGGTGCAAGTTACAATCCAAAGAAAAGGAGAACTCTCACACCAAAAGCCCCCAGTGCTCCTAAACCTTCCAAGAAACGAAAAGCTTCCTCCCCAACACCTACTAAAACTTCCTTGCCAAAGGGAAGAGCCACTAGAAGCAGGGTGAAACAGAGTGAGAGTGATCTCCAAAAGGCTTTAGCTGAAAGTAAGAAGAAAAGGATGGATAAAGGAAAAGGTAAGGTTGTAGAGTCCTCAGAAAATGTTGATGTTGAGGAGATGGAACGGTTCTATCAGGAGAAAGTTACAACAGTGGAGGTTCCGACCCCCAAGCCCAAAAAGCCAAAGACTTCTTCCAAGAAGTCTTCCTCTATGTTTGAGGCTCCTGAAACTTCATTGGCCAAAAGGACCAGGTCTGCAGTAAAAAGCAAACAAGTTAGAGTTTCTGAAGATGAGGAATGGAGTGGTGATGAAGAAAGTGAGTCTGGTGGTGAACAAGACAAGCTGGCCATGTTTGGCAAAAGAAATTTTTTGAAGGGAAGATTGCTGAAAGATTTGGTGAAACCAGGGCTGGAAGGACATGGTCTTTCATATGGATGGGAGATTGTCCAGAAATGAAATCATTGAATTCATGGCAAATGCTGAAGTCAAGGATTGCAGAGTTACAAGCAAAGTCAAAGGAGTTCAAGTGACATTCAATGCAGAGAAACTGGGAAAGATTCTAGACATCCCTGCTGAGGGATATGATGATTACACCAGACAGAGATGGCCAAGTCTGGATTCCCTTCCATCTGCCCTTACAATCACTAGGAGATTTTGTGATGTTGCAGAGGTGAATAAGGCCAATTTTGTGCATAAGAATGAAATGAAGCCACAACACAAAGTCATTTTTGAGTTTGTCAACAAGTGCCTACTGCCAAGGTAGGAAAGAAGGCATATTGCCAATTATATGGACTTAGTTATGATGGAGTGCCTTAAAAGTGGAAGGCAAATTAATTGGCCTACATTCATCATCAATCTACTGGATAGGGTTATCAATGGCTCCAAGGCTCATGCTACCCCCTATGGCTTTATTCTGCCTACAGTTCTGGATAGGTGTAATGTGCCTCTGAAGAAATGGGAAATGGCTACAAGCAAGGATTACTTCGATATTAATACTCTGCTTGCTTGTGAATATTTAGTCAATGCCATTCCAAATGAACCTGGTTCATCCAAGAAGACACCTATCAACAGTAAAGTCAGGGCTCTTGTTCAGGAAAGTGAAGCCAAGGATGCTGAGATAGCTAGGCTAAAGACTCGGTTGGCAGAGGTTGAATCTGAGAGGGATGCTCTCAGAACTGAGCTTACCAAGGAAAAGGAGAAGAATGATGGGATTCTTCACAATATTTTGAATCTTCTCCAAGCCCAAAACCAACCCTCTAGCTCCCCCAAGCCTTAGGAATTCTAGCCTTTATCTCCTGAACCTGTCTAATACCTTCAATGACCTGGATTAGGGATGTTTCTTTCTTTTTTCTCATGTTTTGAATATTTTTGCTTTCTGGTTGTGGATTGTGGTAGCAACATATTTCTATCAATGATATCTATTGTTTTTGCTCTTGTTAAATGTTAATATTTCCTTGATAGTTTAAATATGTTTGCTTGATTACTAATGATTAATCCATGATTGCACTTGCAGTTGCCCTAGTGGCCATGAGTACTTATTAAAATCTGGGACTCACACTTTGTATGTAACTTTTCAATGATGCCAAAAGGGGGAAGAGAAATTGTATTTTACATATTCTAAATAAGTGATATTTATAACCTAATTAACCTGATCCTTGATGATAAGTGAATTTTCTAAACTTTGTATTGATGTTTAAGCTGAGTTCTTATAGGATCCAAGTAAGTAAAAAGCACAGAGTTTGTCATCATCAAAAATGGTGTTGGCTAAGTAAAGGTGAAGTTTTGAAGACTGACAAAAGAACTCAGACATGGACCAGGTCCATCTTGTGAAGCACAGTCATGATCAACCCAAACATGTGAGATGCACGTGAAGGAGATAAATCTAACTTATCAGAAGTAATATCTCCTGATCTGATCGAAAAGGTTGCATATTGGATAAGGAGAGAAAGACTCCTTACACGAAGAGAACACAGTTTAGGAAGATGATAGTTTTAGAGTATGAGATCAACTAGAAGTCTTCTACAATAGAAGAGTAGCATCTGTAACCCAGTCAATCTCTAATTACTAACCCATTAAATATCAGTGTTGTTCTCTTTTACAGGTAATGCACATAAGCAAAAGTTAAACATAAATTGAGAGCAAAAGAGCAAGGCAATTTTGCAAGCAATTTATGTGTGATTCAAGCGTGCAATCCTGAAGCTACCTGAACAATATAGAAGAACCAGTTCCACGTGTTTATCTTTTATTCTAGTTCAATTGTAGTAGGTGATTTTACATTGTACCTTTCGGCTTTTATAGAAGCAATTGTATAAGGTACCTAGAGTGTTCAAGTTAGAGTTAACTTGAAGTTGTCACAACAGTTGAGGCTGTGTGCCATAACGGGATTAGAGTTAATCCTAGGTTTACAAAAGAATTTTTGTAAATGCAGCTTTTGGCTCAGTGATTTTAGTGGAAGTTTAGGAAAATCCTACTGAGTAGTAGGTTGTGGTTTTTTCACCTTTTGAGCCAGGTGTTTTTGATCGAGGCCAACCCTATACTACTATGAAGTAGCAAGAGAGGTCGAAGCATCTTTTACCCGAGAAGGTCGGGATCGATTTTCATAGGGAGCTAGATATTGGAGTTGAGTTTCTATCTAAATAGGAATTGTGTAATTGTTCCTAATTACACTTCTAAACGTTGTTTGTTTTGGTTTAAATTCTAATTTTATACTACTACGATGCTAAATTAAGTCAAGTAAAGCTAAGATTAAACTATTGAGAATTGATCAAATAGATAAAAGGCACAAGGGTAGTGACTTTTTCCTAGGTGGTTAATTGACGGATTCTTGAGTCTAAGGCTAGATTGTTACATTTTAGGGAGTATGATATAACATTCCACGATTCTACTCACTCTATACCTCTCGGTAGTTCGAGTGATTTTGTCCGAATTGACTCTCTCAAGACCAATTGGGTATGAACATTTGTACAAGCAATTGAGGTTCAAGTCGGGTATTACTATCTCTAGGTTTAACCCTTTAATTGGGGCTATCAATCTCTTGAATACACCCCAATTTCTTGTTGGACTAACTTCATGGACTTAGGCTTTCTTTCTCAAAAAGAGCCAAAGTCTACTACGCATAAACTAGTGTTTGCAATCACTAATTCAACATTAAAACCCTAAATTAGTCCAAATATCAAACACCCATAGACAATCAAGCATCAAAACACAAGACCCATAAATTACACACACTAAGGTTGAGCCACAACCCTAGCTAATGGGTCTAGCTACTCATAATTATAGAAGAAAAGAAAGAAATAGATGAAGAAAAGCCCAAAATAATTAATTACATTAATAAAACTTGAAGATTCAATGTTGAAACTAAGCTAAAATTACTCAAAATGGTAATAAAAATGAGTTCACGAGCGCAGCTCTACGTCCAAAACTATCTGATGACATAAAAATGAGAAAAGAAACTATTTATACTAGGCTGAAAATTCTAGAAAAAAATACCCTTCCGGGGCTAGTGCGGACCGCACAAAATCGAGTGCGGCCGCACTAAGGCTCTTGGCTTGACTAATCTGCTCTCTGAAGTTGGCCACCGCGGACCGCGCAAAATGCACCGTGGATGCGGTGACTTTTATTGCGGTCCACACAAATGGACCGCGGACCGCATTGACCAGGTTCCCCAAAATGTCACCTCTCTAAAATTTGGCTCTGCGGACTGCACGAAATCGAGTGTGGCCGTATTGGAATCAATGCGGACCGCACAAAGTCCTTTGCGGCCGCATTGCCTAGCTAACTGAGAATCATACTCTCTGATCTTCATCTTTGCAGACCGCACAAAATGGTGTGCAACCGCATTGGCCCTGTTTGACTGAGCTTGGTCTTGGTCTTGGTACTTGTGCAAGTTTCACTCCTTTTTGAGTTGGGTTTTGACACCTTGTTACCGTGTTGATCAAACCTGCAATCAAGTACAACTTGTGAGCCTTTGAGACTATTTTGTACACATTTCTAATCAAAACTTAAGTATGAAGGAGTGTAAAATGCATAATAATCCCTAGTTATGAACTCCCCCAAACTTAAGTTTTTGCTTGTCCTCAAGCAAACAAAATAAGACCCACCCTTTAAGAGTCAATCCAAGAAAATTCAGCCGACCTAAAGTGACCTCATCTAGCATAAATTGGGACTAACAATTACCTTCAATTCAAATGAATCATTAATAACATTCACTCTTTTAAACACCATGGATTTACTGCGACACAAGAGCATCAAGAGTTGACTCAACACATCAAAGAAACTCTTTCCATTACTTTGGTCATTGTGGAACCCAAACTCACACATCTTCAACTCTCCCTAAGCAAACCTCACCTTTAGGATAGCGGCACTCAGAACGCTGTTAATGGAACTACACTCATCTCTCTCAAGGAAAAGTCACAAGTCCGACTCTAAGTACCATATGTTTGCTCCTTATATAAGTCACCACTAATGGAAGTTTCATTCAACTCAAGATCATATAGGGCTTTTGTGGAGACATAGTGAAGGTTTTTGGTTTAGGGTAGGAAATGTTTGGTCTAATTAGGTTCCATCTTCCCTTTAGCACTTCTTTTGCTTCATTTTGGCGCACATTCACTTGCCTTTTTTTAAGTCATTTCACTTCTTTTTAAGGGGTTAGAGAGACACACTGTCACTCTTTTTTGTTCATTTCAAATCTTTTCTCCTTTCTCAACTTTCCACACCTTTCATTCTTTGCTTTCATTGAATCCCTTTATTCATTTCTACATTGAACATTCTTTTTGCCTTTTCGCTTTTCTTTATTTTTCATTGCCTTTCCTTTTCTTCATTTTGTACCTTTTTTTACCACTTTGTTGCAATTCTAGTCTCTCCCCCTAAACTTATACTTTTGTCATGTGCTAAGGAAATATCGGGTGCCAAGAGAAGGTATCTTTAGAACAGGTAAAGGCTTGTATCATGGTTCTTGAAGGAAAAAGGTCTAAAGCTCAAAAGGGTTGACTAGGGATTTTATCATTGGTAGGCTATGGAAGTGTTCAAGATATCATTTGGATCAAGGAGAGCCTATAATCATGTCTCAAGTTAAATTATACTTTGGATTTTGCCTAGACAAATATTCAGGGCAAATTCTAGACCAATGGCTCGGGACTTGGACTTGCAATTTCAAATTCTCACCACGCAAGCTCTGGGATTGCTTAAAGACATAGAGTCGGGGGCCCACAATAACCTTGGATAAAATTTGAGCACACAATGGTCCCGAAAAACCACTTGATGATTATCGGCCAACACAAAAGTCTCAAGTTCACAACTTTCACCATCCTATATGCAACGATTTGTTTTTGACCATAAGATCAAAGGCAAACATGTTAGGCCCAAGTGAAGCTTTGTTTGAGGCACCCTTACCAACTAACTACTAAAAAGCAAAAAGAAAAACAGACTCAAACCCTTAAGAAGGCTGTCATGTCATCCATCATCTAGAAGAGCCACCTGGTTCACACAAATTCTACCTTTAGAAAGAACCGTGGCATTAAGAAAACCAAAGACTTATTGCAAAAACTCAAAACAAGAAGTTACGAATATAAAATAAGAAGCAAAGAAAAGAAAAAAATGCAGAAAGTAGAATGAATATGTACAAGAGGGGATTTAATCGAATATACAATAGGGCAGATGAATATATACAATGAAACGTAACTTTTATATATAAACCCAAGGTAAAAAGTACGAAAAATATAATAAAATGCTGAAATTATATACATACCAAAGGAAAAAAGGAAAGAAAGAAATCATAAAATCTGTCATATATATACAGTCATCCAAATCCAAATAAGGCCTACCCCCTCAAATGAAAGCTGGCATTGTCCTCAATGCCAACTAAGAAAAATAAGCACAAAAATAGAGGAAAGAGGAAAAAGGAACTCCCTATGGGCCATCCGTCTGCATGGGATCCTGAGTGTGGGTCCCTGGGTCCTCTATATGCTCGGAAGCCTGTGACTAGCTCCCTATAGTTTGTGGCGCTGATGGGACCTGGGCCTGGACCTGGACTAGCTCCTGGGATGTATCCTGAGGCTGACTAGAGGAAGTCTCTAGTGGGTCCGCCAACTGGATAACTGCATCATCAAACTGAGGGATCACCCTCTTCCTCTTAGGAGGCCTCTGAGACTCCTACTCTGACTGGGGCTAGGCTTCTGGTTCTGGGTCATGCAATAGCAAATCTAAAGGCATGTGATCCGCCTTCAATCTCTCAACCTCGACTCATAACTCCTTTACTAACTCTTTGGAAGCCCGAGTCTTCCTCAACTTCTTTGGCTCCCTAGCAAGCTCCTTGAGAGCCTTTCCATGTGAATCAACAGCGTGCGTGAGCAATTTCTGGTTCTCAAGGATCTTCTTTTGGTTGTACAGAAGATCCTTGAGAGTGTCCTTAATGGACTGTGGAACCTGTGGAGGAGGAGGTATTGACTGAGCTGCCACAGTAGTAGATAATATAGATAGCTTAGAAGTAGATGTCTACATCCAGTTTTTGATGCTAGTGAGGGTTTGGCTCAAACGGTGGGCAGTTAATGGATAGGCAGTGGTGGATGGTATCTCTAGATCTGCTGAAGTGGATGGGCCTGGGGCTATGTCTGCTGAAGTGGAGGGAGGTTGCGGAGTAGTCACTACCACTACTGGCTCTTTATACTGACCAATTGAAGTAGTGGATTTTCCCTTGAAGTGCTTTCCCTTAGGGTTGTCATTACCCTGTAGGCTATACCATGAGAAAGGTGCCTTTGCCTTCACTTTCACGTCAAATCTGCGCTTCTCCACATTTTGGTCCTTCAGGTACATGGTTAGGAAGTTGGGGAATGGGTAAGACCTGTCACCCTCATTCACTACACGTGTAATGACCCAGGACATCACATTCCCAACATTGATGGGGTGCCCCGCCATGATGGATGCCACTAAGATCACCCGGTGAATTGGGAGTGAGTTGTCATGGGTGGTAGGATCTAGCCTGCTGCACAAAAATGTCTCCCACCCCTTCGCCTCGAAGTTCAATGTCCTCCTAAATATCTTCACCCCCGCAGTCAACCACTCGGGGGTGGTACCTGGGATTGACAAGTACTCCGCCAACCACGGACGAGCTTCTTCACCCAACTTCATTTTGTCTAAGTACAGGGACTCATCCTCCTCTGTGAAGCCCAAATAATCATTGATGGTCTTGCCATTAGACTTCACTTTCAGATTCTGCACTTTGGTGACCGTGGTACCCTTTTGATGTGGGCCACGTTGGTGTAGAATTCTTTCACTAAGTGCTCATTGGCGTCATCCACATGCCCTATGAAGTAGTCCTATCCAGCTCTTTCTCTGAATTGCCTCAACACATTGGGATTGTGAGGCAAAAGATCTTGGGTGATAATTTTTCTCTCAAGTATTAACCTCTTTTCTGGCCACCACTCTCTGAATTTGTGGTAGGCAATCTCACTAACGAACCGGTCTTCCCATGCCTCCAGGTTCCTAGTCCATTCCACCCTACCAACTTCGGGCTCACCCCCTTCTGCTACTGCACCTTCTCCGGATAATGAAGCTGTAGAAGAGGTGGAGTACTCATCCCTACTGCCTTTAGCTGAGCCTTTAGACGACTCAGAAGATATATGAACTGAGGCTTGGGTAGTGGGGGATGCTGGAGGTGTATCTCTCAATCGGTTCCTTTTCGGCCAATCAGGAACAAACTTTGGCACGGACTCTGAAGATGCCTCTCGGGATGGCTCATACTCACTCCCCTACTGGTCAATGGCCCTGTCTGCAACTTTTATAATCTTCCTTGTGTTATTTATGTTTTGACGGGCTTGAGGGGTTAATTTTATCATTGCTTTCTTCCTACCCCGGGAGGACTCTCCTGTTCCTATTTTTTTACTACCTTTTCCTCTTGATCTCACTATTATCTGCAAACAACATTCATTCAGACTTTGTTAGTGTCCAGCAAAACAATGAAGTTCACAGTTGCAGAAAAATGTTGCAGATAGTATGAAAATTGCAGAGCGCGGACCATACAAATGTAGTACGGCCGCAAAGAGGCCATTACGGTCTGCACAAAGGTGGGGTTAAGACTACCCACTCTCTGAATCTATGCACCGCGGACTACACAAAATGCCATTGCAGTCTGCATTGAGGCACTGCAGATCACACAAAATACAATGCGGCCGCGGTCCTCAAATAATCAGCTTTCAGGACTTTGTCATTAAGGTCCGCACAAAATACCATTGCGAACTGCACAGGAGCACCGCGGACCGCACTAAATCCACCGCGGTCCGCACTGAATGTCCAACAGTAACACCAACCTAGGGTTTATGATTCGTTCAATTTTTTAGTCCAATTTTACACCTATTGATGAGTCCCTAAGTGTTGGTTCAGTGTTTTAACTACCTAATCCTAATTTAAAACAAAAAATTAACTAACCTAAGCTACCAAATTTGAAAGAAAACGTACCGTGAAAGAAAAAGAACTAAGAAACAAAAATTAAAAGAAAATAACAAAATTAAACAAATGAAAAGGATTAAAGTACCAGAAATGAGATGCTGAGATGCTGAGATGATGAATAAGCCTTAGCAGTCAGTTACGTGCAATATAGAGAGAGATGAACAGTGATTTTTAATACTCTAAGAGTAAAAGGACCGAAAAGTTCAAAAGGAGGACCTCAGGTCCTATTTATAGAAAAAGGTCCTGGGGCCCAGCTTACCTACCCACTGCAGATCGCATAAAATGACACTGCGGTCCGCGGTGCTCTAAACCAAAGGGCACAGACAAATTGACCACTGCGGACCGCACAAAATGTTATGCGGCCGTAGTGGACCATTGCGGACCGCACAAAATGCAATGCGGCCGCAGTGGTAAACTTCAGAGAACCCCCACTTTAGTCAAATCATCAGTGCAGTCCACATTGATTTCTTGCCCCCGCACAAAGGTCTTTACGGCTGCACAAAATGAGTGCGGTCCGCATTGACAGCTTCAGAGAGTTGCCATTTTCCAACTTTTTTTTCAGCATTGCATCAACACAATCCTGCAGCATGTCACAACCAGTCAGTCCAAAAACAAATCCAACACTACAATGAAAATCAAAGAAAAATACATGGGTTGCCTCCCAAGAAGCGTCTGATTTAATGTCGCGGCACGACATAGGTTACCATCAAATCATTTGAGGTGAAGAAGTGCCACCACGTGGCTATCATCAATTTTTTCCAAGTAGTGCTTGACCCTGTTCCCATTCACTCTGAAAACTTCCCCATTTTTGTTCTTTAAGTCAAGTGCACCAAATGGGGTCACAAACACCACTTCAAAAGGTTCACTCCATTTTGACTTAAGCTTTCCTGAAAACAGATGTAACTGTTGAACAAGATAAGCAAATCACCCACTTTGAACTCCTTGCCACGAGCATATTTACCATGAAGGTACTTCATCTTGTCCTTGTACAAGGATGAACTAGAGTAGGCATGAAATCAGAATTCATCAAGTTCATTAAGCTGCTCCACACAAAGATTTGCTGCCACATCCCATTCAAGGTTTAACTTCCTCAAAGCCCACATGGCCTTGTGTTCTAACTCAACCGGTAGATGGTAAGCTTTCCCAAACACCAACCGATACGGAGACATACTAATCAGAGTCTTGTAAGCAGTCCTATAAGCCCATAGAGCATCATCTAACTTCTTTGACCAATCAGTCCTATTTGCATTGACCGTCTTTGACAATATACTCTTGATTTTCCTGTTTGAGACTTCAACTTGGCCACTCGCTTGAGGATGATAAGGAGTAGAAACTTTGTGGTTGACACCATATTTTGCAAGCAAAGTGTCAAAAGCTCTATTACAAAAATGAGACCCCCTATCACTTATGATTGCACGAGGAGTGCCAAACCTTGTAAAAATGCTCTTCTTGAGAAATGCAACAACACTCCGGGCCTCATTGTTGGGTAAAGCCACGGCTTCAACCCACTTTGAAACATAGTCAACCGCCACAAGAATGTATGTGTTCCCACATGAGCTAACAAATGGGCCCATAAAATCAATGCCCCATACATCAAAAATATCAACTTCAAGAATGGTATTGAGAGGCATCTCATCTTTATTCAAAATTCCACCCGCTCTTTGAAATTCGTCACACCTCTTCACAAGTTCACTCACATCTTTGTACAAAGTTGGCCAATAAAACCCACAACTAAGAACTTTGGAAGCCTTCCTTGCCTCGCCATGATGGCCACCATAAGGAGAGGAATGACAAGCCTCCAAGATACTCAATTGCTCTTCTTCCGGGACACACCTTCGGATCACACCATCCGTGCAAATCTTGAACAAGTACCGCTCATCCCAATAGAAATCCAAACTATCCCGTTTGAACTTCTTCCTTTGGTTAGAAGAGAGCTCACATAGGATTATACAAGTCACAAGGAAATTAGCAACGTCCGCAAACAATGGCATATCATTCAACGACACCGAAAGGAGTAGTTTGTCGGGAAATGAGTCATTGATATCTAGGCCATCACGAGGCCTCCCTCCTCCTCCAAGCGGGAAAAGTGGTCCACCATTTGGTTTTCACTACCCTTATGGTCCACAATCTCCAAATCAAACTCTTAAAGTAACAAGACCTGTCGCATCAGTCTAGTTTTGGAATCCTTCTTCGTCATCAAGTACTGGAGTGCGGCATGATCGATTGGACTATGACCTTGGCACCCATAAGATACGGCCAAAATTTCTCCACTGCGAACACAATAGCCAAAAGTTCTCTCATCGAACACAAACTTGGCATCCTTTTCCAATAGCTTGCATAAAAGGTTCACTACCTTCGAAAAGTCTTTGATAAATCTCCGGTAGAACCCCGCATGCCCAAGAAAACTTCTAACTCCCTTGATAGAGGTCGGGGGAAGGAGCCTGGAAATCATATCAATTTTTGCTTTGTCTACCTCAATACCATGCTTTGAAATTTTATGCCCAAGAACTATGCCTTTTCCACTATGAAGTGGCATTTCTCCCAATTAAGAACAAGATTGGTTTCTTCACAATGGGCCAAAACTCTATCAAGATTTTTCAAACACTCATCAAATGAATCACCCACAACACTAAAGTCGTCCATGAACACCTCCAAAATATCTTCCACTATATCGGTGAAAATGGCAATCATACCCCGCTGAAATGTATCTGGTGCATTACACAACCCAAAAGGCATCCGAGAAAAGGCAAAGGAGCCATATGGACAAGTGAATATGGTCTTCTCCTAATCTTCCGGAGAAATCAAGATTTGGTTGTACCCAAAATACCCATCCAAGAAACAGTAGAAGGCACGCCCAGGAAGTCGGTCTAACATCTGGTTAAGAAAAGGCAATGGAAAGTGATCCTTGCGGGTCACTTTATTCAACTTGCGGTAGTCCATGCATACCTTCCAACCGGTGACGGTTCTGGTAGGAATCAACTCATTTTGTGAATTTGCAACCACGGTCATGCCACCCTTCTTTGGTACATAATGCACCGGTGAAGTCCAAGAGCTATTAGAGATGGGGTACATAACCCCGCCATCCAACCACTTGATCACCTCCTTTTTCATAATTTCTTGCATTGCCTCGTTCAACTTCCTTTGATATTCCAAGGAGGGCTTTGCATTATCTTCCAGAATAATCTTGTGCATATAGAATGTGAGGTTTATCCCCCGAATATCAGCTAAAGTCCATCCAATTGCCTTTTTCCGCTTTTGAAGCACCGCCAATGTGGCATCAACCTGCATGTTAGTAACGCAAGAGGAAAGAATAACTGGCAAAGTAGAATTAGGGCCTAAGAACTCATACTTGAGGTGTGGAGGCAACGGCTTCAACTCCAACACCGGAGGCTCCTTAATTGAAGGTTTTGTTGGTGGAGTCTTCCTATTCTCAAGGTCCAAAGATAATTTTCTAGGCTCATAAGAGTAAGAGCCCATCCCATGTAAAGCATTCACACACTCCACTTGGCCTTCATCCTTATTGACATCAAAATTCAACAATACGGCCTCTAGAGGGTCCTCCACATTGATCATTGCACTGGTATCATCAACTATCACTGCTGTAACAAGGTCCACAAAAGAGCACACCTCGAAACTGTTGGGCTGCTTTATTGACTTGCACACGTGAAATACCATTTTTTCATCACCCACCCGGAAGGTGAGTTCCCCTGCTTCCACATCAACTAAGGCCTTCCCAGTAGCAAGAAAAGGTCTCCCTAAAATGATTGGAACTTCATAATCCACCTCAAAATCCAAAATCACAAAGTTAGCTGGCAAGATAAATTTGTCCACCCAGACAAGGACATCATCAATAATACCCAATGGTCTCTTCATCGTTCTATCCGCCATTTGCAATCTTATGGAAGTCGGCCTCGGTTGCCCAATACCCAAAGTCTTGAAAACTGAGTAGGGCATCACGTTGATACTTGCCCCCAAATCACATATAGCCTTAACAAAGTCCGCACTCCCAATGGTGCAAGGAATGGTGAAAGCACCGGGATCTTCAAGCTTCGGGGCCATTGAATGCACTATTGCACTAACTTGGTGGGTCATCTTTATAGTTTCACAATCTATGGATCATTTCTTTGTCACCAAGTCCTTCATGAATTTAGCGCCCGACATTTGTTCAAGAGCCTCCACCAAAGGCACATTGATGGATAAGCTCTTCATCATGTCAATGAACTTTTTAAACTGATTCTCATTTTTCTGCTTCGCGAGCCTTTGAGGATAAGGTGGAGGTGGCCTTGGCAAGGGAGCCTTGGCTTTCGGCACAACTGGCTCCGGCATGTCTATTACGTGTTTCCTAGACGGGTTCACGACATTTTGAGTTTTCACCTCGGCATCTTGAATATCAATTCTCACTTCTTCATTTACATTCTCATCAATCACATTTTCAACCACCAAAGGAACTTCATCTTCTTGCAACTCAACTTCATCACTCAAAATTTACTTTTGTTTGGAGGCATTCACATCACCGCCTCATCCACTCCTTTTAGTTACCGCTATAACATGATTGTTCCTACCCTTCAGATTTACTACCGTATCACTTGGTAGAGCCCCCTTAGGGCGAGTATTCAAGGACTGTGAGATTTGGCCTAACTGAACCTCCAAATTTCTAATCGAAGTATTGTGGGAAGACAACTGAGCATCGAAATTCGCACTCTTTTTCATCATATGTTCGAACATCATTTCAATTCTCTCCATGTCAGGATTAGAAGAACTAGGACCTTAGGATGGAAATGGGGGCAGATTGTTTAGTTGTTGATACATTAGGGGCCTTTAAAAGCCTTGCCCCTGATTTCCTTGATTGTCATTGTTCCACCTACCTTGATTGTTATTGCCACCCCAGTTGTTGTTGTTCCCATTCCAATTACCCTGATTGTTCTGATTATTGTTCTGAGTGCCCCAGTTGGAGTTTCGGTTGTTGTTCCCTCAATTACCATTGCCTTGTTGTTGTTGATTGCCCCAATTGCCTTGGGGTCTCCATTGTTGTTGGTAGGAAGAATTGCACCTTTGGCCATGATAATTGTTCACATATTGCACCTCTTCATTCTGCCCATTATAACTATCATCTTGGAATCCACTACAATCATTGTCAAATTGCTCCGAATTCCCTTGGTTTTGTTGACCTCTTTGTTTTCTTTTGTTGACTAGCATGTTGACACCCTCCATGGAATTCACTTGGCGAGGATTTTGAACTTGTTGCAACTGTGCCTTTTCTAGTTGGTTCATTGTAGTTGTCAACTCAGTTATAGACTGCCCATGATCATGTAACTCCTTGTACAAATGACTGACCGTGGGGTCACCCTGGGGCACATTGGCTCTACTTTGTCAAGCAGAAGAAGTGTCAGCTATCTCGTCAAGAATGTCACAAGCCTCATCATAAGACAGCTTCATGAAGTTGCCCCCATCAGGTTGGTTCACTATGCATTGGTTTGTTGTGTTAATGCCCCGGTAGAAAGTTTGTTGGATCATCGCCTCAGTCATATCATTGTTGGGGCATTCATTTACCATTGTTCTATAGCGCTCCCAAATCTCATACAAAGGTTCAGTGGGCTCCTGCTTGAAAGCCAAGATCTTATCTCTCAATGCTGCCATATGCCCCAGTGAGAAATATTTTGCAATGAACTTGTCCGCCAACTCATCCCAAGTAATGATGGAATGGTTGGGAAGTCACTCAAGCCAATCCAATGTCTTCCCTCTAAGTGAAAATGGGAAGAGTCTCAACCGCAGTGCATCCTTGGACACATTTGTTTGCTTGCTCCCCCAACAGGTATCCACGAACCTCTTTAGATGTTTGTAAGTATTTTGATTGGTAGCGCCCGTGAAATACCCACACCGCTCCAGCAATGTCAGCATCACATTGGTAATTTGAAAATTGCTCGCCTGAATCCAGGGTGGGACAATTGCACTTGCATAGCCTTGGTTTGGAAGCACTCGAGGAGCCACTCTTGGAGGTGGCGAGGGAGGGTCTGGAATATTATCATTGGTCTGGCGGCCTCTCCTTTGTCCTTGAGGCACAATAGGGACCTCATCTTCAACATTGTCATCTACTTCCTCCCCCGACGGAAGATCTCCAAGAGGTGCATTGTATAAGTATGCTGCCATTTTGTACCTGAAGTTGTGACACACACAAATTAGTAACACGGAAGGAAAGAAGAGCAATACACAAAACTATTTAGATGGATAGTCAAAACCGTTAGCTCCCCGGCAACGGTGCTAAAAAGTGATCGAGGCCAACCTTGTACTACTATGAAGTAGCAAGAGAGGTCGAAGCAACTTTTACCCGAGAAGTCGGGATCGATTTCCACAGGGAGCAAGATATTGGAGTTGAGTTTCTATCTAAATGAGAATTGGGTAATTATTCCTAATTGCACTTCTAAACATTGTTTGTTTTGGTTTAACTTCTAATTTTGTACTACTACGATGCTAAATTAAGCCATGTAAAGCTAAGATTAAACTATTGACAGTTGATCAAATAGATAAAAGGCACTAGGGTAGTGACTTTCTCCTAGGTGGTTAATTAACGGATTCTTGAGTCTAAGGCTAGATTGTCACATTTGGGGAGTATGATATAGTCATTGCACGATTCTACTCACTCTATACCTCTCGGTAGTTCGAGTGATTTTTCCCGAATTGACTTTCTCAAGACCAATTGGGTATGCAAATTTGTACAAGCAATTAAGGTTCAAGTCGGGTATTACTATCTCTAGGTTTAACCCTTTAATTGGGGCTATCAATCTTTTGAATACGCCCCAATTTCTTGTTGGACTAATTTCATGGACTTAGGCTCTCTTTCTCAAGAAGAGCCAAAGTCTACTAGGCATAAACTAGTGTTTGCAACCACTAATTTAATATTAAAACCCTAAATTAGTCCAAATATCAAACACCCATAAACAATCAAGCATCAAAAACACAAGACCCATCAATTATCCATACTAGGGTTGAGCCACAACCCTAACTAATGGGTCTAGCTACTCATAAATTATAGAAGGAAACAAAGATATAGATGAAGAAAAGCCCATAATAATTAATTACTAAATAAAACTTGAAGATTCAATGTTGAAACTAAGCTAAAATTACTCAAAATGGTAAAAGAAATGAGTTCACGAGCGCAACTCTACGTCCAAAACTATCAGATGACCTAAGAATGGGAAAAGAAACTATTTATACTAGGCTAAAAATTTTGGACAAAAATACCCTTGCGGGGCTAGCGCGGACCGCACAAAATCGAATGCGGCCGCACTAAGGCTCTTGGCTTGACTAATCTGCTCTCAGAAGTTGGCCACCGCGGACCGCACAAAATGCACCGCGGCCGCAATGGCTTCTATTGCGGTCCACACAAAATGGACCGCGGTGCGGACCGCATTGACCAGGTTTCCCAAAATGTCACCTATCTGGACTTTGGCTCTGCGGACCACATGAAATCGAGTGCGCCCGTAGTGGAATCAATGTGAACCGCACAAAGCCTTTACAGCCACATTGCCTAGCTGACTGAGAAGCATACTCTCTGATCTTCATCTTTGCAGCTCGCACAAAATGGTGTGCGGCCGCATTGGCCCTGTTTGACTGAGCTTGGTCTTGGTCTTGGTACTTGTGCAAGTTTCACTCCTTTTTGAGCTGGTTTTTGACACCTTGTCACCTTGTTGATCAAACTTGCAATCAAGTACAACTTGTGAGCCTTTGGGACTATTTTGTACACATTTCTAATCAAAACTTAAGCATGAAGGAGTGTAAAATGCATCATATTCCCTAGTTATCAGTTTTCCACGTTAAAATCTCAATGTTCTTTATTTTCTTTACTTATTATTCCGCAAACAATAGTAGTTGGAACACATAAAAGAACCAGGTCCTTCTATAATCTATTTAAGCGAAAATTGGGTACCATACAAATCACCCCCTCCCCCCCCCCCTCTTGTGTGGTATTGACGTATAAAACATCACCCATTTTTGCAGCTCATAAACCGAGACTATATCTGATAAAGATTGGGATTTAGAGCACCAACAAGTATATGGATATATATGATAATGGGTTGAAGATAATGTACGCAACCATATTATGAATGAGACATATGCGAGTTCATTGTGGGAAAAGCTAGAAACTCTTTATGCTTCAAAAACTGAGAACAACAAGTTGTTCCTATTAAAGAAATTTGTGACCTTTAAATACAAGGAGGCAACCCTATCCTTGATCACATAAATGATTTTCAGGGTATCCTCAATCAACTGTCTGGAATGGGAGTTAATTTTGATGATGAGACACAAGGACTTTAGCTTCTTAATACTCTGCCAGACTCTTGGGGAACTCTTTGTGTTTCTTTGACAAATTCAGCTCCTGGAGGTAAGGTGACCATGGAATAGGCCAAGAGTGGTGTGTTAAATGAGGTAGAAGGGAGAAAATCTCAAGGTTCGTCCTCACAAGCAGATATCTTGGTTACAGAAAATTGGGGGAGAGATAGAACAAGAGGCTCGAGGAATATAGGTAAAAGTAGAAGTAAGTCAAGGTCCAAATACCATAATATTACATGCAACTACTGTGGCAAGAAAGGACACGTCAAAAGGTTTTGTCAAAAGTTGAAGAAAGACATTAGAGAAGGAAAGAAAGTTGAAAATAACGAGAACAATGTTGTTGCTATTATTCGAGATGACCTTTTTTTTTGCTTATGATGAAAACGTTATCAATTTGGTATCCAATAAGAAGAGCTGGATAGTAGATTCTGGAGCTACCTCACATGTCACACCAAGAAAAGACTTTTTCTCGTCTTATACTCCTATTGATTCGGAGTGTTAAAGATGGGCAATACCAGTGAAGTTAAGGTATTTGGTGTTGGCACAGTTTGTTTGAAAATTAATAATGGTTGAACATTAGTTCTTCAAGATGTCAAGCATGCTCCAGACATTCCTTTCAATTTGATCTCCACAGGAAGATTAGACGATGAAGGTTACCATAATGCCCTTTTTAATGGCCAATAAAATCTCACCAAGGCCCCGTTAATAGTGGCTCGAGGAGTCAAGTTTGGTTATTTATATCTGACACAAGGCTCCATTCTTAATGACTCCTTAAATCTGGTCGAAAGTGACACTTTATTAGAATTGTGGCACAGAAGATTGAGTCATATAGGCGAGAGGGGGATTACGTGTTTGGATAAGAAAACTTTGTTTTTTGGAGTGAAACAAGCAAAGCTGAAAAGGTGTATCTATTGTTTAGCTGGCAAACAGAAAAGGGTTTCCTTTCATAGCCATCCTCCTTCAAGAAAGTCCGATTTATTGGAGCTAGTACACTCTGATTTGTGTGGTCCTTTTAAAGTAAAGTCAAAAGGTGGTGCACTTTACTTTGTGACCTTCATTGATAATCATTCTCGGAAACTTTGGGTGTATCCTTTGAAATCTAAAGATCAAACACTTGGCGTGTTTAAGGAATTTTAGGCCTTAACTGAGAGATAGACGGGAAAGAAATTAAAATGTATTCGCACTAATAATGATGGTGAATATTGTGGTCCCTTTGGTAACTATTGGAAGGAACAAGAAATTCATCATCAGAAAATTCCGCCCAAGACATCTCAATTGAACGGTTTGGCAGAGAGGATGAATAGAACTCTAGTTAAAAGAGTTAGATGTCTGTTTTTAGAGGTTAAACTTTCAAGTACATTTTGAGCGGAAGCACTTAATACTGTTGCCTATGTTATCAATTTGTCCCCTGCTGTTGCTTTGGATGGTGATGTCCCAGATAAAGTTTGGTTTGCCAAAGATGTTTCTTAAGATCACCTAAGAGTTTTTGGTGTAAAGCTTGTGTGCATGTTCCTAAAGAAGAGAGATCGAAACTGGATGCCAAAGCTAAGTAGTGCATCTTCATCGGTTATGGTAAAGATGAGTTTGGGTATCGTTTTTATGATCCAGTTGACAATAAACTTATTAGAAGTCGTGATGCAATATTCTTTGAAGACCAGACTATTATATATATTGACAAAGATGAGAAGATGGATTCTCAGAGTAATGAGAGCTTAGTTGATATTGATCCAGTTTCAATTGCTAAGGCACCTATTGCACATGAAGGAACCCAAGACAATGATGGAGATAATGATCAAGATCAAAATGATCATCATGGTGTAGATGTTATGGATGCTCCAGTTGATGAAGTTGTGGTTGATCAACAACCAACTCCTGCTCAGGTAATTACTTCGAATGCTCCTGAAACCTCTCTTAGAAGATCTACAAGGCAAAATTCCATGTGTTATCCTCCTGATGAGTATGTACTTTTGACTGATATGGGAGATCCTGAGAGCTATGATGAAGCCATGCAAGATACTCACAAAGATCAATGTATAGAAGTCATGAAAGATGAGATGAAGTCACTCCATGAGTGGTACATATGGGTTAGTGAAATTGCCGAAAGGTAAGAGAGATTTATCTAACAAATGGATATTCAGAATAAAGTGGGATAACCATACCTCTGCGCCTAGGAAAAAGGCGAGGTTAGTTGTTAAAGGTTTTGGCCGAAAGAAGGGGGTTGACTGTTACAACCCATATCCACATGTGTTAGTTCATGCCATATATTAGTTAACATAAATCAAAGAAGGAATTATCATTGAGATGATAAGAAGTCAATCCTATTGGTCTTAAGTGATACAAGAGTGTATAAGGGTGATTAACCAGTATTAGAAGTTAAACGAATCAAGGATGTTGTAACTCGAATTTTCAGGTAATCTAGTGGTGCTTAATACACTCAAGAGGTCATTTATGAAGGTATTTTAATCATATAATATCCGTATCATAAGTCTTGAAGTCAAACGAGTTATGAAACAAAAGTCGACAAAAGTTGTCGCAACTTAGGTTCATAATTTTACTTAAACATTAGGTCAAATGTTTCTAATCTTTTCTCATAATTTACAAGGAATTACGGGATTATCTACCAACAAAATTAAATATCTATGAGTCTAGTTTCCAACACATTAAACCGTTCATCGATACGATTTCGGAGTAGAGAGATATTCGCGTTTTCGCGAGACTGCGCCAAGCACCTCTCTATGGGGCCCACTAAGTCGGTTTAAGATATTTGGACCTATATAGGATGACTCCAACCCGTTTTAAGTCATTTCTTTTCACTATTTTCAGACCTTAGAACCCTAGGAACATCCTCTCAAGGTTCTCTCAAGATTCAAGACCCAAATAAAGGGCAAACAACACAAATCAAGTGTCGGGAATTCCGTGGCGCTAGTAAGTCTCTTGTTCTTCTTGTTGTTGCTCATTTTTGTGTCGTTCCAGCTCGTGTGGGAGGTGGTTTTAAAGGGTTTATGTTCTGTAAATACTCCCTCATGTTCTTAATATCAATCCTAGGTGATTTCAAGCCTTCTAAAGTGATTCTAGTGCCGAAAAACATTAATTGATCGCTAGTTTTGCTTTTTTGTTGTTGTGGCAGCATTGGAGGGATATTTCATGGAAATTTAAGGTCAAATTGGAGTTGTTCTTTCTGTATAAAGGTAAGGAACCTCTTACTCTATATGTATTTAAGATTATCCAAGTTGCGGCTAAGCCATTGAAGCTAGAACTTGTGAGATATATATCGAAAGGCTTGGTAGTAATGTTATTGTTTTGTGGACTGTTTTGCGTTGTTGTTGGGCTGCGTATTTTACTACTATCTTATGGAGTTTTGGAGGATGAAGGGTGTGGAGAAACACCATATATATATATAGGGTTATGGGCTGATAGTTATTCGTAACATTTCCAGGTTGTTTGACACGACTACGGTGGTCGTCGTATGTATGGAGTGATTAGGCTATGTGTGGACTATTTTGGGAGGCTCAATATGTTTATTATTGATGTTGTTTGGGCTGTTTGGTGACTGTTTTGAATGGTGTGAGGTCATATATAGGGGAGGTGCTGTCCGTTTCATCGTAAAATAGGTTGTGGTCGATACATAATAGTTATGACGCTTAAATGATAACGATAGTATCGTTTCTCTTATTGTAGACTAAGGAGTTTTGACAATTGCATAGCTTGAGATTGGGGCAGTATATACAAGGTATGTTAGGCTATCCCTTTCCTTCTTTTGCACGACTCCGATTGTACATAATGTAATGAACGAGCTTCCAAAGATACTCTACTCTTAGAAGCTAGCAGTACTTACATTGTTTTCCCTCTTATGGAACGATTGATGTTAATGTTGCTTCTCTTATTCTTATGTTATCAATGTTATTGGTACTTCCTGATTCTTATAAGGTTCATAGTGAAGAGTTAGTCCTAATAACGTGTACAGAGGATACCGACCTTACGTCACTCCGAAAGGTTTAGAATGTGATTCCATGAGTCGAGCATGCATTATATATATATATATCTATTTTACTCTACCGAGCCACGCTATAGTTGGCCGGGTACGGCACCTATTGTGCAACCACTGATCAGTTAGGTTTTACCGAGCTCCACGTGGCCGGGTACGATTCTACCGAGCCTATTATGGCCGGGTACGATATGATGATGATGATGCCCACAGAGGCGAATGCTTTAAAGGTTTATGTATTTATACATATGTATCATGCATTTCATGTAAGTAGCCCTCAGAGGTACTAAGATGTTACAGGTTGTATATTCTCTATCCTTGCTTACATTACTGATCGCATTTATGGTTCCTTGCCTTACATACTCAGTACTTTATTCGTACTGACGTCCTTTTATTTGTGGACGCTGCATGTCGTGCTGCAGGTCCTGATAGACAGGCAGGTGCAGCTCCCCCACCACAGTAGACTGTCTAGTTCAGCGGTGATTGGCGAGATCCCTTCTCCAGACTTGCCTTGGTCTTGGTATGCAATTTTTGTTATAGACATTATGGGTATGTCGGGGCCCTGTTCCGGCTATGTTGCAACACTTATGTTCTTTTAGAGGCTCATAGACAGGTGTCGGCTCATGTATAGTTTGGTATGCCTTGTCGGCTAGTTTTTGTTGTATAGTCTTTCATAGTAGCGTGGTAGCTCATACCTTATACGTAGTTTCTTGATTGTCTGGTCATCCCCTGCTATGTATTTTCATGCCGTCATATTTTATTGCTGGTTGTCCATGATCTAGATCTACCATTTATATTGATCTCGTCAGCCTTAAAAGATAATAATGAAGGTTAGATGAAATGTACGTTGGTGCTCGGCAAGTGTGGTCGGGTGCTAGTCATGGCCCTTCAGTTTGGGTCGTGACAAATTTGGTATCAGAGCAAGTCTGTCCTAGGGGTTGTCTATGAGCCGTGTCTAGTAGAGTCTTGATTATGGATGTGTAGCGCGCCACATTTATAATCAGGAGGCTACATGACATCTAGGGTTGTTACCTTCTTCCTGAATCTAGATCGTGCGTAGAGTTGAGTCGTAAGTGTTCGTCTCTAATATTCACCTTGTTTTTTTTCAGTGATGCCTTCGACTAGGAAGCAAACGATTAGTAGACGGCTTGATACAGCAGCGGGAGAGGGTACCAGTCAGGTTCCCCAAGTCAAAGCAGGACAAAGTGAGGCTCAAAGTGAGATGTCGTCTCATACCTCATCTACTCCATCTCCTCCAGAGGATATTAGAAGGCACTCAGCGCCTCCAGTTCCTCCGTCTGGCACTCCAGACCAGGATATGCGGAGTGCTTTGCAGTTATTGACTAGCTTGGTAGCTGCTCAGGCTCAGAGGCAGAATACTGCTGAGAAACCAGTTAGTACAAGAGTTCGTGATTTTATTAACTTAGACCCTCCAGTGTTTACCGGATCAGACCCGAAGGAGGACCCACAGACTTTTATTGACCAGGTTCATCGTACACTTCGGGTTATGCATGTTAGTGATGCAGAGGCAGTAGAGTTGGCTTCTTATCGGCTACGGGATTTAGCGGTTCTCTGGTATGATAGTTGGGAGAGATCTAGGGGTCCGAACCCTCCTCCAGCTGTGTGGAAGGAATTTTCTGAGGCCTTTCTTCGTCACTACTTGCCAGTTGAGATACGACGAGCTAGAGCTGATAAGTTCTTGAACCTTAGACAAGGTAATATGAGTGTGCGAGAGTACAGTATGCAGTTTGATTCTTTGGCAAGGTATTCTCCCCATATGGTGGCCGAGATGAGTGATAGGGTGCATATGTTCGTGAATGGGTTGGGACCACATCTAATAAATGAGTGTACGACAGCCTCCTTGGTGGAGGGCATGGATATTTCCCGTATTCAAGCTTATGCCCAGACCCTAGAGGATCGTAAGCGCCAGCAGAGGGCAGTTAGGGAGCAGGATAGGGGCCAGCATAAGAGGGCGAGATTTGCAGGGTATTCTGATGACTTCAGAGGCCGCATCAGGCTACAGTTTTCGAGGAGTTCGGCGCCACCTGTAGCTAGTGCTCCTCCACAGTTTCAGAGGCCTCGATATGATCGATCCTATTCTGGTCCAGGTCAGAGTTCGCGGGCATCTGGCTCGCAACATCACAGGGATACTAGTCAGATGAGACCCCCAACACCACATTGTGATCAGTGCGGCAAGGCCCACTTTGGACTGTGTCGTCGAGGTTCTGATGCATGCTATTCGTGCGGGCAGCCTGGCCATATGATGCGGGATTGTCCTAATAGAGGAGGTGATGGTATGGCTCAGCCGACTGGATCTGTGTCTGGTTCTTCCTCATCAGTTCGACCTCTAGCACGGGGTTTTCAGCAGTCGACAGGTCGTGGTAGGGGTAGGGGTGCAGTGCCGAGTTCGAGTGGTGCTCAAAATCGAACCTATGCTCTAGTAGGTCGACAGGATCTCGAGTCGTCTCCAGATGTTGTTACAGGTATTATATCTGTGTTTTCTTATGATGTATATGCGCTGATTGATCCGGGATCTACATTATCATATGTTACTCCCTTTGTGGCTAATAAGTTTGGCATTGAACCTGAATTGATAAGTAAACCCCTCACGGTATCTACTCCGATAGGAGATTCTGTGATTGCTAGAAGGGTATATAGAGGTTGCACTGTGATGATTTGTAGTCGTCAAACCTCGGCAAATTTATTTGAGTTAGAAATGGTTGATTTTGATGTGATAATGGGAATGGACTGGTTGGCCTCATGCTATGCAAATGTTGACTGTTGTACGAAGATGGTTAGGTTCCAATTTCTGGGTGAACCCGTCATTGAATGGAAAGGGAACATTGCTACACCGAAAGGTAGGTTTATTTCCTATCTTAAGGCAAGGAAAATGATCTCAAAAGGTTACATTTATCATCTCGTTCGCGTTAGGGATGCGGAGGCGAAACCGCCTACTTTACAATCAATCCCTGTGGTCAACGAATTCCCAGATGTTTTCCCAGATGAACTCCCAGGCCTTCCTCCTGAAAGGGAGATTGAGTTTAGCATTGATGTGTTGCCTGACACTCAACCGATCTCTATTCCTCCATACAGAATGGCCCCGGCAGAGTTGCAAGAGTTGAAGGTGCAGTTGAAGGACTTGCTAGATAAGGGCTTTATTAGGCCTAGAACTTCACCTTGGGGTGCACCAGTCCTATTCGTGCGGAAGAAAGACGGGTCGTTACGGATGTGTATCGACTATCGACAGTTGAATAAGTCTACTATAAAGAACAAGTATCCACTTCCAAGAATTGATGACCTGTTTGACCAACTCCAGGGTGCCAAGTATTTCTCAAAGATTGATTTACGTTCAGGGTATCATCAGGTAAGGGTTAGGGAGAAAGATATTCCAAAGACGGCCTTCCGGACAAGATATGGGCACTTTGAGTTCTTGGTGATGTCGTTCGGGCTAACAAATGCCCCAGCAGCTTTTATGGATTTCATGAATACTATATTCAGGCCCTATCTTGATGTGTTCGTGATTGTATTCATTGATGACATTCTAGTGTATTCTCGTTCGGAGGCGGAACACGCGGGCCACTTGCGGATAGTATTACAGACGCTTCAGGATCGTAAGTTATATGCTAAGCTCTCCAAATGTGAATTCTGGCTAAACTCAGTAGCATTCCTTGGCCATGTGATATCTGATGAGGGTATTAGTGTCGACACTCAGAAGATCGATGCAGTAAAGAATTGGCCGAGACCTACAACACCATCAGAAGTCCGCAGCTTCCTAGGACTAGCAGGATATTATAAGCGGTTTGTAGAAGGATTTTCCTCTATATCATCACCATTGACTAAGTTAACACAAAAAGCTACCAAATTCCAGTGGTCTAACACTTGTGAACGTAGTTTTCAGGAGCTGAAGAATCGATTGACATCTGCACCAGTGCTCACTCTTCCTGAAGGAACAGAAGATTATGTGGTATATTGTGATGCCTCAGGTATAGGTTTGGGGTGCGTATTGATGCAGCGTGGGAATGTGATTGCTTATGCATCAAGGCAATTGAAGAAGCATGAAAAGAATTATCCAACCCATGATTTGGAATTGGCTGCAGTAATATATGCTTTGAAGATATGGCGGCACTACTTATACGGCGTCCATGTTGACATCTACACAGATCACAAGAGTTTACAATACATCTTCAAGCAGAAAGAGTTGAATTTGAGGCAGCGTAGGTGGCTTGAATTATTGAAAGACTACGACATCGAGATATTGTATCATCCCGGTAAAGCCAATGTTGTGGCAGATGCTCTCAGCCGTAAATCAATGGGAAGCTTAGTACATATTGAGGCAGGTAGATGGGGGTTGATTAAAGAGCTTCATCAGCTAGCCAATATGAGAATCAGATTGTTAGACTCTAATGACGGAGGTGTTACTGTACAGAATACATCAGAATCATCTTTGGTAACCGAGGTAAAAACACGATAATATGAAGATCCTATCTTAGTACGACTAAGAGAAAGCATTCAACAGTGTAAAAGTATGGCTTTTGGGATCGGAAAAGATGGGGCACTGAGATACCAGAGCTGATTGTGTGTGCCTAATGTGGCAGGGTTGCGAGAGAAGATTATGAATGTGATTCATCAATCCCGATATTCCATCCATCCCGGCTCGACAAAGATGTATCATGATGTCAAGGAGCAGTATTGGTGGGATAATATGAAGAAGTCTATTGCAGAATTTGTGGCCCAGTGTCCCAATTGTCAACAAGTAAAGATAGAACATCAGAAACCCGGTGGATTGCTTCAAAATATAGAGATTCCGACCTGGAAGTGGGAGGTGATTAATATGGACTTCATTATTGGATTACCTCACTCTTATCATAAGTTTGACTCCATCTGGGTGATAATTGATCGACTTACAAAATGTGCCCATTTTCTGCCAGTGAAGACAACTTACACGGCTGAAGATTATGCGAAGTTGTATATCAAGGAGATTGTTAGGCTTCATGGTGTGCCCATATCTATTATATCAGACCGAGGAGCTCAATTTACGGCTAACTTTTGGAGGTCTTTCCAGAAGGGTTTAGGCACACAAGTAAATCTCAGCACTGCATTTCATCCGTAGACTGACGGACAGGCTGAACGTACCATTCAGACACTGGAAGATATGCTACGAGCATGTGTTCTAGATTTTAAGGGGAATTTGGATGATCATCTTCCACTCATAGAATTCTCCTATAACAATAGCTACCATTCCAGTATTAAAATGGCCCCATATGAGGCACTATACGGGAGGAGATGTAGATCACCAATTGGATGGTTCGAAGTTGGTGAAACAGAATTATATGGGCCAGATTTGATTCACCAAGCTATTGAGAAGGTGAAAGTGATACAGGAGCGATTGAGGATGGCACAAAGCAGGCAAAAATCTTATTCTGATGTCCGACATCGTGATCTAGAGTTTGAGGTTGGTGATTGGGTTTTCCTGAGGATCTCACCAATGAAGGGTATTATGCGTTTTGGGAAGAAAGGTAAGCTGAGTCCAAGGTATATCGGGTCGTATAAAATTCTTCGACGGATTGGACAGGTTGCTTATGAGTTAGAATTTCCATCCGAATTGGAATTTGTTCACCCGGTATTCCATGTATCTATGTTGAGAAAATGTATTGGAGACCCTTCTTGAGTCATCCATATCAAAGATGTACAAGTTACAGAGGACCTATCATATGAAGAAGTGCCAGTGGCGATATTAGATCGGCAAGTCCGCAAGCTGAGAACAAAAGATGTAGCTTCCGTCAAAGTATTGTAGAGGAACAAAAATATGGAAGAAATGACATGGGAAGCAGAAGAGGAGATGAAGTCTAAATACCCTTACTTATTCCAGAATAAAGATAACAAGGATGCTGGTGGAAGACAGAATACATTGGAAGGTGAAACGGCTCTATGAGGTAAGCAATAATTTGAGAATACTCCTCCTTAATACAAAATGGTGATATGTAGATAATGTAAATACGCATAATGCTTTGTGTAGCCTTGTGAAGCCATATGTTGGGATTAATTACTTGCAAGTTTTGCTAGTGACCATTTTATAGGGGAAAATTGATCGGAAATTTCAATTGGAATCCACGATGATTTAAACTCCCCATAAACCCTTACATTCGAGGACGAATGTTCCTAAGGGGGGGAGGGTGTTACAACCCATATCCACATGTGTTAGTTCATGCCATATATTAGTTAACATAAATCCAAGAAGGAATTATCTTTGAGATGATAAGAAGTCAATCCTATTGGTCTTAAGTGATACAAGAGTGTATAAGGGTGATTAACCAGTATTAGAAGTTAAACGAATCAAGGATGTTGTAACTCGAATTTTCAGGTAATCTAGCGGTGCTTAATACACTCAAGAGGTCATTTATGAAGGTATTTTAATCATATAATATCCGTATCATAAGTCTTGAAGTCAAACGAGTTATGAAACAAAAGTCGACAAAAGTTGTCGCAACTTAGGTTCATAATTTTACTTAAACATTAGGTCAAATGTTTCTAATCTTTTCTCATAATTTACAAGGAATTACGGGATTATCTACCAACAAAATTAAAGATCTATGAGTCTAGTTTCCAACGCATTAAACCGTTCATCGATACGATTTCGGAGTAGAGAGATATTCGCGTTTTCGCGAGACTGCGCCAAGCACCTCTCTATGAGGCCCACTAAGTCGGTTTAAGATATTTGGACCTATATAGGATGACTCCAACCCGTTTTAAGTCATTTCTTTTCACTATTTTCAGACCTTAGAACCCTAGGAACATCCTCTCAAGGTTCTCTCAAGATTCAAGACCCAAATAAAGGGCAAACAACACAAATCAAGTGTCGGGAATTCCGTGGCGCTAGTAAGTCTCTTGTTCTTCTTGTTGTTGCTCATTTTTGTGTCGTTCCAGCTCGTGTGGGAGGTGGTTTTAAAGGGTTTATGTTCTGTAAATACTCCCTCATGTTCTTAATATCAATCCTAGGTGATTTCAAGCCTTCTAAAGTGATTCTAGTGCCGAAAAACATTAATTGATCGCTAGTTTTGCTTTTTTGTTGTTGTGGCAGCATTGGAGGGATATTTCATGGAAATTTAAGGTCAAATTGGAGTTGTTCTTTCTGTATAAAGGTAAGGAACCTCTTACTCTATATGTATTTAAGATTATCCAAGTTGCGGCTAAGCCATTGAAGCTAGAACTTGTGAGATATATATCGAAAGGCTTGGTAGTAATGTTATTGTTTTGTGGACTGTTTTGCGTTGTTGTTGGGCTGCGTATTTTACTACTATCTTATGGAGTTTTGGAGGATGAAGGGTGTGGAGAAACACCATATATATATAGGGTTATGGGCTGATAGTTATTCGTAACATTTCCAGGTTGTTTGACACGACTACGGTGGTCGTCGTATGTATGGAGTGATTAGGCTATGTGTGGACTATTTTGGGAGGCTCAATATGTTTATTATTGATGTTGTTTGGGCTATTTGGTGACTGTTTTGAATGGTGTGAGGTCATATATAGGGGAGGTGTTGTCCGTTTCATCGTAAAATAGGTTGTGGTCGATACATAATAGTTATGACGCTTAAATGATAACGATAGTATCGTTTCTCTTATTGTAGACTAAGGAGTTTTGACAATTGCATAGCTTGAGATTGGGGCAGTATATACAAGGTATGTTAGGCTATCCCTTTCCTTCTTTGCACGACTCCGATTGTACATAATGTAATGAACGAGCTTCCAAAGATACTCTACTCTTAGAAGCTAGCAGTACTTACATTGTTTTCCCTCTTATGGAACGATTGATGTTAATGTTGCTTCTCTTATTCTTATGTTATCAATGTTATTGGTACTTCCTGATTCTTATAAGGTTCATAGTGAAGAGTTAGTCCTAATAACGTGTACAGAGGATACCGACCTTACGTCACTCCGAAAGGTTTAGAATGTGATTCCATGAGTCGAGCATGCATTATATATATATATATCTATTTTACTCTACCGAGCCACGCTATAGTTGGCCGGGTACGGCACCTATTGTGCAACCACTGATCAGTTAGGTTTTACCGAGCTCCACGTGGCCGGGTACGATTCTACCGAGCCTATTATGGCCGGGTACGATATGATGATGATGATGCCCACAGAGGCGAATGCTTTAAAGGTTTATGTATTTATACATATGTATCATGCATTTCATGTAAGTAGCCCTCAGAGGTACTAAGATGTTACAGGTTGTATATTCTCTATCCTTGCTTACATTACTGATCGCATTTATGGTTCCTTGCCTTACATACTCAGTACTTTATTCGTACTGACGTCCTTTTATTTGTGGACGCTGCATGTCGTGCTGCAGGTCCTGATAGACAGGCAGGTGCAGCTCCCCCACCACAGTAGACTGTCTAGTTCAGCGGTGATTGGCGAGATCCCTTCTCCGGACTTGCCTTGGTCTTGGTATGCAATTTTTGTTATAGACATTATGGGTATGTCGGGGCCCTGTTCCGGCTATGTTGCAACACTTATGTTCTTTTAGAGGCTCATAGACAGGTGTCGGCTCATGTATAGTTTGGTATGCCTTGTCGGCTAGTTTTTGTTGTATAGTCTTTCATAGTAGCGTGGTAGCTCATACCTTATACGTAGTTTCTTGATTGTCTGGTCATCCCCTGCTATGTATTTTCATGCCGTCATATTTTATTGCTGGTTGTCCATGATCTAGGTCTACCATTTATATTGATCTCGTCAGCCTTAAAAGATAATAATGAAGGTTAGATGAAATGTACGTTGGTGCTCGGCAAGTGTGGTCGGGTGCTAGTCATGGCCCTTCAGTTTGGGTCGTGACATTGACTTTGATGAAATTCTCCCTTGTTGTGAAGATGTCTTCTATTCGTGTGGTTCTAGGCTTAGCTGTGAGTCTAGATTTAGAGGTTGAGCAGATGGATGTAAAGGTCGCTTTCCTTCGTGGTGATTTAGATGAGGAAAGTTATATAGAGAAACCTGAGGGTTTTGTAACTAAGAGAAAAGAAAATTATGTCTGCAAAGGCAATGGTATTTGAAGTTTGAATTTGTCATAGAAGAACAAAGGTACAAGAAAACTTCTTCAGACCACTATGTATTCTTCCAGAAGTTCTCTTATGATGATTTTATTATCTTATTGTTTTATGTGGATGATATGCTTATTGTTGGCAAGGATAAATCTAGAATTGCAGTCTTTAAGAAGCAATTGAGCAAATCGTTTGCGATGGAGGACAGTCAGCAAGGAAAATCTTGGGCATTCAAATCCACCGACTCAGAGATAGAAAGGAGTTAATCTTGGGCATTTAAATCCACCGACACAGAGATAGAAAGGAGTTATTTTTGTCCCAAAAGCAATACATTGAGAAGGTACTCAAGAGGTTCAACATGACATATGCAAAAATGGTTAGTACTCCTCTTGCTAAACACTTCAAATTGAGTATTAGTCAGAGTCCATCTACTGAAGTAGAGAAAAAGGAGATGTCTCGTATTCCTTATTCTTCTGCCTTTGGTAGCTTGATATATGCTATGGTTTGCACTAGACCAGATATTGCACATGTTGTTGGTACTGTTAGTAAATTCATTTATAATCCTGGAAAAGAACATTAGGATGCAGTAAAATAGATATTAAGGTATTTGAAAGATACTGCAGATTAGAAGTTGTGCTTTGGCAATGGCAAGCCTGAACTTGTTTGTTACACAGACTCTGATTTAGGAGGCAATCTTGATAATTCAAGATCCACTTTCGGTTATTTGATCACTTTTGCAGGGGGGTTGTTTCTTGGCAATCTAGACTACATAAGTGTGTTGCTCTATCCACTACAAAAACCGAATATATTGTTATCATAGAAGGTGCCAAAGAATTATTATGGATAAAGGAGTTTATTAATGATCTTGGCTTTGAGCAACCAACATCTTATTTTGTGATAATCAGAGTGTTATCTGTCTCACCAAGTACTCCATTTTTCATTCTAAGACCAAACATATAAATAGAAAGTAACTTTGGATAATAATGACCGTGGAAGAGAAATTATTTGAGGTTGAGAAGATACACACTGATAAAAATTCTTCGGATATGTTGACAAAGGCAGTGATAGCAGATAAACATGAATTTTACTGAAAATTGGCAGGCATGAAGCCTGTCAATAGTTTCTCTACTTGAAGACATATTTGGCCCATTGGCTGGAGGGGGGTTGTTGGGCACATACCCATGTTGTCCAGCCAAAGGCCTAATGGCCTAATCCTATTCTCTTTTGGTTTCCGCTCCTATTCGGAATTGGATTCTTTGTTTAATCCTATTTTAAGTGAGTTTTGGCTTTAAGAGAAAGCACAACTCATTATCTATAAATAGGACAATCTTGGAGAATTGTTCTATGCTCATCGGACAAGTCTTTGAAAGACTTAAGCACATAAGAGTGATTTTTGAGAAAGCTTTCATCAAGAGATAAGAGAGAAGAAAAGTATTTGTTTTTGCTGTAGATTTTTATTTCGACCATCCAACTTCAAATTATGTATTCTGATTCGTTAATTGTTGGATCGAGCTGAAAATTTGTCTGAGTGTTCGTAACATCTTGATCTTTGATTTGAACAGTGAAGATCGGATTTGGAGCCTGTAGCATCTGATGTCGAGCCTCGAACAGTAGCTCTAGTTTTGTGACTTCTCCTATTTCTTCAATTGATTTGTCGTTGCTCTTGTTGCTACTTTTGCTCCGTGTTTAGCACTTGTTGTGTAGTCAATTTGGAGAACTTTTGTAACCCACTTATTGTTATAGTGGAGTTTTTTGGATCTTTGTGATCCCGTAGTTTTTACCTTCGATTTGAATGGTTTTCCACGTTAAAATTTGGTGTTCTTTATCTTCTTTATTTTCAGGTTTGCCTCTTCCTCGATATAACAATGGTATCAGAGCGAGCTGTAACCTATTGACGGTAATCATTATTTTTGTATGAGAAATTTGACTGGAGTACTACTCACGTTTAGACAAACTTTGTAGTGGAGATTTGGAGATGTAGCCTGTTGAAGGTTATATGAAGAAGGTGGATCAAGTTTACTTTATCGGAAAATTCAGGCCAAGGGGGAGAATTGCTAGGTGTTGTCCTGTTTTTCTTACCATATTTGATTTTTCTATATCTTGAAGAAAAGGGTAACATATTTACCATAATTGAGTTTTTCTTCTTGTAGAAAGAAATTATAAATCTTCCATATTTGGCTAGTCCCTTTTCTTATAGGAAAATGTTTGGACTTCTATAAATTGAGGATCCTTCCTTCTCATTCATTAGCATCCACAATATAGCCATATGGGGTTTGAAAGTCGTGTTTAGGGGGAGAACTTTACGGGACAAATGTTAGTGTGTCACTTGTGTTTGCCTCTTCGTGAGGTTGTTCTCTCGATATTTTGTACTCTCTTTTATTATAGTGGATTGTTCATCTCCGTTGTGGACGTAGGTCAGTTGACCGAACCACATTAAATTTTGCGTTTCTTTTGGTATATTTCTCTTTTATTGTATGATTTATTATCGTTTAAGGTTGTTTTACTAATTTCCACATGACACCTGATTATTACGGTCCTAAGAGAGATAACTCCATCTAGTCAGTTTACTTAGTACTAAATTGACAAAACACTTTTATAATATAGAGTTTAATATGCCTCATAATGAGCTAGCCCATCTCAATTCAGTCCAATTTTAGTGAGCTGACTAATTTAACATGCCTAACCCAACCTATTCCTTCATTTGAAAGGAAATGATAGCCTAACCCAATCGGCTGTGAGCTGTGGGCCGGTTCGTGGGCTAAACCCTTCATTTTTTTTTTCAAAATCTATGTGATAGTTAACTTATTTGGTGGAAAAAGCTTTAAATGTTAGAGATGAATATATATGTATAAAATAACAGATTTTGTAAGACTTACATCCGTAGGTAATGAGGAGTCGTTCTCTTGCAACTTGCCTTTAAAATACTGCTTGTGACTTGTGAACCTTATAATCTATCTGGTTTAGTGTGCAAGTTGTCTGGCTTTAGAATTTCTTTAATACTAATGGACTCTAATTAAATTTAAAATATCTTCGTTTTAGCTGTTAGAATTGACAATTAGACGGTGGCACAGACTACTGACATGTAATTAACTGTGGCGGCTCGTTAAGTTGATGTTTTTGGAGAGGTCATCGACTCTTGGCTTTTATTGGAGGCCAATTTTTATACTGTTTTTTTTATACTTTTCTACAATAATTTAATGCACTTTTCATCTTTTCTTACTTTTTTGTCAAACTGCAGAGCAAGTGTATCTTCTATTTTGTACCTAATGTTGGGAAGCGTGTCAAATTAATAGAAGCAATAAATTGCGCAAGACAAGATTTATATGATTCGGTAATTTTTGCTTATTTTATAATCACACCAATAATAGTTCTTTATTAATTGAACAGTAATAAAAAGTTGAGCGATGATCTACAAATGAAAATGCAGACCTCTTTTATAAGCATTTGAATGTTCTGCCGACGTAAGCACTTGCATCATAAGAAAAAAATTCAACCGCTCGACATAAGCGCTTAAATCATAGGAAAAGAATTCAAAGATAAATTCTTTCGCCTATCATTTTTCTTCTCTCTTTGACTTTTCTTTTTTTTGTTTTGTCTAATTTTTTTTTTCTTTCAAATACAACAATAAGTTTGTTCCTATCACTAAGTGTCATTCCTGTTGACCGTAAGGCTTCACTGACATAAGAAATGTGATCTTTTGGAAAAAAAGTAAAAAAAATTTAAGTGAAATTGATATTTAAAAATTAGAGTTGTGTTCGGATATGAATACAATTTGAAATTGTTTTTGAATTTTTGTAAGTGATTTGAAGTGAAAATTAGGTTTTTGGAGTTTTTCAAATTTTCGAAAAATTCTAAAATTTAACTTCAAGTGAAATTTAAATTTTTCATGGCCAAATATTGATTACAAAAAAACTGCAGTTGCGATTAAATTTATGCATAACTCTATATTTCAGGGGTGTGCTTAAAAGTTTTTTAATTAGGTTATTATTGATGCCATTGTTATAGCAAAAGATATTATCAACAAAAGAAGAAAAAAAAAAGATTCTTAAATATCGATACATTCTTATAGCTTTAACCAATTAAAATTAAAATATTTCTCTCTAAAAAGAATGACTCTAGTGAAAATTTGACCAGAAAATAAAAATAGTAAAATTTTATACTTAGAACTCTCTGGAACACCACCATTATTGGACACTAGAGAATACTTGCCAATTGCAGATTACTATCGTACGTTTTCAGTTTTCCACAGTATATTTGACTTTTCATACACTTTCCACTTAGAAATTGTTTCTGTTAACGTTTTAATTTATTTTCTTTTATCATATAGGACAATTTTTTTTCCTGGTCCTATAGGACAACTTTTTTTCGACGTATTTTATGATTTCTGTGCTTCCAGGTTCCGACACCACGGCTCCCGCCAAGCAGAAAAACTGTGGGCGCCTGTTCATTAGTTAACAAGTTGCTAAATTACATAATTGTGTTTTAACTTTTATATATACAGTGAAAATGTATCTTTTTTATATAAGTATCAAGTCACCAAAATAATTACGCGGTGAGGTTAGTAATTCAATCAATAAGATATACGCTCTATTACAACAATAACAACAATAATAAATTTAATATAACCTCAAAAGTGAAGTCCGATGAAAATAATGTATATGTAATAACCCCAACTATATGAAGATAGAGATGTGTTTTCCGATAGACCTTTAACTCAAAGACAGAAGAAAAATAAACAATAATAACAAGTAGTAACAACAACAAGAGAAGATGATAAGATGACCAAAACGAAAGAAATTACATGTAATAATAAAAGTGTAAGAATAAGAAAATACAAAAATAATAATGTTATTACTGGTATGGGAAAAAGATGCGCTCGAATACGAAAGATTCTACCCTAATTCTTGATCTCCACACTCTCATATCAAAGGTCATGTCGTCCTCGATAAGCTGAAGTTGCGTCATGTCTTACATAATCACATCTCTATAATACTTTTTTGGCATACCTCTACCTCTCATCAGGCCTACCATGGTTCACTCTTCCTCATTGTGGCATCTATGTATCTTCTCTTCACATCCCCGTATCATCTCAACCTCGCATCTTGTCCACCAGGGAGGTCATCCCATCTTGTCGCCAATATCTTCGTTCTTAATCTTATCTTTCCTGGTATGTCCACATATCCCTCAACGTCTTTATTTCTGCTCCTCAATTCTTCCGGATATGGGAGTTCTTACTTGGCCGATACTCCACCTCATATAATATGGTCGATCTAACCACGACTCTCTAAAACATACCTTTAAGTATTGGTAGCACATTCTTATCACACAAAACACTAGATGTAATTCCTCGTTTCATCCAATCCCGCACTTATATAATGTGTGACATCATCATTAATCTCCTTATTACCTTGGATTATTGACCCCGGGTACTTGAAACTTTCTCTCTTATAGATGACTTATGTATCAAGCCCACATCCACGTACATTTCATCAATCACGTTATTGAATTTGTACTCCAAGTATTCTGTTTTGGTTTTGCTCAACTTGAAACCTTTAGACTCCAAGGTCTGTCTCCAAACCTCCAACCTCGCGTTAACTCTGCTACGCGTCTCGTCAATCAACACTATATCATCGGCAAATAGCATGCACCAAGGCACCTCCCCTTGGATGTGTCGCGACAGTACATCCATCGCCAAGGGAAATAAAAATGGGCTAAGAGTCGATCCCTATTATTATTATTATTATTATTATTATTGTGACACTATTTCCTTATCAATCTATGTCGTAACGAAAGAAACCTTTTCATATTTAGAAATAATTGATTTTAAGTTTTTCATTTTATATCTAATAACATTCTTTTATAGTATAAAAATATTAAACAACAAGTTCAAAAGTATTTTTCTTTTTTACACTGCATGTTGCTTCAAACTCTACCGTAAAAATTAAAACTTTAGGATGTATAATAGATTAAATTAGGACAAGTTACACATATAGTTGGTCGATAAAAAATAATTAATCTGCTGATCAAATTCAAAAAATATTTTATCAGTTATTATTTTTGAAAGCGATTATATTATATACTTTTACCATTATATTATGGCATAAATTATTGATAAAATGAAATAGTTATTTATGGTATGAGGTTAAATGAAAAGGACACACGTCTCTTTCCTTGACCCATGGATGGCCCAAAAGGGTACCCTTATCAAAAACACCTGCCCATAACACCACCTTTGACCTTTCTACTATATCCCACAATTTTATTTTTAAATTTAACGGTAATAGTGACATCCTAGTCATTTACATTTTTAACAATAACGACCCTTTGGAACTTCCAAGAGTCCACCAAAATACTCCCCCACCCCATCTCACGTCTACAAAAATGATCTCACTTCTCCATTATTATCATCTCCACCGCCTTAGCTGCCACGATCATCAATCAAGATATTAATCAACTACATCTCAATTCCAAATTACTCTTGTTATTACTTTGTATCTTGATAAATCTGTCAAAAATGGCATCTTTTTCTGTTAAATTCTCAGCTACTTCATTACCAAATCATAAAAGATTTTCAAAGCTACATGCAACACCGCCGCAGACGGTGGCTGTAGCCCCATCTGGGGCGGCGGAGATAGCATCGGAGAGGTTAGAGCCTAGAGTAGAAGAAAAAGATGGGTATTGGGTACTTAAGGAAAAATTCAGACAAGGGATAAATCCAGCTGAAAAAGCTAAGATTGAGAAGGAACCAATGAAATTGTTTATGGAAAATGGTATTGAAGATCTAGCTAAGATCTCACTTGAAGAGATCGAAGGGTCTAAGCTTACTAAAGATGATATTGATGTTAGGCTCAAGTGGCTTGGCCTTTTCCATAGGAGAAAGCATCACTGTAAGTACTAAATAACTATCCTGTCCTGTTTTTAATACTCTGGAATTACCAATTTGTTTGGCATTTTTTCGCTTTTTAGTGTCGATTTGACTAATTTTTGAAGCTAAATCAGACTTAGATTAGTCATTTTTTACATTATAATATAGATATTCTTCGAAAACTATGCAATAAGTACTGCTCTGTCATAACTGGACATACGGAATGTGCTGTAGTATGAGTACGGGACAACATGTACTCAGTAAGTAAGTATAAAGAGTAATTTCGGTGAAGTAGTGACGAGGTTCAAGAATGTGCAGAAGTGTAGTACGAGTACGGGACAACATGTACTCAGTAACTACCAAGAGTAATTTCAGTGAAGTAGAGACGAGGTTCAAGTCATGTGATTTAAGAACAAAATACTTTTGGCACATACCGTACTCTTAGATAATGTGATCTTAAGTATGTCATAATATTTTTATAGCTATAAGAGAGTGCCACCTTAGAATTTGTGGTTCTATAGCTATATGAGCATGTCATTAAAGGTAAAATTTAAAGTTACAGAGTTTTCAAATATAAAAAGGTGTTGCTTTTACTGACTAAAAAGGAAAGAGTGATACAAATGGAATAGGTGGAGTAAGTTAAGCTAAAAGCAAGATTCTTTTTTCTGTTAATTTTAATATGACAGTCTTAATCGCTAATATGCTGATTAGATTTATTAATGTTATTGAATTGTGATGATCAGATGGCCGATTCATGATGAGATTGAAGCTTCCAAATGGGGTAACAACGAGTTCCCAAACTCGATACTTAGCCAGTGTGATAAGGAAATATGGGAAAGATGGATGTGCTGATGTGACGACAAGGCAAAATTGGCAGATTCGTGGGGTTGTACTACCTGATGTACCCGAGATTCTAAAGGGACTGGATGAAGTTGGCTTAACCAGTCTGCAGAGTGGCATGGACAATGTTAGAAATCCGGTGGGAAATCCTCTGGCGGGGATTGATCCACATGAAATTGTAGACACAAGGCCTTACACTAATTTGCTCTCCCAATATGTTACTGCCAATTTTCGTGGCAATCCGGCTGTGACTAACTTGTAAGTCTTCATAAAACATTCCCATTTATTTGATTTCCCATTGCAGCTTGGTCGAAGATTCATGTCGTTCTATTGATTTTACATTAAACTTACCTTTTCTTGTGATACTAGATGTTTGCTTTTTACTTCGCATATTAGTAAACTACTACTACTATTTTTGTACTTATTCTTGAGAAAATGAAGCTTAATCTAGTATGCTCCCCAAGTTGCCTGCCTTTTTTGTCATGGGAGAAGCGGATATTATGCTAGTGATATAGTAAAGCATCTGTTAATCAGATTTTGCGGTATACTGATTCTATCGCAGGCCAAGGAAGTGGAATGTATGTGTAATAGGGTCACACGATCTTTATGAGCATCCCCAGATCAACGATCTTGCCTATATGCCGGCAACAAAAGATGGACGATTTGGATTCAACCTGCTTGTGGGTGGATTCTTCAGTCCGAAGCGATGTGCAGAGGCAGTTCCTCTTGATGCATGGGTTCCAGCTGATGACGTAGTCCCTGTTTGCAAAGCAATATTAGAAGCTTATAGAGATCTTGGCACCAGAGGGAACAGGCAGAAAACAAGAATGATGTGGTTAGTTGATGAACTGGTGAGTGATACCATCACTGTGTTTATCATTTGCATGCTTATTTTGTCTTATGTTTTACTTGTACAAAAAAGACTCCCTGTCATATGTTTCAGTCTTACCATACGGCCTCAACTGGAGTTTGTAAATTCATACTTCCTCTGTCCCAATTTACCTGTCGTACTTTCCTTTTTAGTTTGTCCCACAGTTTACCCATAAGATGAATTATAGCCACACAAATATCTAAAAATTATTTTAGACCACAAGTTTCAAAAGTCTTCTTTTCGTTCTTAAATTTGGTGCCGAGTCAAACACTACCACATAAATTGGGACGGAGGGAGTAGCATATGTCGTACTGATTGGGAAACATAAGTTCCACGATAATAATTTGAGCCGCATATTGGTTTTGATTTTCAACGAATCTTACTCATGTCGAGGGAATAGTAATAACTTCTCATCTAGGTGGATGTGCAATACTTCCCTTATCTAGGCAGCACCAAACTCTTCGCTAGTGGTCTCATTTTCTCCCTATTTAATTTCAATCAATGCAGGGCGTTGAAGGATTCAGGGCAGAGGTTGTAAAGAGAATGCCTCAACAAAAGCTAGATAGAGAATCAACAGAGGACTTGGTTCAAAAACAATGGGAAAGGAGAGAATACCTTGGCGTGCATCCACAGAAACAAGAAGGGTACAGCTTTGTTGGTCTTCACATTCCAGTGGGTCGTGTCCAAGCAGATGACATGGACGAGCTAGCTCGTTTGGCCGATGAGTATGGTTCCGGAGAGCTCCGGCTGACTGTTGAACAAAACATCATTATTCCCAATGTTAAGAACTCAAAGATCGAGGCATTGCTCAATGAACCTCTCTTAAAGAACAGATTTTCAACCGATCCACCTATTCTCATGAAAAATTTGGTCGCTTGTACTGGTAACCAATTTTGCGGGCAAGCCATAATTGAGACTAAGGCACGATCCATGAAAATAACTGAGGAGGTTCAACTACTAGTTTCTATAACGCAGCCTGTGAGGATGCATTGGACTGGTTGCCCGAATTCATGTGCACAAGTTCAGGTCGCGGATATTGGATTTATGGGATGCTTGACAAGAAAAGAAGGAAAAACTGTAGAAGGTGCTGATGTTTATTTGGGAGGCAGAATAGGGAGTGACTCACATTTGGGAGATGTTTATAAGAAATCAGTACCTTGTGAGGATTTGGTGCCAATAATTGTGGACTTACTAGTTGACAACTTTGGTGCTGTTCCAAGAGAAAGAGAAGAAGCAGAAGATTAATTTCAAGATTTCATAACAGCTCGCGGATCGCGCTGCAGAATTGGACATTAATGGAATGTGCACACCATATCAAGTTATTTCGAAGGTACAGAAATGGTGACACTGATCCTGAAAACCAAGGTTTTCTTTATTGAAAGTTAGTTGAATAATTGGTATATGTGCCGTTATTAACATGCTCATGTGTGATATAGCACGACAGAAATATTTGTACTTGTTTCAGAATAATTATATTGTGTATTCTTTTGGAAAAACTGATACAAACCAAAAGGCTTTTAAACCACCCTTCAGTTGGGATTCTAATAATCCATCTTTACATACCAATTAATCATGTTGTTGTATTCTTAATCATATTGTTATATTATAATAATCCATTCGGTTTGATGTCTGACCAGAATGTAATTCTGATTACTTTGGCCGTCGTGTACGATAGACCCTTATGGTCCGGTCCTTCTGATCACCCCGCGCATAGTGCATGGGGTGCCTTTTTTTTTTTTTCTTTTTGCAGTGTTAGAGAAACCTTGAATATCTGTTAAGTCTAAAAGAAAATGTACGTCCAGTTTTAGTGTTAATAATTTAAGTTCAGCTTAAATTTTATTTACAATTAATAATTATTTTACAATTTGGTCAATTGTTTCAACTTTAACTTGAAATAGATTTTGAAATTAAAAGAATTGAATTGAGAAGTATTTCATTGAAATAATAATTCTAACTTCAACTTAAAGTCTTCTTTTCTCAGCTTCAACCAAATAGGAACATTGTTGACCTCGTGACTTAAAAATATCATTTTAGCTACCAACTCCTAATATTAAACGAAAATATCAAAGTATACATCAAATTTATCAACAAAAAAAAAAAAGCTTATTAAACATATGCATTTGTTTTTTTTTCTTTTGTATTTTCAGCATAAATTGTTTTATTGTGCGAAACAATAGTAGCACGTCAGAACTTAGTCTTCAAAATTTGTATTTTTTTACTCAACAATTTTAATGATGTGTTGATTTAACGGATATTTAAAAAATATCCAAAATGCATTTATAGTAAGGATAAACCATAATGGAAAAAAAAAAAAAGATAAAACGTTAACATAGATTCCATAAATCGGATTTGGAAATGTGATTTATAAGTCCGAGAAAAATTAGCTTAACGATACATATAAAATGCAATCCTGATTGCTGACATATAAAACACATTCCTTCAATGCAATTTATAAAACGCATTCAAAGGCCGAACTTATGTTGTTGTAATAAGTTTAATCCAGAAAAAAAAAAATCCAAAGCGGGCGAGGCTATTGAACCAACATAGCATAACACATTACTTTAGGGGTCAAAGTATATAAGTGAAAACTTGTAACTTAATTATCTCTAGTCGGTTAGTTGGTTATTAGTGTGTGTGTATATATAGGCTTTAGATATTAGCTTCTACTCTGAGACTCAATCATGTACATTTGCAGAGATGAAATGACTCCACTTTGAGCTCTCTCTCTCTCTCTCTCTCTCTCTCTCTCTCTCTCTCTCTTATTCTTCTAGAACCTTCCAATTGCTTGCATGTGCATTTCTCTTCTTCGTAGATTACGCAATATGGTATCAGAGCCTTCCGATTAAGCTTCGGTGACCAGTTCTGTTCTCCGATTCAATGTTCTTCTCCATTGACAACCTCAATTTTAGAGCTAGGGTTTTTCAACTCAGTAAAAAAGGCGATTGATGAAGCAACGAGTGATGACACAGTACTAAGTCACAATCATCCTATGTATTTGCGACCTTCGGATTCACCAGGTGAGCATCTGATTGAATTCAAACTATTAGGCACTGAAAATTATAATTTGTGGTGTCGATCCATGAGAATTGGACTTTTTACGAAGAACAAAATCGGATTCATTGACGGTACTTGTCACAAGGAGAATTTTAAGAAGGATCTTCATGATCAATGGAAAGGTGCAATGCCTTTATTTTGTCGTGAATTATGAATGCGGTAACAAAAGAATTGTATAGCAGTGTGATTTATGCATCCTCTACACACAATGTGTGGAAGGATTTGTAGGAGAGATTCGATAAAAGGAACATATCGTGGATTTACAATTTACTTCAAGAAATTGCTGCTTTGAAGCAAGAATTATCATCTGTATCCACTTGTTATTCTAAGCTCAAGGATTTGTGGGATGAGTACAATGCTATGGGCCCTACTCCATCATGTCCATGTCCAGAATCAAAGGTGTTTTTAGAGCACATTCAACAGCAACGTTTGGTACAATTTCTGAGTGGATTGAATGAATCATTTGCCCAGGCAAAGGGTCAGATCATGCTTATGATTCCTACACCTACTATCAATAAGGCATATGGGATGGTAGTTCAAGATGAGAGTCAATGAGCAAAGACAGTGAATATTAGTGGCTACAAGTAGAAAGCTCAGGTATTCTGTGAATATTGCAAATTAAAAGGACACACTAAAGATGTTTGTTACAAGTTGGTAAGTTACCCACCTGACTACAAGTCAAAGAAGAAATCTTTTGGAAGAAACATGGTAGCAGCACACAATGCACAGGTTGACTATTTCAAAGGACCAATAGGCCAAGGAAGTCTTGGAGTAGCAACTACAGGGAACTTCTTCATCGAGGAGCAATATAAACAACTGCTTCAACTGCTCAACCAAAACACAACACTTGTTAAAACAACAGCTCATGTCAAGGTCACAGGTATACCATTATCACTCTTGAGCAGAGTTAAGCAGGATAGGTGGATCATAGACTCGGGTGACACTAACCATATGATATCTAGTCTGAATTGTTTCACTAATATTATGGAGATTCCTAAAGGAGAAGGTAGGAAAGTGCAGTTGCCAACTGGTGAAACTAGTAGGATGGAGATTCCTAGGATCCTCTAGTATTCTGAATGGTTTACCAATTAAAAATGTCCTATATGTGCCACAGTTTAGGTACAACTTACTATCTGTTTCACAACTAACAAGGGCCATTGGATGCTTCATTGCCTTCTTTCCTGCTTGGTGTTTGTGGTCCTAAACAAGTAAAAAAAGGGCCCAGAGCATTTGTGTGGTTATAATACTTTTCATTAAGGGTAGAATTGTAAGTTTAAGTTAAATTGTTATCAAATTTAAAAAGGAATCATTCTTTTTGGAACGGGCCAAAAAAAATAGGTTCACATAAACTGGAACGGAGGAAGTATCTGTTTCATAACTTACAAGGGACATTGGATGCTTCATTGCCTTCTTTCCTGCTTGGTGTGTCTTCCAGGACATTTGCAATGGGAAGGTGAAGGGGATTGGTAAGCTGGAGGAAGGAATCTAAGTGTTGGACCTCAAGCACAAGTCACACAGGCCATAAATTGCATTTAACGTTCGATTATTGAACTTATAAATTCACCAATTATGAGTTGGGCACTTTGTGATGACCCGAAAGGTCATCTTGTGTTTTGGAATTCAATTCTGCGCTTTTAAGCCTTAAAAATCTAATTTTTACCTTTCTCTATTTGCGTGCACAGTTCGAACGTATTTCCGAAAAACTTTTTATGTTAAAAGTTGACAAAAATAAGAAATTTTGCCTAAAAAACTTCCCTTGAGTTGACTTCGGTCAGTATATTTGGTAAACAGATTCGGATTTGTGAATTGACGGTCTCGGTGGATCCGTATCGTGATTTGGGACTTGGGCGTATGCCCGGAATCGAAATCGAAAGTCCCTATCCTGAGATATCGAACTTTGTTGAAATTTGAAAGTTAAAGGCTTATTAAAACGGAATTGTTTCACCAAATTTGAATTTTTGGATATCGAGTCCGTATTTTTATTCAGTAACCCGGTATAGGTCCAATATCACATTTATGACTTGTCTGTGAAATTTGATGAAAAACGGAATTGGTTTGACGTGATTCGGACGTCCGATTGAGAAATTAGAAGTTTTAAAGCTTTTTTGAAAAATTTCATTTGATTTGATGCTAAATCCGTAGTTCTAAGTGTTATTTTGGCGATTTGATTGCGCGAGTAAGTTCGTATGATATTTTTAGACTTGGGTGCATGTTTGGTTTGGAGCCCCGAGGGCTCGGGTGAGTTACGGAAAGGCTATGGAGTGATTTAAACTTGGAAAATTTTGTTGTTGTAACTGATCATGTTGCAGGCCTCTGATCTCGCATTTGCGAGATCAGGCAGCGCAATCACGACCTCTGAGGGGTCCGCATTTGCGAGCTTCTCATCGAAAATGCGAAGAGAAGTTGGGCCACACAAGTTCGCATTTGCGAATTATTCGTCGCATTTGCGATATGGGTCTGGGAGGGGCAGTCTTCGCATTTGCGATCGTGGGGTCGCATTTGCGGCTAGATTAGTTTGCATTTGCGAACTTTTCTTCGCATTTGCGATTGTGGGGTCGCATTTGCGGCTAGCTTAGTTCGCATTTGCGAACTTTTCTTCGCATTTGCGAAGATGGCAGAAATGTGAGAATCTTCGCAAATGCGATGGATTTCTCGCATTTGCGAAACCCAGGTCGCATTTGCGACATCTGCAGCTGGTAAAACTTGTCTTAGACGATATTTTTGCTCATTTTTCAAAACTTTCAAAATAAGAAACCCTCTAGGCGATTTTCTAAAGACCATTCTTCCCCAAATTATAGGTAAGTGATTCAAAACTAGTCTCTTTCAATCTTTCACTTCATTTTACAAGATTTCAACCTAGAATCTAAGGTTTTCATGGTGGAATTGGGGATTTTTGGGTAGAAATTAGGGATTTTGAAATTTGGGGATTTAGACCTCAAATTGGGGTTGGATTCCAAAACCTATTACATATTCGGGCTAGGGGGTGAATGGGTAATCGGGTTTTGCTCCTAATTTCGGGTTTAGATCAAGCGGGCCCGAGTGTTGAGTTTTGTTGACTTTTCCAAAAATGACCTAAATTGAATTCTTTGCAATCATAGGTAGTTCCTAAGGCTTAAATTGAATTGGTTGGTTGGTAATTTGCTAGATTCAATTGGTTCAGAGGCTTGTTTGTTGGTAAAAGCTCTCGTTGAGCTTTGAGTTTGGCAGTTGGAGCGAGGTAAGTGTCGTGGTTAACCTTGGCTTGAGGGATTAAGTATTATTTGCTTATTTGCTACGTGTTTGAATGTTGAGTACAACGTATAGGTGAGGTGACGAGTACCTATGCGTTGTTGTCGAGTTATAGCATGCGAGTGAGTCTTATTCATGAAATTGTATCTTTCCGTGATCAAATTACCCATGCTTAGATTAGTTTATCGCTATATTGATCGTTCTTATCATATGTACGAATTTTGGTATTGATTGAATATTGATTCTAAGTTGAGGTTGGTATTGTGGAAATCAATTGTTAAAGTAAGACTTGTTCTTGATATTCTATCTCCTTGTTGTTATTGTTCTTTGTTTGAGGGAGAGTGTTAATGCACGAAGGATGATGTCGTGCCATATTATGAGAGAGTTAATGCACGAAGGGTGATGGCGTGTCGTTTCTATTGATTATCTGGTGATGTTGAGAGTAAAATCATGAAAGGTGATGCCGTGCATTTTCCTTTACTGTGTTTACTTGTTATTATTGGTTCAAGGCATATTAGCTGAGCAAGTTTCTTTACTTCCGTGATTCTCTATCTTGTAATCCCCTCAGCATGTCCCCCTCCCGATATTATCTGTTTATCTCTTACTTGCCTTTATTTTGTACATATGCTGTTAAATTGCACAGGGTTATTATGTGTCTTGTTTTAGCCTCGTCACTACTTCGCTGAGGTTAGGCTCGACACTTACTAGTACATAGGGTCGGTTGTATTGATACTGTACTCTGCACTTTTTGTGTAGATTTTGGTGTCGGTCTGAGTTGATCTTGAGACTAGCTGCTGACTTTATTCCACAAGAGACCCAAGGTAGATCTGCCGGCATCCGCAGACCCTGGAGTCCCCTTCTAGCTGTTTCAGTTTATTGTTTCTTCTAATTCGAAAATAGTTGTATTTTCTTTCAGCCAGTTACTTGTAGTCAATCTTAGAAGTTCGTGAATTGTGACAGCAGATTCTGGGTAATTGTGTATAAATGTTAAGGTTGTTATAGATTTCCGCACTTTTATAACTTGTTATAGTTAATTGTTGCTAATCACTGAAAGGTTTAAGTATTTGGGTTAATAGTCTCTAATGTCGGCTTGCCTAGCAAGTGAAATGTTAGACGCCATCATGGTTTCGACGGTGAGAATTCCGGGTCGTGACACACTTTAACCATTCATGGATTCCTAAGAGCATGAGTTTCCTACAACTAAAAATAGAAAAGGGAACGCAAGGGTCGAGTTGTTGATGTGAGGTGGATCCATCAAATGGTGGTGTATAAGTCACGTTTAGCTGATTCAATTTATAAATCCCATATGATAAATGCAATTGTAAGAAGTTGTAGCAAAAGTTGAAGAACTAGAGATGGCTCTACTGTTAAACATTAATAGTAACATAAATCCCATATAAATCCCAACTTCTTATCAATGCAATTCTACTGTGGTGATTTTTAGTTCTGGTTGTTTCTAGAGATATTATTATGAGATTCTAAATTCTGGATTTTTTTCCTTTTGTTTACCTCGAAAAATGGGTGTAACAATTAAATATGATTTGTGATTTTAAAAATATGTAATTTATTCTAATACTAGTGAATATACAAATAATATTAGGTCTAAGTAAGAGGAATTGATGAACCGAACCAGTGTTGCTAGAGCAATAAGGACCTCGAGCTCGATTTTTTTGGGGCTTCGAGGTGAGCTAAAAGCAATAAAGCTGACAAACACTTGGTGAGCACAGTAAACAAGAAAGGCATATTAGAATATTCTATTGCAGTGAATAATGTGAGATGATCCTTACAAAATGATTGGGGTCCCCCTTATATAGGAGTAGAAAATCCCCAATATAGTACATTTGTTATTGTAGTAAAGGATTCTATTGGTACAAGTGTACAATAACCTAGTACGGACTTGTACCATTTCGTACAAATCTTATCCTTTAATTTATGCCCTGACCCACGTGTTGTTGAGAAATTTCCGCTCTTTTTTGAGTGTCTTCGAGACTGTACTACCCTCGATGTCGGTCGTTCCAGGCCTTCGATCCGCTTCCTCGAGGTGTGTGTCCCTTAGTCGGATTTGACCCCTACTTCGAGTCGCCTGAACTCGAACTCATAGCCCAATTCAAGACTTCAAAATCGGGCTCCTTGATTTTGACTGTATACAGATAATCCCTGTATTTCTTAGAATTAGATGATAAGAAACGATCTGAACCTTGATCTTCATGAGCCTCTCGTGATGACGTCATGCTCGTGACGTAGGCGCTTGAAGTGATCGAAAATGTCATGTCAGCATGCTTCCCCAAAACATCAAATACGTTTCAGCTTTTGTCGGCCACTTGCCACCGGTTCCGTCATCGGCTTTCTATAAATAAGGGTTTACTTGGTTGAACAAAAACTACACTCATTCCTTCTTCGTCTACTTTTAGCCCTTTCCCTGCTTTTTCTCTTCCTCTAATCACCTATTTCTATGGTTCAAATCTGTGACCACGAGGTCACATGGTAGAAACTTTACCAGTTATGCCAAGGCTTCCTTTTTCAAAGCTTTGGCTCGAGACAACGAGAGAAGGGCACCAAATCCTTCCCGTATTAGAAGATATGCAAACTTTGCACTGTTGCTCATCTCTCTTAACTTCAACCAGTGTGGCACTTCATTCCCTTTTGCTTTCCATGGAATGAGGTGGCCCTATCATCTACTAACTTTTGCATCCCACACCAGAACAGAGTTCCGAGGATGAACACTCTTGGATTGTTGCTCGTGCATCTTGCACCCCTTTTGGGTTTTTCCTTTTGCTTGTTCTTTCTTAATATATTATGGCCCAGAATTTTAACGGAAAGCTCAATCTCGGCTACCGGAGGTATAATTGCATTTATCGAGGACCTTCTGCCAAACGTTTCCAAAAATCAGAAATGGTGCCCCCGAGAAGAGGGTTTCCGGAGACGCTGCTCTCAAGGTCGTGGCCTTAAAAGCGGATTAGGACCTTAGGCTTTTGTTTTTTACTTCTTTGTTCCTGTGTAAGTATCCTTCGTGGGTGCCATAGTTATACTTTGTAATGAGAGCAAGATGAGAGCAAGATCTCGAGATGAAGTAAATCCTTAGATTTCCTTGCAGTCCCCGGGTGGGAAACTTCTCCACCTTGGTAGCCCTTAGGCTTTTACAGTCGAGCGGGTATTTGCTCGAACTTATAATAAGGATAGCCCTTAGGCCCTTTCATAGTCTTCGAGTGAGTGATTCCTCAAACTCGGATAGCCCTTGGGCTTAGTGATCGAATGGATACCCTGCTCGAACTCAACTTATAGGTTGCCCTTTATGATTTTTGACGAATTAATCCTTGATGCCTTGGTCCTGAAGCAAATCTCTTAACGTCAGCGGTTGAAGAGACTAAAAAGTTGCTTTTTGTATGATTCCCAAAATTATAAACTGGAGGCAGCTGATGGTCAGCTTTTTGGCTTCCTTAGCATGCTTAAATGACCTTTATAAATAGACAGATTCCACAACCTTACAAACTTTATTCCCATATTGTTTTCAAAGTCTCATTACCCCTTTTTTCAATCTTCTTGAGCTCTCCCTTCTCTTCACTATCAACACTCTTCATTTTCATAGATATTCCGTATTGCAATGGCTAAAACCTCTGAACCGGTTTCCCAAAAGGAAAAAACTTCATCATCTTCTCGATTGACCAAGGGTAAACCGGTAGTGCCTCCTCGTATCGAGGAGTGTATTCCCCCTCCATGTGAAATAACATCCGATTTTAAAATTGAGAAACCTGTTTCGACACCATGCCAATGCGAGCCCATGTCTCGATATGTTTGTCTGGTGACCAAGGCCGAGGTCAAGCAAGTAAAGAAGGATTGTAAATGGGATAATAAAGATATAGTTACTCCTTCCTCGGAGGAGGACATCACTACGTATAAAGCCGGGTACCTGAGCGTATACACCTACCCATTTAAGTTTGTCCCTGCTATTCCGGCTCAGGGTCCCATAGATCCAGTTATTCTTGACTTTTGCCAATGATACCGAGTGACGCTCGGCCATATCTACCCCTCCTTATAGCAAATTGTTTACTTGATTAGGTTCTTTTCAAGCCAAATCGAGGGGATGTCCTTTACCCTCGATCATCTGATTAGACTGTACAGTCCCCGACTTTATCGTTGGGGCTTGATAAAATTGCAACGTCGATCCTTAAAATCTCTCTTCGCTAGTATCGATGAGGACAAAGACCGTGGGTGGATGAGCCAGTTTGTTCGAGTCAGGACCTCCGATCTAATTCCTGCCGATTGGATGTCGTTCCCCGAGGAGTGGAACATGAAACATGAGTACGCAGCAGGTTTATACCCTGCTTACTTTTCTTTTTCCTGGCTTTATATTTTTCATTGGTCTAACCCCTTTGCGATGGTGCAGCAGCTGCTTGGTTTCTTGTTGGGGTCCCGGACCTCGAGGGGTGGGTCCGAAAGTTAGCCTCTATCTCCTCTTACTCGGAGCATTGATGGCGAGATTTGGCCAAGGGTCGATGGGAGTCCAAAAACTATGGTGAGCTCTTTTGTTATTTTTCTCGTGCTTCTGCTACAGGATACTAACCTCGGTTTCATGTAGGTCTTGGAGACGTCGTTGTTTTGCGGTCAGCCCCGGCTGATGAAGTGGAGGTTCTGAAGCCTTCCTAAGAAAGAAAAAGAAGAAGAGAGCCATTTGAAAATCCTCCGAAGCCAAAGAAGAACGTGGCTCAAAGGCCTAAGGCCGATACAGCGGCCTTATCTTCGAAAATGGCCCAACGCCTTCGGGATCAAGAGGAAGAAGAAAATGATGACTGCTTGCTAGCAACCCATGAAAAAAGAAAAAATGTCGATGCTCTGAAGTCCATCGAGCCGGTGGCGGTTGATGAGGCTCAATCTAGAGCCGAAGAAATTTTCGAGGGGAGTTCAAACAAAGCCCCCGAAACATCCAGAAAGAAGGCACCTCGCCTAGGAGATCATTTGGTGGGAGAGGCCAAACAACCTGACCCCGAGCCTCTTCAGATAAGAGAAAGTGCCCCAAATGGATCATTTGGGGTGATCAACGTGGATAATTTGCCTCCTAGCCCCGAGTTCTCCGAGGGACAAATCCGAGATACTCAGAATATGAGGTCTTCCAAAGTGGAATCAAACCATGAAGGGCATGATATCTTTCGAGAATGTCTCGCAGGGCTTGAAGATGGTCCCGACCCTAATGATTCTTTCATATTTTATGAGGCTCGTAGCCTCTTTAAACAAGTGAGTTTTCTGTTTTTATGCATGCGCCTTTGTTTTTAGCTGTTTTGAATCTATCTTTTTTCCTTTTTCATAAAGGTTGTGGTGCTCTATAAAAGGGCATTTTCCAAGTCCCAAGCTGATCTTGCTCGATGCGAGGCTGAGCTTAAGAAGACTTTGGAGGAGAGGGACGTCGTCAAAGCCCTCTATGCTAAAAAAGAGATGGAGATCTACGATCTTCGAGTTGAGCTGACGCAGGCATGTCAAGGTCAAGCCGAGTATGTTGAGAAGGTAACACAGCTCTTGAAGGTTTGCTACATACCTGTTTGTTTTAGCGACTGACACTTTTAATTTTGTAGTTTCATCAGAAGGCCGACTTGGAGGCACAACTTTGGGAGGAGCTTAAGATGAAAGAAGTCGAGACCCTGGGGTGGAGGCAAGGCATGGACAATCTTGCCTCTAAGAAGGAAACTCTAAGAGAGCAGTTGGCTTCGCTCGAATACCAGCTTCGAGGTGTGAAGGAGGAGAGCCTAGCTCGGCGCCTCAAAATCGAGGAGCTTAAATCCTGATCTGTTGCGGAGCTGGCCAAGGCCAAATCTGATAATGCGCCAATTATGGCTTCGTATCGAGCCGATGCCGAAGTAGCTAATGCTCGGGCAAGGGAGATATCTTCTACAATGGAGTCTAAGTTATCAAGTACCCTTGATCATGCTAGGCGACAATCCCGGAGGATGACCCTCGAGGAGATACATGCATGTGGCTTCGATTTTTCAGCCAATATTGAAGCGGAGAAGATCTTGGAGGAAGAGGCGATCGCTCTACTTTCCGATGAGGATGATTCAGCCGGTGTCTCTAAGAGTTAAGGAGACGGGGATGAAGTCCCGAGGGTGAGGCTTTTGAAGATGTGACTCCTGAAGATGCAGCTGCAAAGAATGTGACCCTGAAGTAGTTTTAGGTTACTTTATTATGTTTCCTTGTAAGCCTCCCTTGTGTAAATATTTCATGTAATCATCTTTTGGAAATATGAGAGAAAATTTTTATCTCGTCTTTGGTTAGTGTTGGATTTAACATTGCCTTTATTTATGGAAGACTTTGTTTGAATGATTAGTCCGAGGATTGGTTTAGGGTTTGTGGTGTTATAAACCCTTAGATATTTATCGATAGATATAATAATCTTCAAGCCAAGTTTAAATCGATCTGATGTAAAGTCGAGATATTGTGAACCTTGAGTTCGGATCAAAGTGAGAGCGGAGTCTCGAACTATAAGCTTTTGGATCTTAAGCCTTTCGAAGTTGTCCCCTAGGCTCTTATATATCGGCCTTTAGGCTCTTTTAGGATTGGCCCTTAGGCTCTTATATATCGTCCCTTAGGCTCTTTAAGTTGGGACGTTTTGACCTTTAATGGATATATAATTTTTCCCTCATTTCGGCTAAAAGACTTAATGAAATTTTAGTTATACCTTAGCATGTGTTTTTGTACCCGTTGGGTTTTTCGAAGGCTCGGCATATAGGAACCTTATTAGTCATTTCATTTGCGTAAGCATAATCGAATACCTTTAAAGGTTTTTCCGAAGGTCGGTGTTATCGAAGCCTTTGGATCATTCGAGGGCTAATTTATCGGAGCCCTTAGATTTTTCGGGGGCTAAATTTATCGAAGCCCTTCATATTCTGCTTTTGCCGAAGGTAGCCTGATTTAACCAATTTTTTAATAGTTGAAGGCCTTTAATTTATAACGGAGGTCGGACGTCTCCGAACTGCATTATTTTGGCGGTAGCCTTTATATGACCGTAGTCTTTAGTGTGGTCGTAGCCTTTGGGTACGTCATTGGACTTGTTTCCCGATAACTTTCTGAACTTGTTCGAGAAGTTAGTCCCCGAGAATATTTGCATTGGCCTTTGTTTCGAGGGGGTGCCTCTTTGAGGTCTTATTAATCCGAATTTTTTATGACAGTTCCGAGTATTCGGGGTGTTGCTATGCTTTGGATCTTAAGCCGTTCCGGTAGGATGTAGAGTTCGTGTAACGGTAGACTTCTTTGAAACACTTAAGTGTTTTTTATATTAACAAAATTGGTACATGTGTACATGTTTTGTTGTTGGGTCTTGACTGCTATATGGACATGGTTCATCTGACCGTTTGGCACATTACAAAGTTTTCTTATCTAGGTTCTCTTAAGTATGAAGTATTTTCCTTGAAAATATAACCTCCGAGGGTGATGCCCCCAGTATCCGGGGTTGATTAAAAAGGAAACCCTGGATACTATCGAGTTTTCCTTAGGTAGTGCATAGTTGTTGCCTCATTAAAAACCTTGTGGGTAAAACCCATTTGGGACAAAATCCGAGCCAAGGAAAAAAGAGTGCAATGCATACTTTAAAGCCTACGGCCTTCGTGTAAGAAGGGGTGTCTTCAAGATCGCGAGCCTTTGAAAGCTTCTATCGTACTGGGCTTGTAAGATCCTTTACCAACGACTCTGAGGTTTTACTATCCGTGATCATGGTATCTTCGAGAGCCTTGACCTGGTCGGGGATGATTCTTAATGCCTCTATTTGACAGCATGAGGCCGAGAAACTCACTCGTGCCAACTCCGAAATCAGGTTTCTCTAGGTTGTGCTTCGTGCCGCGTCGCCCCGAAATGTTGACTGCTTCCTACAAATGAATTAAAACAGTCCTCTGCGCATAGGGACCTAACCAGTCATATCATCAATATAGACTTTCGTTATTTTACCTGTTTGTTCTTTGTATATCCTGTTGACCGGATGTTGATATGAAGTTTTTTGAACTGGGGCCTCACCCTTTTTGTTTTACCTGAACGGGGCCAAGCATTGTAATCTATATCATCAATAATAAACTAAATGAGTTTTTTTCCTAAGTGTGGGGGTTAATCCCCTCCCGAGGTGTACCTTTCTTTTGAGTGGTTGACTCGGTAGCATCGGGCTTCTAGGGGACAACAGAGGTTCGAGGAGCTAAGAAGTTCCCTTCTTTACCTTAGGTTACTTGTTTATCCTGCTTCCGTCTAGACTTGGAGCTGTGATTTCTACTTAGCCACCTGTTTATCTTTGAGGCTCATCGGCACCGCTTCCTCGATTGCAAACATCTCTTTTGCAGCATGCTTTTCTCCGTGGACTATTTTCACTCATTCCTTTGTCGGAAACTTCATCATCTAATGGAGGGTCGACAGCACTGCCCTCATGTTGTGTATCCATGGCCTTTCGAGGAGTACGTTATACCTCATGTCACCTTCGATGACATGGAACCTAGTGTCTTGTATGGTCCCGGCTACGTTTACTGGCAAAATAATTTCTCCCTTTGTTGTTTCACTTGCCATGTTGAAACCATTCAGCACCCGGGATGCAGGTACAATCTGATTTTGCAAGCTGAGTTGTTTCACGACCCTCGATCTGATTATGTTCACAGAGCTATGTGGATCCACTAAAACACGTTTAACCTGAACTTTGTTTAAAAGGATAGAGATTACCAGGGCGTCCTTGTGAGGTTAGGATATGTCCTCTGCTTCCTCGTCACATAATGATAGGGCATTCTCGGGCACATAACTCCGAGTCCGTTTCTCTTTTGTGATGGATACTTTGGTACATTTGAATAGAGGTCCATGTGGGATGTCAACTCCACCAATGATCATGTGAATGACCTGTTGAGGTTCTTCAGGTTCATTCTTCTTGTTTGCTTCTCTTTCTCGGAAATGGTTCTTAGACCGGTCACTGAGAAATTCACGAATATGCCCTTCGTTGAACAATCGGGTTACCTCCTCCCTAAGCTGCCTGCAATCCTCGGTCCTATGCCCGTGAGTACCATGATACTTACATATTAAATTGGGATTCCTCTTAGAAGGTTCGGTCTGTATAGGCTTGGGCCATCTAGTATCTCTATCTTTGCCAATGGCTGAGACGATACCCGATGCATCGATGCTAAAGTTGTATTTTGACAATTTAGGTGCCTCTACCGGTCCCGAGCACCTGTCGAACCTGGTTTTGCTCATGAGTCCAAGGCATTTTGGCCTCAATCTACTCTTTGATCATTCCGAGGTGTATTACGCCTTGAAATGTTCCTTCTATCTTCGACGTACGGTTGATACCTTTCTTTATTGAATCTTGATCCCCGGTCTGTGTCCCTCGGGGGCTTGGCTACGAATATGTTAGGATGAACTAAGCCCGAGGGGGCTCCCAACTGGTCGTCCTCAACCCTAATTTTTGACTGATAATGATTGTGCACATCCGACCATGTCATCGCAGGATATTCAATCAAGTTCTGCTTCAGCTATCGAGATGCAATCGAGCTTCTTTCATTCAAACCTTGCATAAAGGCCTGAACTGCCTAGTCATCAGATACCGGTGGTAATTCTATCCTTTCCATCTGAAACCGGGACACGAACTCCCTTAGCATCTCGTCATCCCTTTGTTTTATTTTGAAGACGTCTAATTTTCTTGTGGCCACCTTTATAGACCCGGTATGTGCTTTCACGACGGAGTCTGCCAACATAGCAAATGAATCTATTGAGTTAGGAGCTAAGTTGTGATACCACATCATAGCTCATATTGATAGTGTTTCCCCAAACTTTTTCAATAATACTGACGTGATTTCATCGTCATTCTAGTCATTTCCTTTGATTCCACAAATGTATGAAGTAATATGTTCGTCAGGGTCAGTTGTTCCGTTGTATTTTGGTATATCGGGCATGCAAAATTTCTTGGGAATGGGCATCAGAGCCGCACTTGGGGGAAAAGGTTTTTGTATGAATTTTTTGGCATCTAGACCTTTTAAAACTGGAGGTGCTCCTGGTATTTGGTCTACCCGGGAGTTATAAGTTTCCACCTTCTTATCGTTGTCTTCTAACTTCTTTTCTCCTCACTCGATTCTTTTAGTCAGTTCCTCGAGCATTTTCATGATTGTGGGTTCAGTCCCCAAACCGCTTTCGTCGGGCCTTTCTAGCGCTAGCTCGTGCCGCGCGTTTACTAGTTCGGTGGTGTTAGGAGTTCTGTTCTGACTCTGATGTTGAGCGATGGCAACTTGCTGAGCTTGCAGCATCTCGAACATCACTTGGAGCTGATTCCTCCTTCTTCCATCCCTCGTGTTTCCTAGCCTCCTTCCCGGGCTTCCCTGTGTGCGTTCCTTACGGGGTTTGTGCCTGCATCCATGTTTAGAGCGTTGTGCGAACTAATGTCAACTGTCTCCACGTTTGGCAATCCCTCAGGGTTTATGGGTGGTATACCGACCCCTATACCGATGTTTTCTCCAAGACCTTCATCCTCGTGAATAGGTGCATTCTGTGTGCTAGACATGATTAAGCCTAAAATCAAAGAATCTTTGACAAGAAAAAGTGTGAATAATAATGTGTGTTATTAGAAAACTAGAACTAAAATAATCACTATTATCTTTAGCCCCATGGTGGGCGCCAAACTGTTTATCTCGAAAAATGGGTGTAACAATTAAATATAATTTGTGGTTTTAAAGATATGTAACTTATTCTAATACTAGTGAATATACAAATAATATTAGGTCTAAGTAGGAGGAATTGATAAACCAAACTAGTGTTGCTAGATCAATAAGGACCTCGAGCTTAATTTTCTTGGGGCCTCGAGGTGAGCTAAGAGCAATAAAATATGAACAATAAAGTAATAAAGCTGAAGAACACTTGGTGAGCATGGTAAACAAGAAAAGCATATTAGAATATTCTGTTGTAGTGAATAATGTGAGATGATCCTTACAAAATGATTGGGGTCCCCTTTATATAGGAGGAGAAAACCCCCAATATAGTACATTCCTTATTGTAGTAAATGATTCTATTGGTATATGTGTAAAATAACCTAGTACGGACCTGTACCATTTCGTACAAATCTTATCCTTTAATTTATGCCCTGACCCACGTGTCCTTGAGAAATTCCTGCTCTTTCTTGAGTGCCCTCGAGATTGTACTGCCCTCGATATAGGTCGTTACAGGCCTTCGATCTGCTTTCCTCGAGGTGTGTGTCCCATAGTCGAGTTTGACCCCTACTTCGAGTCGCCCGAACTCGAACTCATAGCCCAATTCAAGACTTCGAAATCGGGCTCCTTGATTTTGACCGTATACACCTTTCTTCTGCTTGCATTTGTTTTGTATTTTTTGGAGTCTCAACTACTCCCTTTCTTGAGGTTTTGAATTGAGTGTAGAAGAGGAGCTATATAGTTTATTGTAGGGGTGTCAATGGATATTTAAAACCGACTAAACCAACCAAACCGTACCGAATAAATTTACATCTTAAAATTATATTTATATATTAAGTTTAAAAATAATAAAGCATTAAATTTTTCTTAGGCCTTGGAATTATGAAAACAGTTACAAGCCAACAAGTAATTAAACTCAAAATCCTAATTCCCAAACTTATTATGCTACTCCTTTTGAAACTAAATTATTTTCAGCATATTCACTAGCAAGATACAATGTATTGTAGCGATTATGAGTAGCAAACTACAATGTAATATGTTTCCTTTTGTTTGATTTTGATTTTTCTTTTTAAATATTTAATATTCTATAAACTTTATTCTTGAGTCTTAGTCCCAACTTGATTAGTATCTGTCAACTCATGTGATTTATATTTTTTTTATATTAATTTGCTTAGTATTTTTACGCTACTGTAGAATATTGATGAATCTATACTTTAACCATCTTTCATATTTTCTTAATTCATCACCCTTTAAAATGTAAAAATGTCTAGAGAGTTTTGCTAAGTCTTATAAAAGTGTATATGTTACTGCATTCTACTTCTACTAGTGACTTTTATATGACATCTTAAAAAAATAAAAAATTAACCCAATTGTACCGATACCGAAAAGAAACCGATATGGTTGGGGCGGTTTCAAAAAGTCTAATTTTGGTTATACATAATAGAATAACCGAAAAATTGGTATGGTACAAAATTTACAAAATAATTGGCCGAACCGAATCATTGACACCCCTAGTTTATTGTGTTCTTTTGCTCTGCTTTCTCTAAATTTAGTTGTTTCCTTGCAAAGTTTGTAACTTTGGAATGAATTATAGTATTTCTATCTTTACATGAAATATTTGAAATGTTTTGGCCGGGCAGGGGGTGGTTAGCTGATTGTCACGACCCTAAACACGGATCCGGCCATGATGACGCCTCTCGTGAAGATAAGGCCAGCCGACACAACACAAAATTTCGTTTAACAATTAAAAATACATAATTTAAGTCTTTAACATGATTAAATTATCAGTTAAGCAGTGAAACAGTACAATTTGCGGAAATAAAACCAACACAGCTCGACATCGAGGTGTCACCAGTTATGAGCATCTATCATAGAAACTACAAGTCTGAACGAGTCTACACAAATTATTACAGAACACTAACAAGAGAAAAGAAATGAGATAGGGGAAGAAGCACGGGGCTGTGAACGCCGAGCAGCTACCTCGTTAACTCCGAAATTTGCTGGAAGCTCTCAACCCTCGCAAGTAGGACCAGAAGCGCCTGAATCTGCACAAGGGGTGCAGGGAGTAAAGTGAGTGCTCCAACTTAGTGAGTAATAATAATAAATGCAGACTGGGCAATAAGAAATCACATAAAGGCACATCAACATGCTATAAAGAAGCAGTAAAAGCCAGTAAAAGCAATGGAATAGTGAAAATCTGTAAAGTCACTTGAGTTCAGTTTAACCTTCTTAAAATTTGCCTTTTTAAACAGTTAGGTAAGTAAAAGACAGGCAACTAAAAAAGGTAAACACATAAAGAACCGCCTCTCGGACACAATACCAACATAATTAGCCGATCGGGCAACACATGGAACAATACCAGCCCCTCAGGCTCTATCTTATATTACAATGGGTACCTGCGCTCACTGGGGGTGTGCAGACTCCTGGAGGGGCCCCTTATGGCCCAAGCGCAATATCAATCCATCTCGTGGCATAATCACATAGGCTCTCGGCCTCATATCAAAAGCCACCTCGTGGCGTACAACTCTCAGGCCCTTGGCCTCATAATCACAATCAGGTGTTTCCTCACAACATAGACCCTCAGCCTTACTCAGTCAGAATCTTACAGGCCACTTGGGCAACAGTAAAACATGATGCTCAGCCCAAAATATCATTTAAAATATCATTTTAAGTGTTAAAGCAGAGTAAATGTGGCTGAGTTATGAAAACCGTAGAATATAGCATGACTGAGTCCAAGTATAAAGTCAAAACAGTGAGGAAATATCAATAGAAATCCCCTAAGGGTCCAAATAGTTGGCACGAGGCCCAAATATGGCATTCAGCCCAAAACATGATGATAGCAAATAGTTTTCAATCAAATATGTGGTAAAACAGTCATTCCGGATGGACTAAGTCACAATCCCCAACAGTGCCCGACCTCACGCTCGTCATCTAGCTTGTGCGTCACCTTAATATAGCACCACGATGTGCAATCCAGGGTTTCATACCCTCAGGACAACATTTAAAATCATTACTCACCTCAATCCAGTCCAAACTCAAGCCCGCGATGCCTTTGCCCCTCGAATCGGCCTCAACTCGCGTCAAATCTATCCAAAATCAGAATCACGACGTCAAAATAAGCTAAGAGAATGAAGCACATGCAAAAATAATTAATTTACAACACAAATCCCAAAATTACCAAAACCCGACCCCCAGGTCCATGTCTCGGAATTCGATAAAATTCACATCAATAGATTTCTTAACGCTCCACGAGTTCATACATATCAAAAGTCCCAAAATCCGACCACAAATGGCCCCTCAAATCCTCAAGTCTAGGTCTCCAATCTCAAGATCTATTTTCCCAATTCTAACCCTTAATTATCATTAATTACAACCCTAATCCGTGAAATAATACCATAGAAACGAGTTTTAGGTTCAACAATTTTACCTCCAGACGATATCCCTTGAATCTCTCTTCAAAATCTCCCAAAAAGCTCCAAAACCGACTTAGAAATGGTGGAATGACCCAAAAATTCGCGAAGGAATGCTTTTATACCTTCTGGCCCAGGGATTTCGCATATGTGGCCAAAATCCCGCTTCTGCGGTACCGCTTTGCGGTCCTCACTTAAGCCCCACAGTCTCTGCATCTGCAATGCCTAACCCGCACATGCGCCATCGCAGGTGCGATTACTCAACCGCTTCTGCAATTCCTGCCAACCTCATCTTCTTCCGCTTCTGCGACTCCTTTATGCATCTGGGGGGTCGCACCTGCGGCCTCCCAACCGTAGATGCAGTTATGACAGCATATTCCAACTTCAGCTGCCATTTCAAACTTCCATTCTTTCCGTCAACCATCCGAAATCACCCCGAGGCCCCCCGGGACATCAACCAAAATCACAAACACGTCATATACCACAATTCAAACTTATACCAATCTTCAAAACACCTCAAACAACATCGAATCAACCAAAACACATCGGATTCAAGCCTAAGTTTCCAAAATCTTTTGAATTACGCTTTTGATCAAAAAGTATACCAAACCACGTTTGAATGACCTAAAATTTTGCACACACATTCCAAATGACACCACGGAACTATTGCAGCTCCCGTAATTTCATTCCGACCCCCATATCAAAATCTCACATATCAACCAGAAAATGCCAAAATACCAATTTCGCCAATTCAAGCCTAAATATACTCCAGACCTCCAAAACACATTCCGATCACACTCCTAGGCCTCAAATCACCTCCCGAAGCTATACGAACCATCTAAACTCACATCCGAGCCCTCTAACGCATAAGTCAACATCCGAGTGACTTTTCTCACTTAAGCTTCCTCAAAAGAGACAAAGTGTCTCAAACCTCACCAAAACCTTTCCGAACCTGAGACAACCAACCCAATAATACCTAGAACCGATAGAAAAAGTAATAAGAAGCAGAAATGGGAGAAACGGAGTGGTAACTCATGAGACGACTGGTCGGGTCGTCGCACTGATCAAGACCTACTCTATGTTGGTTCTGCATCTTAATAATCTCCAAAATTTGTGGCTTATGTGTCTTTTTATGTGATTGTCGTGTTAAACATAAACGTAAATCATACTAGGATATTGAACATGACAATCTTACATATAATCATTACAAAAAACATATCTTAAGCGGAAGCCATTATCATGAAGCAAAAGCATTAATTGAAATTGGTCTATCGCCTCTTGCCCTAACTTTACGTTACCGCCGCCTTTAGTGATGGAAGAGAGAAAATAAAATATGATAACCATAATTGGTGGGAGAGAGCCAATTTATAGAGGTTCTCATTTAATCATGTACGTCCATCAAGTAACCGATCGGACGGATAAGATTTGCTCATTTATTAAATATTAATTACGGGCCTTAAACCTATTGGGCCACTAATATACGTAGGTAAATATTACATTCTCCCACTTTGCCCAGTAATCACATAATATTAATATTTAATATAGGAACATTAGTTGCGTATAAACAAATCTCTTCTATAATGCCCATCACAAATGCCATAATACGATAAACTACTAAATATGAGTTATGGCAGTTATATACAATTTGTCTACATACTCCCTTCCATATACTACAACATTAGCAACTCATCGTATAATGTCTATAAGCTATAAAATATTATGGTCCACAATAATGTCTCATTGAGACTTATCCTGTAACATCTCAAAACAATAATGTGTACACCATTATGAGAAACAGAAAATCACTAATGTATATCAGAAAACACATAAATGAGCTCAGAGTGTCAAATCATCATAAATACATCAATCATAAATACAACCAAGACCCATTCTATATACATGTTCTTTAATATCTTTGGTTGTAAACCTTTCGTTAACGGATCTGGAATCATGAGATCTGTTCTAATATGCTCAAGTGGCACTCTTTGTTTCTGAACTTCCTCCTTGACGATAAAGTACTTTAATTCCATATGCTTGGCACCTTTGGAGTACTTATTGTTCTTGGAGAAGAATACTGTTGCAGAATTATCACAATAAACTTTCAGCGACTTGGTAATGGTGTCGACAACCCCAAGTCCTGAAATAAAGTTTCACAACCATAATGCATGAATTGTGGCTTCAAAATATGCCACAAACTCTGCTTCCATTGTGATGTAGCAATGACATACTGTTTGGCTCTCTTCCATGATATTGCTCCTTCAGCTAATTGGAACAAATAATCAAACATGGACTTTCTAGTGTCAATACATCCGGCGAAATCTGAATCTGAGTATCCAACAACTTCCAAATGCTTAGATCTCCTATACATGAGCATGTAATCCATCGTTCCTTTCAGGTACCTCAAGACTTTCTTTGCAGCTTTGCAGTGATCAATTTTTGGGTTACCCTGATATCTTTCCAGCATTCTGACCGCAAAACTAATATTCGGTCATATGCAAGTCTGAGTATACATCAAACTACCAATAATAGAAGAGTAAGGAATTGATTCCATTTCTTTTCGTTCTACATCATTCTTAGGGTATTGCATGAGACTAAATTTATCCCATTTTTGAATTGGAACAATTCCTGCTGAACAATTGTTCATGTTAAATCTCTCTAGAATTCTTTCAATATAGCCTTTCTGAGACAATCCCAATAATCCTTGTGATCTATTATAGAATATTTCTATTCTTATTACATAGGATGCCTCACCCATATCTTTCATTTCAAAATTATTAGAGAGAAAATCTCTAGTGTCACACAATATGCCATCATCATTAGCAGCAAGTAGGATATTATCAACATATAGGACTAAGAATATAAACTTTCTCCCACTGATCTTTTGGTATATACACTGATCAACGATATTTTTCACAAATCTAAAAGATGTTATGGTATCTTTAAACTTTATATACCATTGCTGAGGTTTGTTTAAGTCCATATATTGACTTTTTCAGTTTACACACCATTTGACCTTTTCCTTTAGTTTCGAAACCCTCTGGTTGATCCATATTAACTTCCTCCTCGAGGTCTCCATTAAGAAAGACAGTTTTTACATCCATTTGGTGTAACTCTAAATCATAATACGCCACCAAGGCCATAATAATTCTTAACGAGTCTTTCTTTGAGATAAGTAAAAATATCTTTGTATAATCAATGTCTCCTTTATGAGTATAACCCTTGGCAACAAGTCTGGCTTTGTATCATTCAGTATTTCCATTTGAATCATGTTTGGTCTTAAAGACCCATCTACACCTGATTCTTTTAGAACTTTCTGGAAATTCAACGAGATCCCAGACTTTATTGTATTCCATCAATTTTAACTCTTCCTTCATGACATCAATCCATTTGTCAGACTCATTACTTTTTATGGCTTGTAAAAATGAAATCGAATCCTTATTAAAACCAATGTCAAAATCTGATTCTTGCAAATAAATCACGTAATCATCTGAAATAGTCGATTTTCTAATTCTTTGAGATTTTCTTAATGGCATTTCTTATGGTTCATTTGTGTAAGATATTTGTGAGTTAGTTTCTTCATGAAGTATTTCATCCAAATGTTGCTCGGTGTTGTTAAAATGTTCTTCAACAACTGGAATAATATTTGGTATTTGTGTGGAAGTAGGCACATTCGTGAGTAGTGGAACATTGACCCCCACCTATTTTATTTTCTCACTTTATTTTTTAACACTCCCACTAACTTCACCATTCTCGATAAATCTTGCATTATCGGTTTCAACAATTTTCGAACTATGGTTTGGACAGTAAAACACATACCCTTTAGATTTCTCTGGGTAACTAATAAAGTAACTAGTTATTGTTCGATAATCTAATTTCTTTTCTTGTGGATTATAAACTCTAGCTTCCGCAGGGCAACCCCAAACATGCAAGTGCTTTAAACTAGGTTTCCTTCCTATCCATAATTCAAAAGGAGTCTTTGGAACTACCTTATTAGAAATCTTGTTTAATAAATATACAACGATTTTAAAAGCATACAGCCACAATGATTTGGGTAATGAGGAATTACTCATCATGCTCCTAACCATATTCATAAGTGTTCGATTATGCCTTTCTGCAATACCATTTTGTTGAGGTGTTTCTGGCATAGTATACTGTGCATATATGCCACGTTACTCGAGGAAATTTGCAAATGGACCTGAGCATTGTCCTGATTCATTATATTTTCCATAATATTCACCACCTCTATCTGACCTAATGATTTTTACTTTTTTTAACCTAATTGCCTTTCAACCTCAATAACAAACACTTTGAGAGCATCTATTGCTTGAGATTTTTCTTTCAGCAAATAGATGTATCCATAACATGAAAAGTCATCGATAAAAATGATAAAATATTTTTCTCCACCAAAAGATGAAACATCAAAGGGTACACAAATATCAGTGTGTATAATTTCAAGAAGCTGGGTGCTTCTTGTAGCACTTTTCTTTCTATGCTTGGTTTGCTTTCCCTTAATGCAATCCAAACATATAGTAAGATCAGTAAAATTTAGATTCGGAAGAATCTCATTCTTTATTAATCTTTCTAACCTTTCTTTGGATATATGACCCAAACGTCTACGCCACAAGTAAGCAGAACTTTCATCTAGTGAACTACATTTAATTCCAACATTATATTGAACAGTAAGAAGGAATTCAGAAAAACCAATATCGAGTTACAATTTATATGAACCATCACTAAGAACACCAGAACCATAAAAAATAGCATTCTTATATAAATTGAAACATCCATTTCCAAACTTTAAATCAAAACCAGAAACATCAAGTCTTGAAAAAGAAATCAAATTCCTAGAAATTGAAGGTACATAAAGAGTCTGTAATAGATCCAGGTGACGTCCAGTCTCCAAGATCAAACGATAAGTCCATATGCCTTCAATTGGACCCTTCATATTATCTCCCATGAACAAGAAATTCTTGTTTGGATTTATAGTTTGTATAGTAAGGAATCCCTTTCTTTTCGAACCAAGCATTACGTTTCAGGCAATCTTTCTGATAGTGTCCTTCCTTTTTATAGAAACAACACGTATCTGCTTTATGTTCTTTGTTAGATCCTGTGGAATTTTAGCAAGTGCTTTCTTCTTCATGAACTTGTTGGCCTTCACTTAAGTCCTTTACCAGCTCCTTGACCCATGAGGTTAAATGAATGACTCCCTTGTTTCTTAAGTCTTGACTCCTCCTGAGAAAGCACACTGGACAATTCACTAAAATTTCACTTATCCTTAATAGTGTTATAGTTAATCGGAAAAGGTCCATACTCAGGAGGCAACGAGTTCAGAATAAACTAAACCTAAAAGGAGTCATCCACTTTCATCCCCAAGGTCTGAAGTCTTACTGCAATGTTGGTCATCTGGATGATATGGTTTTGCATGCTATGCGACCCATCAAACTTCATGGTCGTGAGTTTGCCATTAGTGTACCAGCGAGAGACTTATCTGCAGAATGAAAACGTTCTTCCACAAACTTCAGGTATTCCCTGACACTTTATGTTTGTAGAATAGTACTCTTAATGTTGTTGGCAATACTCATTCGCATAAACATAAGGCTCAGCCTGTTAGAGCGTTCTCATGCTTTATGGAAAGACTTCTCATCCGCACTACTCGTATCAGTAATGGCAGCGGGCTTATCATTCAACATAGCCAAGTCAAGATCCATTACACCTAAGTGGAACTGGACTTGTTCATGCCATTTAGAGAAGTTCAATCCGTTGAACATAGTAACAGACGAAACATGCAAATGAAGTGGAATAGCTGCAAAATAGATATTACATGCTCACAAATCAATATGGATTCAGTAAAATAGTTAAAGCATTTCGAATTCTCTTTTGGGTAACTACTACAATACACTATCATAATTTAAATGTCAGTTGGTCTTTAATAGGTAATTAAATGTTTTTAACCAAGCATATATGACATCTTTGGACATACAATATATATTTGACTAAAGAATATTAATTTACTTCATCATATTCACTATTCATAGAATAATTGATCTATCTTTGGGTAAATCCTTAAGTTCTAGCAATAGTGAAAATTAATTTATCCACTAATTTTTAATTATAGGCATTTCATTAATTTCATGGGTAAACTATAATTTTATGTATGCAAATTTTTCATGAACATACTAGTTTGGTCACTTTGGTGACTAACAAACTATATAAATATAAATGCACACATAAAATAAATATCTAAAGATTTTATGCATGTAAATATTTAAACAATCTAGTTTGATCATTTTAGTGACTAACAAACTATATAAACATTAATCACTTACATAAAATAAATAATAAATGGCTTCACCAACTTAATATCCCAAAACAAATTATTCATGTCCCAAGAAAATTAATTATGTCATACTGGAAGCCGGAAGGACCTAATATCGGTCTCCGCAATTATTAATTAGCTCTTACTGGGATTGGCGAAGCTAAATTTAATAGGCAAAAGTTAATGGATTTAAACTAAATTACGACATTAGGGAATCATTAACAATATTCCCGTTTCATCATATTCTTGCACATTAATGCAATCATAACTTCTAATAGCACTCACAACTTATATAATACAAAAACTGTTCAAGTACAGATAAAATACTTTTGCCATATCCTTACATGGAGATCAATGACCTAATAAATATAGTTTTGGCCTTACAGATATGAAACAGTAAAAAAAATAATCAACTTTCAGTATTCAGCCTTAAAATTGATGCATACTTGCGGCCAATGGTAGATAGCTAAGTAGTTACAATTTAAAACTCTAGAAATAGAACTTTCAATTGTTTGCTTATTAGTTAATTTATTATCCATCAGTGCCATGAAGGCAGATCTAATAAGCACGATAAAACCACGAATTTCATAATTGAGAAGAAAAACGTGATTTCAACAATAACAAATTCATAAATGTTTTTCCCATCAACAATTACCTTTAACAGTATTTTATTAATTTCAAAAGTAACACGAAGTCCGAAAATAGACACGGAATTCATATATGAACACATGTTATACATATATGTGTTTAACATTTATTTTTTCACGAAAATTATCAGTTCAAATATCCAGGCTCTAATACCACATGTTAAACATAAACGTAACTCATATCAGAATCTTGAACATGATAATCTTACATATAATCGTTACAGAAAAACATATCTGAAGCGGAAGCGTTAATTGAAATTGGTTTCTCGCCCCTTGCCTAGCTTTACGTTACCGCCGTCTTTAGTGATGGAAGAGAGAAAATAAAATACGGTAACTCTAATGGGTGGGGAAAGGACCAATTTTTGTTCTAATTTAATCCAGTGCGTCCATCAAGTAACCGATCGGACGGATGAGATTTGCTCATTGATTAAATATTAATTTTTCACGACCCGAATTTCTCACCGTCGGGACCGTGATGACGCCTAACATTATACCCGCTAGGCAAGCCAATCTTACTGATTATTTTACCTTTTTACTTTATCTTTTAACAATTTACAAGTTAATATAAGAAAGCGGAACAAAAATGCGGAAGAACAGAATTTAACAGATTAACTTAGTACAAATACGAAACCATAATAAAACTCCATCCAGAACTAGTATCACAATCTCACAGACGGTCTATGAATATTACATACAAATGTCTAAACAAGGAAATGTATATATGTTCGAAAGTAGATAAACAGAAAAGAAAGATAGAAAGGGACGCCAAGACCTGCAGACGCCTGCAAGACTACCTCGGGTCTCTACTGGACTGAAGGCAGCAACCTTGAACTACGGTCCATAGGGTCCAGTACCGGGATCTGCACAAAAAGTGCAGAGTGTAGTATCATTACAATCGACCCTATGTGCTGGTAAGTGTCGAGTCTAACCTCGGCGAAGTAGTGACGAGGCTAGGACACGACAAACATCATAAACCTATGCAGTTAAACAATATCTAACAGAATAACAATAATAGAAGCTAAACAGAAATAACAGGAAGGGGCAACATGCTATGGGGGAATACAAGAATAAGGAAACACAGAACTAACGGAAACGAAACAATTAAGGCACTTGAACCGATAACAGCAAATAATCACAGCAAACAGAAAATGAATGCACGACACCACCCATCGTGCTTTTACTATCAATCCTCACCATGCAGTCAATAATAAAAATGTGCACGGTATCGCCCTTCGTGCTTTATCACTCTTCCTCACCATATGAATAAGTAAGAATGTGCATGGTATCACTCTTCATACTTTATCTCTCTTCCTCACCATATGCATCAATATAATGTAAATGTGCACGGCATTACCCTTCGTGTTTTATCACTCTTTCCCCACCATATGCATAAGTATGTGTATACGGTAAAATCGGAGGGTCCAATTTTCCATCATTACGATGCCTCGTAAGCACATCTTGAAGGCTCGAGACTACGGTCGAGTTTCATCCCTCGAGGGCCATCGCCACTCGACCTCGGGGCAGTACGGACCAACGGTTATGGAGAGAAAGTGGGGAGTTCTCAAGGCGCATAAATAAGGCTGACAAAGTCTAGTGGACTAGTCCAAAAACGAATCAAGGCCTTAACTAGCTGTACCATCTCCATATCTTTGTAATTAATATTTTTTTGTACTATGTTGGGATTCCCCCTCATATATAAAGGGGATCATTACCATTTTGTAAACACGTGTTGCTCAATACAAAATACACAAGAATATTCTCTCTGCTCTCTAACATATTCTTTTGATCTCATCACTCCATTTATTGCTTATACTTATTGTGTTCTATTTATTATTCATCATTTACAGCTTATTATTGGCCATCAAGAGCCGTTATTGATTTTATTACAACTGTTAGTCTCTATCGACTATCCTCAACGGGATATTGGACTCGACCCCGAGACCCCGAATAAGCAAGCTCGAGGCCCCGATCGACAGCCATTCGGTTTGGTTAACATCTTGTTTTAAGCTCTCATCTTGATTCCAAATACCTCACTTAGCATCTATTGCCCTAACAAATAGCATAAAAATAGATCACGTGTTTTTAGAACCACAAAATCAAATTTAATTGTTATTACCATTTTCACGGTAAACATTTTGGCGCCCACCGTGGGGCTAAAAATAATAGTGATTATTTTCTTGCTGGTTTAATTCATAACGCAAGTTATCTTTCACACTTTTTCTTGCCCAAGATCTTTGATTTCACGTCAAAATGTCTGACTCAGTAAACAACAATCTTGATAACCATGGAGAGAATGGTGTGGATGTTCCAGGTATTGGTGTACCACCATGAAACCCTGAGAACGCACTAGAACCAATTCCCGTGGACGCAGTCTCACGCGACACCCAACACGTCGATATAAGCTCCCACACTAACAGGAGCGTGCACCAAGGAAACCAACAAGAAGCTCAAAAAACCCCAATTAGAGAAGAACGGGAGGTTATCCTTCACGTTATTTTTGAAATGTTGCAGGCAAAACAGCTGGCGATAGCTCAGCTGCAAAGTCACCAGAAAATTCCCAGCACGGTAGCACCGGGGACTACACCCCCCAGCCTAGCAGGTACCAAAGATATCAAGCAACAACGGGTCAACAGCTGACCCCGCCATCGTAAAGATGCTCGAGGACCTCACAAAGAGGATCGAGTCGGGCGAGAAGAAGATAGAAGCCAACGACAGAAAGGTAGAGACCTACAATTCTAGGGTCGATCAAATTTTGGGCGCACCCCCGATTTTAAAAGGGGTAGACTCGAAGAAGTTCGTGCAAAAGTCGTTCCTGCAGGAAGAGGCCCCAAAACCCATTCCAAAGAAGTTCAAAATGCCCAAGCTTCCGAAGTACAACGGAACCTCGGACCCCAACGAGCACGTCACTGCATACACTTGCGTAGGGAAGGGCAACGACCTAAAGGACATGGAGATTGAGTCCGTCTTGCTAAACAAGTTCGGGGAAACACTCTCGAAAGGGGCCATGATGTGGTATCACAACCTAGCTCCTAAATCTATAGACTCATTTGCCATGCTGGCAGATTCTTTCATAAAGGCACATGCCGGTACCATCAAAGTAGCAACAAGGAAATCTGACGTCTTCAAGATCAAGTACAGGGAGAATGAGATGATATGAGAGTTCGTATCTCACTTTTAAATGGAACGAATGGAACTACCACTAGTCTCCGATAACTGGGCAGTGCAGGCCTTCACTCAAGGTCTGAATGAATGTAGCTCGGTGGCTTCGAAGCAGTTGAAATAGAATCTAGTTGAATATCCCGCCGTGACCTGGTTGGATATTTATAACTGATATCAATCAAAAATCAGGGTCGAGGACGACCAACTAGGAGCCCACTCGGGCTCGGTATACCCAAGAAGGCTTCTGGCAAAGGAGCCAAAGCCAAACAAAGAAAGGTACCAGCCATACACCAAAGATAGGAGAAACGCCCCGAGGCGAAACATACCTCGCAATGATCGAAGGATGGACCGAGGCTAGAATCCTCGGGGACTCATCAACAGAGCTGGATTTGATAGGCACACAGGGCCAACAGAGGCACCTCGCTTTTCGCAATACAACTTCAACGTCTATGTATCACACATCGTGTTCACCATCAGTAAAATCGGAGATGCCAGGTGGCCTAGGCTTGTGCAATCAGATCCTTTGCAAGAAATCAGAACTTAGTGTGTGAATTTCACAACACGCACGGCCACAGGACCAAGGATTGCCACAAGCTCCTAGAATAAGTAGCCCGACTACTCAGTAAAGGTCACCTTCTAGAATTCCTTAGCGACCGGGCCAAGAATCAGTTCCGGGAAAGAGAGGCGACCAAGAAGAACGAAACAAATTAACCACAACATGTCATCCACATGATCTTGGGAGGCATCGATGCCCCACAGGAGCCCATGATGAGAAGAACAAAAATATCCATCACCAGAGAAAAGAGAACTCAGGGTTACATACCCGAGGATGCTCTCACATTCAGCGACAAGGACATCGAGACCTTGTCCCAGCCTCACAACGACGCACTGGTAATCTCTTTCCTTGTAAATACATTTCAAATTAAATGTGTACTTGTGGATCCAGGTAGTTCAGCCAACATTATCAGGTCGAGAGTAGTAGAGCAGCTCGGATTGCTTGACCAAATTGTACCCGCATCTCGAGTCCTCAACGGATTCAACATGGCGAGCGAAACAAGGAAAGGGGAAATCACCCTCCCAGTCAACGTGGCCGACATAACCCAAAATGCCAAATTCCATGTCATCGAAGGAGACATGAGGTACAACGCCTTGCTCGGAAGGCCATGGATACACTGCATGAGAGCAGTACCATCCACCCTCCATCAAATGATGAAATTCACGACAAAGGATGGGATTAAAACCGTCTATGAGGAACAGCATGCGGCAAGAGAAATATTCACGGTACACGATGTGATACCGACACCAGTACTTCCACCCTCGAAGGAGCCAAAGGGTAATCAAACAGTAAAATAGCAATAGCAAACTACGTCTTCGGCTAAGCCTGACTAAACAAAACCAAGGACCATATCGAGTCCTCGTAACAAGCGATTGAATCACATCGAGATCCGAAGCGCCGTCAGCACTAAGGTATGACCATTCCCCTTTTTTTTTAGTTACATTTTATACTGACCTGAATGCAGGTACCCGATCAAAACGGCCAAAACGCTTCCCAACTCGAAGGCCTTAGGTTTCAAAAGAATGCATTGCACACTTTTCCTTTGACCGGATTTTTATCCCAAGAAGGGTTTTACTGGCAAGGTTTTTAACGAGGCAACATCTATATGCTACCTAAGAAAGATCCAACAAATGTTCAAGGCTTCTTTTGCAATCAACCTCAAATACTAGGGGGCATCCCCCCGGAAGGTCACCTACTCGGAGAAGCCAAGATACGCCAAATGGGGTCTCAATAGGAAAATAATGTACCGGACCAAATGGTCGAATGAACCATGTCCGCATAGAACAATCGAGCATGAAAACAAAAACATATATACTTGTACCAAGTAATCAAAGAAATTTGGTATTTTTGCAAAAAATGGCTTCTCTCAAAAACGTCCTGAACACTCGGGGACTGGCGTCAACAACTCAAAACAATGTGACCCCTGGGTCAGAGCTCCTAACTCATAAGCCCTCAATGAAGCAACATCAAGATCACAAAATAGCTCCAGAGCCAAAAACGTCCCAAACACTCGGGAACTGGCGTCGAAAACTCAAGGCCACATGACCTCCGGGTTGGAAACTCCAAAATCGCAAGCCCTCAATGAGGCAATACCAAGTTTATAAGTAATGGCTCCCGAGCCAAGAAACCCTCGAGGACTCGAGGACTGCCGCCAATCGCCACCTCCATCGACTTATCAAAACCCGAGGCCATAAGACCATATGCGGGCAACCTCGGTCTCGTAAGACCTATATAAGGCAACAACAAAATCTGTAAGACCTCAAGCAAGTCATGAACCATACTTGTACGAAGTATCCAAAACTGTAAGACCTCAAAGGCATGTAAAACTTGTAAGACCTTACTAAAGGCATAAACTCGATCTCAAAGTTAAGGCTATATATCAAACTTGTAAGACCCCTAAAAAGGCATACCCTTGATATAGACGCCGAAAGTACTTCACTCAGGACTAAATGGCTCCGGCCAAACACAAATGACTGCAGTCACAAGGCTGTACTAGCCAAACTAACACGACTAGGGGACATCCGACCGTCGCTATAAAATTACAGGCCTTCAATTACTTCGAATATACTTCAAAAATAACTGGGTAAACAGGCTACCCTCGACATAGGCAAAAGAGTTTCGCCCATGTCAGCTCCTAAATACATGCTTTGAGATACTCAGCCACCAAGCCAAACCTCCCGAGGTGCTCGATCATCGCATATAATGACTCACAATCGAGGTTTTTATCGAACCGTCGAAGAGTCAGGCAAAAATTATTTCAAAAAATCCTTATCGAGGGAAAAATAAAGCCTATATTAGAGGTCGCATCGACCCAAAGCGTAAGAGCCACTGACGCCAGTTCACATAAAAGGTTGTATCGAACTAAAGTGTAAGAGCCACTGACGCAAGCTCATATAAAAGGTCGTATCAACCTAAAGCCTAAGAGCCATTGTCGCCAGCCCATCTAAAAGGTCGTACTGACCCAATGCATAAGAGCCTAAGGGCCAGCTTGAAATTCAAAAACTTGAGGGTCGAATGAGCTCGAGTCGATACCTGACTCGGAGACTTAACCCAAAACAGTTGACCAAACATGCCTAAGAGCACAAGCATAAGAGCTCGAACGTCGGCTTATACTAAAATGTCGTATCGACCAAGCACGTAAGAGCCTACGGGCCACCCTAATGAGCCCCAGGGCCATACCATGAATCTACGGATTCGTGCTTAACAACAACAACAACAACAACAACAACGACCCAGTATAATCCCACAAGTGGGGTCTGGGGAGGGTAATATGTACGCAGACCTTACCCCTACCCCGAAGGGTAGAGAGGCTGTTTCCAGGAGACCCTCGGCTCAAAAAAGCAATAGGAGAAGATATATTAGTACCATAAAAATGCATAATAAAAATAACAACAATATATAAGAGATATGAAATACAGAAATACGAAATACGAAAATACGAAATAGATGGCTGGTATAGGTATAACTAGAAGGTAAAGCCCTGCATCAATAGACGACCAATGACCTTCCTAGTCTAACTCCTAACTGGATACTCTCACTCTATTGTGCTGTAGAAATATTCACACTCTCCCCTAACCTACAACCTTAATACTCGACCTCCATAATTCTCTATCAAGGGTTATGTCCTCAGTAATCCTAAGACCAGTCTATCTAGCTAAAATCAAGGCAAAAAGGAATGCAGGAGAAATGAAACCGCGAGGTTTTCCTTTTATACATATATGCGAGAAAATACAAGCTCCATTTATGACGTACTTTGAAAGTACTATGTACGTAAATAGAAAAGGAAATCTACGCCCCCCCTAAGGGACTATGGCCCGTCGGCCTCATCCTCACTATCCTCGGCGTCATACAGAAGTGACTTAGCACCATGTTCGTTCGTCTTCTCCCGCTTTACCTCTTCTGAGAGGTCAAAACCGCTAGCATGGATCTCCTCGAGAGTTTCCCTTCAAGATTTACACCGAGCGTATTCTTTGCTCCTGCCCTCGCGGTCAAGAGTCCTTCTCAGCTCAGCTTGAGCATCGGCAGTCTCCTTCAAATAGGCCGCCACTTTCTTGTCAGCCTTAGTTCGGCTCATTACGACTTTAACTCGGGCATCCACAACCTCGGACTTTATTATCATATCTATTCGAACCAAGCTATTATCATGAGGTAAGCAAAGTTGAACCTCAAAGGCAGAGGCTTTAGCTAGAGCACCCTTCCCTGCTGAAGCCTAAACGTACGCCTCAGCTTTTAACTCATCGTACTCGCGCTTGGCTCGGCCAGCTTCATTCCGAAGGTGCTCCAGGTCCTCCGTCTTTTTTTGCAACAAAAATAAACAAAACATTAGCCTTATGAGCTAAAAGAAGGAACACACACTCCCTCAGAACAAAACTACCTAATCCTTCAGGTAGCTCTCATAATTCGAGCTTTGACTCGCCTCATACCGTAAATGTGCCAACTCATCTTCCCTTTCATTGCAAAGAAGCCTAAGGAATTTCTCCCCGTCAACAACTTTTCGCAATCTCGCCTCACGGAGAAGCAACTAAGATTTGAGCTTATTAAAAGCCAGTGGAAGAGAAACGTGGTAAGAAAGTAAAAATTACAAAACTATAAAATAGCACGAGCGACCTGAACCTACCTCCGAGTAAAGCCGCTGAGCTTCCTCAAGAGTCGAGCGTACATCTACTGATCTGGTTCCATCTACCCCGGTAAAACCAACCCGATTTGGACACAGTCGCCCGATATACGCGCCCTTTGGCGTCGAGCATCCCTCGAAGTGCCTTCGACAGGAGAAGAAGCCAGCGGCAGGGAACCCTCAGGTGCTGCGGGTTTGGCTGATACGCCCTTTCTAAGCCTCCAGGCCGGACTCGTCTTGCTACAATCACTGTCGTCCTGCAAAGGCCTCTCCTGCTTATTTTTATTATTATCATCCCTCAGTCCTGAAGTCGGCAGTCTTTCTCCCTCTCCTAAAGGGCACTACCTCGCTTTAAGGGACTCCCAAATGCCTACAATGACAGAGTTAGTATGCAGAAAGAAAAAGCGCCCTTTCGAAAGAAAGGGGGAGCAAATCACATAGCACATACCGTGGTGTTTTGCCTCCCACCTATCCTTAGATAAAGTTCGCCACTTACGCTCATTGTAAGTCAAGTGGGTCGCCAACTTCCGAACCCAATCCGGCAGATCTGGAACCTCGCCCGACATACGCAAAATCACTGCAGAAAAATAAAAGAAGGTGCATTTACGGAGTTCGCCTTTGCCATAAACAAAACTACGAAGGCACGAGTGTACCACTTACGTGTAAAATTCCATTCCTCAGGAAATGGCAAAAACTCCACTGGAATAATATCGACAGACCGTACTCGGATGAACCGGCTCATCCATCCCCAATCTCTGTCTTCTTCGTTGTCAACAACGAAAGGCGTGGTGGATCGGCATCGCAGGGTCAGTAGGCCTCGATGGTGAAAGGGTCGATACAGCCTGATGAGATGACTGAGAGTGAATTAAAGACCTGCTTCTTCCACAAAGAACCTTATCATCAATACTATCTGCCAAAATGACAGGTGAATCTGCGCCAAGGTAACCTGGTACTTTCGACAGAAGTCGAGCACAACCCCATCAAGGGGGCCCAGCATAAAAGGGTACGTGTACACGTTCAAAAATCCCTCGGTATGGTCCATGATGCTCTCCTCTAGGGAAGGTACTCGCAATGCTACCTTTTCTCCCCATCCATAGTCCTTCCTCACCAACTCAAGGTGCTTCTCTCCTATTAAAGAGATGAACTTCGAGGCATACTCCCAATAACCTCAAACGTTGTGAGTCTTTTCTGACGGGAGATTCCCTCCCGAAGCAAAGTGACCAGAGGCGGAGCTCCCTTCTCCTTGCCGAGCGGACCCTAACATAGCATCCATGACTATGGTAAAACTAGAGAATCGGAGCGGAAACTCGAGCAAGGGCATCAAAATTGAAATGAGGAAGGACCTAACGTAGGAAAGGAGAACTCTATAAAAGGGGATAACTACTTAGAATAGCGGAATCTCCAAAAAGGCGAAGACAACCCTATTTTATGGAAAATGCGGCAACCACCCGCCTACCTCGAAGGCCGATTAAAAATAATGGGTAAAGCTTTTATCGCTTTAGAAAGATATGTCGGTGGAATCGCCTCGGTCATTTTATAACTGTGTCGTACACTTGATGCCACCATACGATGTTTCAGGGTTGGAGACCCCGCATCAACCAATCCTCGAGATGGTACCCGATCTCGAGGACCTCCATCAAAAAGAAGATAGGCTCCAAAAAGCCATTGGCATCATTGCAAGTCCCGAGATGGTACCTGATCTCGAGGTCCTCCATCAAAAAGTAGATAGGCTCCAGGAAGCCATTGGCATCATTGCAAGTCCCGAGATGGTACCCGATCTCGAGGACCTCCATCAAAAAGAAGATAGGCTCCAGGAAGCCATTGGCATCAACCAAGCCTCGAGATGGTACCGATCTCGAGGACCTCTATCAAAAAGAAGATAGGAAACCATTGGCATCATTGCAAGTCCCGAGATGGTACCCGATCTCGAGGACCTCCACCAAAAAGAAGATAGGCTCCAGGAAGCCAAGATATCACTATACGTCCTGAGACGGTACCCGATCTCGAGGACCTCCACCAAGAAGAAGATAAGAGCTAAAACTCTACTCATATTGGTTTGGCCACGAGGTACCATCTAAACTCGGGTAAGCCCTCATCCGGGATCTATCTGCAATGCCTTAAGGCTATCTATACTGAGTTCAAAATAAGTCTCCAGGTAGCCAGAGCTTGAGCAAACCCCCGCTCAGGGACTGCTCCCGAAATCCTAAAGGCTATCTTTATTCTTAGGCATCCAAGCAAATCCCCCCATCGAAGACTATCGCGAGGTCTAAAAGGCTAAGTCTCGTACTGAGATTTTGAAACCCTACTCTCATTCAACTCGAAGTTGGGGATCCCGACGACCCCAGTATATCAAACCAATCCGGGATCGATACAAGGTACGAAAAAGGGTTTTACGGGGAATCAAGTTAATCAATCAAGAGCCAGAGGAAATGCTCGCACCCGGGCTCGATATTCGCACCCATCGGTGGGATCATCCATTCGGATTCTCCACAAATGCAGATAAAAAGAGATATAGCATAAATCAAAGACAAACTGAAGAAACATCTTTATATTCATAAGCACGTGTTTACAAAAGCCCATGAAGGGTCTTTACATATGATTACAAAAGCCCACGAGGGGTCCTTACAAAGAAACAAAGAAGCAAAAAATTATACATATGGTAAAAACCAAGAGCCTAATCTATTCTGGGTCGTTGTTGTTGTTGTTGTTGTTGGTAAAAACCAAGAGCCTAATCTATTCTCAGGGGTGCATCCTCGGCGGCAGTATCTTTGAGCACCAGCTCCTCGGGGGTCTCATCTCGGTCTTCCAAAATGGTATCTCCAAGGGAGAAGATAAAGAAGAGGAAAGTGAGAAGATGGAGAAAAGGAAAGTGAAAAGCCATAGCCCGCCAAAGAGCAAAGGCTTTTACCAGGCCAAGAAGGTCACGGCCCGATAGAAGACTTGGCTGGAGTCAGCCTTACCTGCACGGCTACTTTGAGTCCACTTCTTGGGACATTATGCAGTGCAAGTTACCAGCCAGAAGTGCCATTTCACCCCATGAAAAGCAAAAGGGATGAAATGTAACATCAGGTCGGGGTAAGGAGGTGAGCAGCGGTGTAAAGCCCGAACACCCTCCTGAGCAACGGTGTAGAGTCCAAACATTTTCCTGAGTCAGAAGTAATCGGCCCCCCTATCTCATTGCCTCGAGCCAACGACGACAGCAGTAACAACAAAAACAAGTTAGTGCAATCTCGCTCGGTAAGGGAAAGCCCTGGAAAAAGGTCATGGCACGACTGATGAGAACGCCGCCATGTAACCTTAACGCCGCGGGCCCCAAACATAGGAAATAACAATGAATGGGGATGAAGGGAAGAAAGGGGTGAAAGGATATTGGAGAGCACTTGAATAAAAAATTGGTTCCAGGAGGCTCCCATTTATAGAGTATGGCAGTGTAACCGACAATGCCATCAATATCTTTGAAAGACAGATCGACACGAGCAATCAATATGTTCTTGGGAACTGAATCGGTGGTGATATTATCGCTTTGGAGAATGAGAATCGGCAGTACATTGAATAGCGCTGAAAAGACGAGTCAACGGGATGCCTCGGTTATAGCAAAGGCTTGCATCATAACTATGACATCATAGCGGAAAGTTCGAAGAGATGAGCATCAAGGTTGTTTCTTATCGTTCTACTCTAAGAAATGCGGGGACTATCTGTATACGGTAAAATCGGAGGGTCCAATTTTCCGTCGTTACGACGCCTTATAAGCACATCTCGAAGGCTCGAGACTACGGTCGAGTTTCATCCCTTGAGGGTCATCGGCGCTCGACCTCGGGGCAGTACGGACCAACGGTTACGGAGAGAAAGTGGGGAGTTCCCAAGGCGCATAAATAGGGATGACAAAGTCTAGTGGACTAGTCCCAAAACGAATCAAGGCCTTAACTAGCTATACCCTCTCCATATCTTTGTAATTAATGCTTTTTGTACTATGTTGGGATTTCCCCTCATATATAAAGGGGATCCTTGCCATTTTGTAAACTCATGTTGCTCAATACAAAATACACAAGAATATTCTCTCTGCTCTCTAACATATTCTCTTGATCTCATCACTCCATTTATTGCTAATACTTATTGTGTTCTATTTATTGTTCATCATTTACTGCTTATTATTGGCTATAAAGAGCCGTCATTGATTTTATTACAACTGTTAATCTCCATCGACTACCCTCGACGGGACATTGGACTCGACCCCGAGGCCCTAAATAAGCAAGCTCGAGGCCCTGATGGACAGCTATTCGGTTTGGTTAACATCTTGTTTTATGCTCTTATCTTAATTCCAAATACCTCACTTAGCATCTGTTGCCCTAACAACTAGCACAAAAATAGATAACATATTTTTAGAACCATAAAATTAAATTTAATTATTATTACCATTTTCACGGTAAACAGTATGAATGTGCACGACATCACCCTTCATGCTTTATCACTCTTTCCTCACCCAAACAATAGAAATAATAACATCCCGACAAGGGAGTCAACAATAGAAACAAATACATCCCGGCAAGGGAATCAACTATAACCAATCTCGTTCCAACATTTAACTTCACAAAATAAATCTTAACTTGAGTCAATACTCAACAATGGTCAAACACCAAGAAAATACTATAAGTCTTGTCCAACATGAATAATCGTCAATTTAAGAATAAATAGTACATAAAAAGAATCACAACAGTCACAATGTAAGACTCACGGGCATGCTCGACACCAACGTATAGAAACTCGTCACCACACCTATATATTGTACACAACACTAACACGTAGCAAATAAGACATAACACCTATTCCCTCAAGCTAAGGTTAGGCCAAACACTTACCTCGGATTTCACGGCCAAACTCAAGCCTCAAATATCGCTTTCCCTTTAGATTCCACTTCCAATTCACTTGTATCTAGCCATAATTAACTTAACAACATCAATAAATGCTAAATAATTCAACTCCAATGCTTAATTATAGGTTTTCTATCATTTTCCCCAAAAAGTCAAAAATTGACCCCGGACCCGCTTGGTCAAAACTCGAGGTTCAGACCAAAACCCCATTAGCCATTCACCCACGAGGTCTAGATCCCCAAATTTGTAAAATCCCAAATTCTCCTAAAATCCCTAATTTATACCCTTAAAGAACAAGATTTAGGCTTAGAAATCTAATGGGTGTTGATGGAAAACGAAAAAATGAGTTTAAGAACACAAACCTATGATTTGGTGATGAAATCTCACTTTAAAAATCGCCCAAAGTTGGATTCTATGGAAGAAGATATGAAATTTTGGTCTAATCCTGTTTGAGTTTTGTTTATAAAAGACTGGGCAGGCCTTCTTCACGTTCGCAAAGAGCTCTCTTGCTCAGGCTTACGCGATCCCGAGATCTTCCATGCATTCGCGAAGGGTATTCCCCCATGGCCTTCGCGTTCGCGGACCACTGTACGCGTTCGCGTAGAAGAAATGATTGATTCCCAACCCACCTCCATTTTACTATACGCGTTCGCGTGACACCGGTCGCGTTCGCGTAGAGCAGCACCACAGTGCTCCGCGTTTGCGATCGTGGCTACGCGTTCGCGAGGAACAAACCTAACCCCAGCCCTGAGTACACTTCGCGATCGCAAGAGTGGCTTCGCGACTGCGATGCACAAAATGCCTGTACACCAGAAGTAGCAACTTATACCAGATTTGCTAAGTGTAAATCACCCCGTAGCCTATCCGAAACTCACCCGATCCCTCGGGGCTCCAAACCAAACATGCATACAAACCTAAAAATATCATACGGACTTGCTCATGCGATCAAATCGCCCAAATAACATCCTAAACAACGAATTTAGCATCAAAATTAATGAAAATCTCAAGAACTCTTAAAGTTACTATTTTCACAACCGAGGGTCTGAATCACATCATATGAATTCTGTTTCTTACCAAATTTTACGAACACAACTTAAATACCATATTAAACGTGTACCGGGCTCCGAAACCAAAATACGGGGTCGATACCATCAATTTCAAACATTATTCAATTTTTAAACTCCTTATATTTTTCAGTTGAACAATTTTCTTCAAAAATTCATTTCTCGGGTTAGGGACCTCGGAATTCAATTCCGGGCATACGCCCAAGTTTCATATTTTTCTGCGGACCGTTTGGGACCGCCAAATCACAGGTTCGGTTCCGTTTACCCAAAATGTTGACCGAAGTCAACTTACATTCAATTTTAAAGGCAAAATTAGCAATTTTTCTCAAATTTTCACATAAAGGATTTCCGGATATACGTCCAGACTGCGCATGCAAATCGAGGTTAGATAAAATGAGATTTTTAAGACTTCAGAACACAGATTTAACTGTTAAAACAAGAGATCCTTTTGGGTCATCACATAATTACGGGTCTTAAACCTATTGGGCACTAATATACGTAGGAAAATCCTACATGTCGTTGCTGGTTGTTCATCATTCATTACGTGAAATATTTGATCTTCATATGCAACTGTTCTAAGAACACATCCGTTGATTGGTGGTTATATATTTGATAATATGAAATTGGTCACTTGGGCTTTCGCTAAGTAACTAAATAATATTAGAGCAAAGTTAAAGCAGGACAAGGGCATAAAATTGAGGAGCTTGTTTTTTAGTACTATATACTGGATCCAAATATATGAAGAAATGGCATAAGTAAATGACTGTTCACCATCTTCCTCTTTGCCGTTCATGTTATAATTAATTGTTAGTGTGAATAATTCATCTTCTAAAGACGCTCTTTAATCCTTAAATGGATCTTTTGCAGCTTGCAAACTTTATTATGATTATTGCGGTGAAGTGAAACCTTATGATTGTGTCATATACATGTCCTCCTCCATGCTATACTATTCATTGGGAATGACTTACCAAGTTGGGAGTTGAACTTGTTTACGTCGATTTTAATATAGAAGAAATTTATATTATTATTGTCACTCAAAAAATATCTATAGACTATAGGTAAGCCGTCATAAAAAGTTGAAGTTGTAATCCTGAAAACAATGCAGATTACTATTACAACAGGTAAAGGAGATCTGTTAATGTAAAATTTCTTTACATGTCGATGAGTATTAGTTAAAATTATATTTTATTAAGAGGGATAGCAACAACAAATGAAGATTACATTATCCTGCAATTAGAGAGTAATATCACAAACCTGTAATCAACTTTCCTGCTATATATCAGGACACCGGTAAGCATTTACATCTCCAAGAGTTTCATTAATTGCTTTCTGTGAGATATTATCATCCAATTTCTTTGAGAAAACTAATGGTGTGTCTCAACATGTTCTATTTTCCAGATCTTCTCATTAAACAAGTCAACTAGTCCTTCCATCAAAACACCAGCCTTGTCACGAGTTGGTTCAAGTAAATGAAAGACATGGTCCTCACCTTCTGTCTCCATAATATCCACCTCGCCTTTCCATCCACTCTTCTTTGAGCTAGGATCTATCGAAAACAGCCTCTATATAAAAAATAGTTTATTATACTTGTGGGATATGTGGGACTTTCCCACATCGGTGGTCTAGAGTCACTTTATGGGATTTTTAAGTTCTTGTCCATTTTAAGTATTTGCTTAAGAATACACACTATTAAGTGTATGTGCAAATACTTGTTTATACTTGGGCTTGGGCCGGGTTGATTATTAAATTAATATTTTAATTTTTTATTTCTATAACAGAAAATCAATTCAAATAAACAGACATATCTGTTAATGAAATAAAGTGACTTTTCGGAAAAGGCCTGACTTTTGCTCTATAAATAAACATGAGATTCCTACAAAGAAATTCAGAAAATTTGCACGTATCAATTAGTGACTTGTTGTATCCTGAAGAAGATTGTCTGTACTTTCCCCAAATCTGTATACAGGCAATAACTTCTTTAAGGAAAGTCGTTCTCACGCGTCAAGCCTTCTCAATCTCATTTTCAATCACTATTTTTTTCTAACACTCTCTATCTCCACAAGGTAGGGATAAGATGTGCGTACAAACTATCCTCCCAGATCCCACATGTGGGGTTACACTGCGTCTGTTGTTGCCCGTCTCTCAGGAAGTCCTTCTCTGCAGTAAAAACCATAATTTTTAGACAAATAAGATTGGACAATAACCTAGGATGACCTGCTGGATTTAACCTCGGATCATCAAGTCCTGGACATTCTGGAAAAATAAAAGACCAATACTCATCAGGTTGATTGTTACCGAAAATAGGATGGATTAATACCATTCCAACAATCCTAAAACCATCCCCTAGCTAGTGGCTTTTCACTAGCACTTGCTCGAACCACCATGTCGTGTACAATATTGGCACCCGCACTATCACCAGCCAAGAAAACACGCGAGAAGTCAACGGGAGCCTTGAGCCATGGCTCCTCAATAAATTCTTCTGAAATGAGATGGTCACACGTTTCAACATATAAAGCAACCCATTTGATAACCGCCCAAGAATCATCGTAGCATGCACGTAGGTAAAGGGTGTTATGGGGCTAGCCTATAATCAACGGATATGGCAACTAAGAGTGACAGTTTAATGTTAGAGCGAATTGCAGGCTTCATATGACTTCAATGAGTTCTTGAATTATTGAATTTTACTTCATTTACAAAGACTTTGCATTGACTTATAGGAGTTTCTTATATATATGTTTGAATACTCTGGTTGCTATATTTTAACTTAAAAGATGTTTTTAATAAACCTTTCTTTGTTTATATTTGGTTATTAAATTTATGGCTTTGCTGTATCTGAATTTGTCTTCACCCTCTTTTGATTCAACTCCTTCTACTCATTATTCTTTTGGTGTATCTGATGATGCCAGGATGTGTTCCTCGAGCGCCCATGTTGCTTGAACTTCTCGAAAATATCTACGGTTGCTTATCGAATTTTTTGGAGGATCTGACACGAATACAATAGCATTTTGAAGAGTCCAGGCATTATCCTATCACATATACAAATTAATTAAGTACTTTAACGTTTAAGCTTTTTTTATCATTAAAATTATTTCTTAGAGCTTGTATGGGGTGAAATTGGTTTATAATAAATGATCGAATAATAGCATGATACCGATTTGAAGACAGGTAAAAGGCGAGTCAAATAACAACCAGTACCAGATACAGCAGCTAATTGATATCGGGTAAATCCCGAAGGGAGCGTGGTCAAAGAGAGCAGATCGAGTATTTGTCGTCGGATAGCATTCAATAGAAGAATATACTGTAACATTAAATGATCAACCATTACAGAGAATATTTACATTCATGGGATGTCGTTACATATTCATCAATGACTCATTTATTATTATTTAAGTGAGGCTTAATCCTGTGATCTTATTTCTCTAGTTATAGCTATGAATAGCAGGCTCAGCAATCATTGTAACACAGGAAATTCTTGGAGAAACAGATGTTATTTTACTTCCGCTCTCAATTAAATAACTTTATTTGCTCTTTATTATCGCATTTATTTTTATCCTAGGAGACATTGCGCTCGGAAAACAGGCTTGTCATCTTCTTCAATTTATATTGTTTAGTCTTATTTTTATCTTATTTCTTTATTATTTTTTAATCAAATCAGTTCGATTATCTATAAACCATATAATAAATTTAACTATACTGTTTAACGGGTAAACATAGCTAATATTAAATTCTTCTAAACTCATTTTTTTGGTTCAAACGTCTTAATTAGTTCCTAATTGGCTACTTTGTTTAATAATATTGGAGTAGTTAGATGATTAGGACAAGTTATTCAGTAGGACATATACATATAGCTCACATAATCTTAATTGTTCTTGTCTCTTACTTTACCTCAGAATTATATTTTTATTGCATGATCATGACTATATATGAGTGGGTGCAGACATACAACCGTGTAATAATACGTGTATGAAGAAAAAAAATCCCACTTTGTAGCAGAAATTTCGATAACAATTGCGAAAATTTCTTTTTTTAGAAGTCTCTTAATTTAGAACCAAGAAAAAAAGAAAGAAATAGAGAGTTGATTTTCAATATAACTGTCCACAAACAGAAAAACAGAAGTTATTTTGAAGTAAATTTTAGAGTATGGTTTGATTAAAAAAAATTTAGAGTTTGGGGACCTTCCATTGCTTCTTCTCTGCTGTCTCGTAAGATACGTATTTCATTAGGATTTAAGTTTGATGCGTTAGACGGTTTCATCAATATTTATATATTTAGATCCTTTATAAGTTCATTTTATATTTTAATTAACTGTGCTTGCTCGAGTCGAGAGTCTCTTGAAAATAACCCTTTTACCTGTACAAGGTAGAAATAAGGCCGCGCACACACCATCATCTCCACACTTTACGTGTGAAAATATACTGAATTTATTGTTGTTGTAGGTAAATTTTTGTAATAAATATTAATTAGTAACCTAGTAAATAATATAATTATTATGTTATCACAAATTAAACTACACTGATTTTAATTTAAAATAGTCTGTACATCACCTCTTTTTGTTATAAATTTATTCTTACGAAACTATTCTAGATCTCCTGCATATTCTGGGGACCCGTTTGGCCATAGATTTTGTCAAAATTTATTTGGGTTTTTTTAGCAAATACATGTTTCTTCATAAATTTTATCCATATTTTGGCAAATTCCCAAAAGCCAGAGCTGGTTTTGGTCCAAAATATTACTATTATATTTTTTAAAAATTGTCCCAAACTTTTGTATTTTATAAAAGAGCCCACCATTTATTATTTTGTAATAATGATGTTTCATCTTCTATGTATTTCATTATAAAAATGATAATTTTGTACCAAATTTATTTATGTTCAGGACTATGATTTGTGATAATATAATGAATGTCGTTGATGAAGATACTATTGGGTATTTGTGAAAAATTTTATAACCTATGGGTATAAGTCATGTTTTATGTTTTTTCAAAAAAAAAAACGTAAAATATGTTTTTAAAACTGATGTCCAAACATATTTTCATTTTCAAACCAAATTTTACTCAAATAAAATTTTTTAAAATAAATTTGGGACTCTACGACGAAACGCTAGTTAGTCTAATAGTAAGAAGTTTCATGTTCTTGTTTCAGTATTTCATGCTTTCTTTAAGGCTTTCAGCAACCCCCCACCCCCCCCCCCACCCCTCCCTTCATAAAGAAAATAAAAAGGAAGAAGGGGACGTTATCTTTTAGAAAGTTCAACAACAACAACCCAGTATAATTTTACAAGTGGGGTCTGGAATGAATTGTACTATTTTTCCTCACCAGAATGGAACTAGTTATTAATTAAATATAAAATTCCAATATCATTTAGGGTGTCTTTCGTTGGAAGGAAAATATTTTCGAAAAATGCTTTTCAATTTTTTCATATTTGATTGGTTTAAATATTTTTGAAAATATTTTTCTCATGAACTCACTTTCCTTCAATTGGAGGAAAATATTTTCCCTATCAAAAGAGGAGAAAATATTTTTCAAAACTTCTTCTCAACCTTCTCCACCCTAGTCATTTTCTATGGAAAATATTTTTTGTGAAAAACATTTCCCTCGTACCAAACACATCCTAAATAAAACTATTTTTTTTTTGGACAAGACCACAAAGAAAGAACAAGAAATTTAATAAGCGCCGGCGAAGCTGCAGGCAAGAGTCAAACCGAGGACCGCAGCTTCAGCGGAAAGTGCGCCCCAATAGTATTTACTATTGTAGTATTTTTTTATTTTTATTATACATCAGAAAAAAAAAGAAAAAAAAAAAAGAGAAAATTACAAGATAAGAATAAAAACTCTAACAAGATGAAAGTGCATATACCTAAGAGCATCTCCAGCGCTCCTCTATTTCTCCATAATACAGCTATTTTTTGTCAAAATATGCCTCCAATGCTCACCAATTTTGGTTGCAAAACGGAGGATGAATAGTGTTACTCTAAATTTGAAATGACACTATTCATCTTCTCCATTACTATTCATTATTATTTTATTATTATTTTTATTATTTAATTATTTTAATTTATCTCTTTATATTTACCTAATTATATTTATGTAATATCCTTATAATATTAATTTTACATCTTAACTTTACTGTATAATTTTGATAAATAATTTTTATGCATTTATTATTTTTATGTATAATTGTAAGTTAATTTTATTATAAGTTATAATTGTACAAAATATATATAATTAATCATCTCAAAAAATGAATGGTGCAAATATAAAATATTAGATGTTGCTAAAATTGAAAGGTGTGAATATAAAATATTAGATGTTGCTGTAGACACTGAAATTTTAACATATCAAAATAAATCCTAAATTAGGGTTACTTGGTGGCTACTTGATCACGCCCAACTCTAGTCCTAAAAAGGATTAGCGGTCGCTGCAAATATAATCCGGTCTAAAAGTCCGGAGTCAAATCCCACAGAGAACTAAGGCTTAGCTATATCTGTTTAATATCACTAAAAAGACAAGTTTGAACAATTTTCTAAATTATAAAGATTGAGATTTATATTTCTAACTAATTAACTAGCAAATACTAGAAAACGGTAAAATTATCAACTATCGAGACTAAGGGTTGGAGACTAAATTAAGGAGATCTAGAGTTATGATTTCCCCAATTGTCGGAATCCTTCTAGCTATGTTCCCTGCAATTTTGTCAATGTATTCTCTACTGATCGTAAACACTTTAGATATTGTAATTCTCTCTCGAGCAACTACAACAATTTACTAGACATATTCTCTCGAACTACGCTAGTTGGCTTTATCTAACCGCTCATTATGACCACGTCAAGGCTTTGTTATTTCTAAACCTGCCTTTAAACCCATTGTATTGATTTCTCACATACGTTAGGAATGACGTTGTTCAACAACTACCTAAATATGTACTCTCTCTCTCGAGCACTACACACTAAATAGGCAGAGTCAATTGATGGCCATTCAATCAACAATAACAAACACATAGTTGAACAAGTAGAGAAATCCAACGGCTCAATTATATAAAAACATAACAAGAATTTATCCTACAAAATGTTCTATCAAAATCCTAGATAACAAATTAGCTATTCATAATAGTATGTAAAACAACAATATTAAAAGTCATAACAACAATGAAAAAAATAGGAAGAGGAAGGAAAAACTCGTAGAAGAATTCTCCGCTTGCTTCTATTGTGTCTTTGCCTCCTTAGGTTGAATCTGTGTCAAAAATTGGTCTCCGCCTCTCAAAATACCGTTTTCCATGCATATATACCAAGTAGGGTCGGACCCAAACTATTATACCTTATCATACGCAAAAAAGAACAAGTTTCCAGGCCTAGACGCCTGCGCCCGCGGCCGAACGCGGTACGGGCGCGGTATTTGGCAAGTCTACTGCCTCAGCCCGCCTCAGGTCCGCGGTCGCGGTTTCGACCGCATTTTGCACCCTGTTCCGTTTGGAATTTGCAAAAACGTAAAACATGAAAGTTGTAGACCTTTGAGTTAACTTTCCAACCATATATTGTGGAGCGCAAATGAAGCTCTGAGAAAAAAATTATGTCTATTTTACTAGACAGCACGCAATATGCCTACTCGATTCTTCGTTTTGTTGTTCTATCATCCGTTGATCCCCGAATACGATCCCGACTTAATTCTTTGGGATTTTACTCCGAATTCAAAGCTCCAAATTACTTGAATTCATTCCATAATATTTACATAACTCGGAATCACTCCTACAAGGCATAAAACACACAATTAGTGCAAGACACTAGCGATTAAAACTCAAACTCAATTAAAGTGCAGTAAATTTGAGTGTAATAAGCGACTAAAATACGTAATTATAGCCTATTATCACTACTTCACCCAAACCCTAATTCATGCCAATAAATAAGGCTATATATGTCCTTCAAAGAAAATCTCAACAATTCCATAAACTCTCGGAATATGTACAAAGAGATCAAATATGAGATCTCTAAAATTTGATGAAACTCTTGAAATATTCATTAAGAGATTAAAGACATGTCAAATATGCCTTACTTAAAGTCTTACGTTCGAGAAATACGCCGTTAAGGCCTTCGAATCACGTAGAATAGGGAAGAATCAAGGGATAAACAGAGTTGTAACCTGCAATGTTTATCAATAAAATTCTTTTTTTTATTTATAGTTGTTTGTGATTGCAGTTTTATTTTTCTCTGCATAAATTTGTTGCAAACAAATTGGCACGCCCAGTGAGACCAGTTCTGTTCTTCATCTCTTCCTCCTACAAATCAAAAACTTCAAGTTTCAAGATTATCTGTTGTGATGGTCGGGTACTTCAAGTTTCAGCAATACCTCGACAAACCTTGAAGTAGGGGACATTTATAGATACTGAAATTTTAACAGATCAAGATAAATCCTAAATTCAAGACAACTCTTAAAATATTGAGAGTCTATTAGGGTTACTTGGTGGCTACTCCACCCAAAACCTAATTCATGCCTATAAATAAGGCTACATATGTCCTTCAAAGAGAATCTGAGCAATTCCATAAACTCACGAAATATGCACAAAGAGAACAAATATGAAATCTCTGAAATTTCATGAAACTCTTGGAATATCCATTAAGAGATCAAAGACATGTCAAATATGTCTTGTTTAAAGTCCTACGTTCGAGAAATACGCCGCTAAGGCCCTAGAATCACGTAGAATAAATTGGAAGGAAGAATTAAGGGATAAACAGAGTTGTAACCTACAATGTTTACCAATATATTTTTTTATTTATAGTTGTTTGTGATTGCAGTTTTATTTTTCTCTATATAGATTTGTTGCAAACAGTTGCTAAAATTGAAAAGTGAAAATTAAAAATACATGAAAGTTGAAAATACATTAAATTAAAATGCTAAAAATTGAATGATATATAACATCAAATGATATATATATATATATATATATATATATATATATATATATATATATATATATATATATGTTTACCTCGAAAAATGTGAGTAACAATTAAAGATAATTTGTGGTTTTAAAGATATGTGATTTATTCAAATACTAGTAAATATACAAATAATATTAGGTTTAAGTAAGAAGAATTGATGAACCAAATCAATGTTGCTAGAGCAATAAGGACCTCGAGCTCGATTTTCTTGGGGGCTTCGAGGTGAGCTAAGAGCAATGAAATATGAACAATAAAGTAAAAGTAATAAAGCTGAAGAACAATTATTGAGCACGGTAAATAAGAAAAGCAGAGTAGAATATTCTATTACAGTGAATAATATATCTTTACAAATGACTAAGATCCCCTTTATATAGGAGGGGAAAACCCTAATATGGTACATTTCCAATTATGGCAAAAAATTCTATTGGTACAGCTGTATAACAACCTAGTACGGACTTGTACTATTTCATACAAATCTTATCCCATAATTTATGCCCTGATCCACGTGTCATTGAAAAATTTCCGCTCTTTCTTGAGTGATATCGAAATTGTACTGCCCTCGAGGTAGATCATGACGGGTCACTGATTTGCTCCTCGAGTGCGCACATCCCGGCCAGGATCGATTCTTACTTCGAGCTTCCCGAACTCGAACTCGGGGTATGATCAAGTCTTCAAAATCGAGCTCTTCGATTTCGACCGTAATTAAATGCTTTATGTTCTTATCTAAATTGGTATTAATTTCAATGCATAGGCTTTTGAGACAAAGTATCTTCCATGTTAAGTATGCCCAATCTCCTACTAAAATACCATAATTAGTTCTTACTTCCATAATAAATGAGGCTTTTCTTGAATTTAATAAGTAGATATCAATTCCAATTCAAAAGAATAATGATTTGGATATTAAAAAGCTAATGTCAGAAAATGAAAGACGTGAGTATTCCTCGTAAGTCGCGTTCTCTGCCGTTAAAGCAAACGGCAATTTATTAGTACTACCAATATTTTATAATGATTAAAAATATTCAAAAAAGAATGATTTGATTCCCTTGACAAAATCAACCCAGAACGAAAACGACACCGATTTAGTAGTCCCTTTCCATTCCTTTCACTTCTTTTTCCAATGGCAAATTGCACGCAGGAAAACAGGGGAAAAAAAAAAGAAAGAAAGAAAGAAAGAAAACAAAAGAAGCTGCAAATCTGAAGACAAATCTAAGCAATAAATCCAAAAACATTAGTACATTGTTCTTCACGAGAAACAAAAAAGCTCATAGCTTTGGCTACTTTTCTGGTTCTACATATATATTTCTATTATTCTATACATACATATTAACATATGTAATGCATGTGTTTGGAATCTATAGAGATGAACAAAGCTGAGAAGAATATGGGGAAGAATATGTGAAACTGTGCTAACCCCAAATGTTCTTTCCCTTTTGAGCACAAACATGGCTGACGATTTCTGTATTTTCACCAAGGTTTGTCTTTATTTTCTTGATTATTCGATTTTGGTTGTAAAGTTTCATCTTTTGCCTTTTTGGATTTTAATTTGGGTTTCTTCTTTACCTTAGAGATTTGTTGATTATTTACTTAAAGTTTTGGTCTTTTTGTTGTTATTAATATTTAAGAGGAGGAAATTTAGCTTTTCTCTTTATTGTTTTTTTTTATTTCTTTAGGCTTAAAATTTGTTTTAAGCTCAGCTTTGTACAATAAGAATCTGGGATTATTCTGCATCACACTAATTTGTTTTTTAGTTGCTTAAAGTTTAGGCCTTTTAATTATTGTTAGCATTTAGTGGGAGTTAGCTCAAGCTTCTCTTTTTATTCCTTTCTTTAGTTATCATTGTAAAATATGTAGAATAGTAATGTTAAATTGGATTATCATCTACCTTTATCATTAATAGAATGTAGAATAGATATGGATTCTCTAGGTTATGAAATGCCTTGATATACTTTAGATTGTAGTGTTTGCTTTGATTGAATGACCCCTTTTGAAGTGCTCTTTGATGTAAATTTTTGTTATATTCTTATGAGGAGCTCGTCCTAGAAGTTGCGATTCTCAAGAACAAAAAACTTGGAATGAGATGGGCTAAGTGGGCTATATACCAAGGGTTGATGTAGCTTAGTTCAACTATAATCAAACCTCTTTATAACAGTCTCGATTGTTCCAACATTTTTATGAAAATTATTTCCAAGGAAAACTTGGTCGTTATAGTGAAGTGTTGTTATAAAGGATGACTCTTATAAAGAAGTTCGACTGTAGTTTGGTATTGAAGTGTACTTGATTGAGAGCTTGTTTGAGCAACTTAATTTATATTGAGACCGATGATAAGAAAAGTGAAGTCCTTAGCAGTTTATCTTCTGATTCTATTCAGGATTCCTTCATTATAAAGCCACCAAAGAAATCTCCACTGATGTTGAAACTGGTGGTCTTAATCTTTGCAATGGTATGTGGAGTTTATATATGTTCAATCGGCCTGAAACAAATTGGTGTGCGTTCCAGTGGGCGGTTATTAAGTGTTCATGTGGTTGAAAAGCCATGTGAGGCAACTGACATTGAACCTTCAGAAAAACCTTATGTGCACTTTCCCAAGCCAAAGACTTTTAGCCGGTAAGCATTTTTTTCTTCTTCTGTTTTATGTTTTGAGTTTCTCTTTGTTGATAAAATTACTGAGTTTCTGTCTGCTATATATTCAGGGCCGAGTGTGCTTGCAATCCTGTAAGGTATTTTGCAATTTTATCCACTCAGAGATCTGGTAGCGGATGGTTTGAGACATTGTTAAACAGTCATATGAATATAAGCTCTAATGGGGAGATTTTTTCTGTTAAAGTGCGGAAAAGTAACGTGTCAACAATTTTGGATACACTGGACAAACTTTATAACCTAGACTTTTTGACGAGTGCTTCCAAGAACGAATGTACAGCTGCAGTTGGACTCAAGTGGATGCTTAATCAGGTAAGCTCTTCCTTGAAATTTATGATGTAAATTCTATGAGATATATGCTGATTACTTCGTATTCATTTTTCTTTTCATTTTTTCCTATGCTTTTTGGATGTATAGAGCCCAACTAATTCGGGATTGAGGCATAGTTGTTGTTGTATATATTTGACATCTTGACATAATCTTAGGATTAGTAGAATTATTTAGTTGTTGAAAGTTGTTTATCTGTCAGTTGCTGAGCTTGATTTGGTATAAAGTTGATGGATAACGCCCAGCGGCCAGCACTATCATACATCTTAGTGAGAAAAAAGATATTGTATAGAGTTTATGGGAAGCTAATGCTTGAACAATGAGTAAGATGGGTCTAAAAAGAATCATTCGCATTGCACCATCTCGATTTTTTTTTTAATGACATAAGATTACTATGAAATAGTTACAAGTACCAGATATTAATGCTTGGCTGCTTAGTTTCTCCACCCGCTCCCTGCCCCTCGACCTTTTTGTGTGAAAGGTGAAGAGGGTCTTTAAAACTATTATTATTTTGTTACAGGGTGTGGATTCACCCGTCCTTTACAACTGCAGAAAATTTGAAATTAGATTGGAAATGTTTATTTTTTGGGGGGAAGAAACTTTGCGTTCTTCTTTTTCATTTTTTTTCTCTTTTGCCTGTCTCTTGTCAACTGCTTTCTGTCGTCATGCTTATGGAGAATGCAATTGATTCCAATTCCATTGGAATGTCACTACAGGGTCTGATGCAGCATCATGAGCAAATTGTTGAATATTTTAAAACTCGAGGAGTTTCTGCTATCTTTCTCTTCAGAAGAAATCTTTTGCGCAGAATGGTTTCAATGCAGGCAAATTCCTATGATCAGAACGCTAAGCTGTTAAATGGAACCCACAAGTCTCATGTGCATTCTCCCAAAGAGGTCAGTCTTGCAACTCTATTTCGCTCGTGTCTACGCCAATACTTAATGTCACTACGGTGTCTTAAGCAATACAATTTTATTATTCAGGCTGAGATACTTGCAAGTTACAAACCTACGATAAACACAACTTTGCTGATCCCCAACCTGAAGCAAGTAGACGACATGGCTACAAAAGCCGTGGAATACTTCAGTAGCACCCGACATATTATCTTGTACTACGAAGACATAATAAAAAATCAAACAGTAAGAGTTCGCATATTCTACCATAACCTTGAACTTACAGTCCCATAGGAAGAAAGTTCATCTTGTTCGCGATGCTTACTTTTTTAGTTTTCCGTTTTCCTTACAGATACTGAATGATGTTCAAGATTTCCTAAAAGTTCCTAGAAAGGACCTTCACAGTCGTCAGGTGAAGATACACAAGGGGCCCTTGTCTTCACAAGTTGAAAACTGGGTTGACGTTGAAAAGACACTCAAGGGAACGCCTTATGAAAGCTTCCTACATGCAGATTACAAAATATAGATTTGCAGTCGTCGTGTACAGATGTAGCTTGTGTTTGTTCAACTCAATTCTTTCATTATTTACTGTTAGGAGAAGTTCTACTACACGTGATCTTAGCCAAAAGGCCGAGAAAGGTATACTTGTTAGCAGAAGTTAACAGGGGAGCTTCTAGTTAAGATTTTGGTAGCAGCATATTGTCTTCTAGTTCTGCCATACCAGGCAATGGGTGTTGTCTTTGTTAAGTAGAATTTTTTTTGCCTTTTCTTTTAATTAGTTAAAGAACTTGTAAGCGATACGATTAAAGAATTTTGTAATTTTTGTTATCAATTGTTTATTTGCTTTCTCCTTCCAGAAAGGCAGGAGTAATGATGTGTTGCCTTGCAAATTTCCTGTGTAGATAAATTGCACATAAGGTATAGTCTCAGATGATTTTTCTTAGAGACTAGTTAATTCCTGAGAAGGAGAGATTTGGAGCAACGGTAAAATTATCTTCGTGTGATCTATAAGTTACGGGTTCATGTCGCGAAAGTAAACACTAATGCTTGCATTATAGTAGGCTGTCTACATCACGCCTCTAGGGGTGCAGACCTTCTCCAAACTCTACGTGAATACAGGATGCTTTGTGCATCGGGCTGTCCATTTTACTAGTTACTACCAAAGGGGAAGTACTTATGCACTTGGCGTTTGCCTAAAAAGTAATTTAACCTAAAGAGTTACAAATTTAAAGTGAGAATATAACATCAAAGTTAAGTGAAAAGTAATTTACAAGATATGTCTTGCATTTATCGATCTGGTGCAAACGCTGGATATGAGAGTGATGTTTAAAAAGGGGTGGTAATAATTGACTCGGAAAAAAAATTAGTTAGGTCAGCACAACCAAATGTGCAAGCAATTCAAATGATTTTTTTAAAAATATTTGTGGATCGGAAATATATATATATATATATATACACTTGTTTTTCCATAGTTTCAGTTCATCCCATGTGTTGTTACAAGTGTTTGTCTTATGCTGATAATGGACCAAGAAAAGAATCTAAGCATTGGATTCTATTCATTGCATTCATATGATTCATATTAAACATTCATTGTATTAATATGATGCTAGTATCTAAGCGTTGGGTATCACCAACCTTATCTCTTGTGCATCAACAAACTCTTGTTTGTGACGTAAAATGGATGGAAAAAGACAAATAAAAAGAGTGTGAAGGGTTTTTGTTTTTTTGAATCTTATTCAAAGAATGCTGATAATTCATTCCATTAAATCATATTGAGAACCACTCCCTGACTACTTTCAGGTCCTTACCCTACAGAATTATAAGGACTAATCATATTTCGTGGGCATAATATTTTATAACTATAGTTTATAATGCTAGTTAAGCACTTTATCCCTTTGACCACCTAGAAAGGACCTTTCAGCTCCTAAAATCGAAGTCATCCAAAAATTAAAAGCACAAGTTGTCGACTAAACGCTAAGGACCGTTTGGTCATAGATTTTGCCAAAACAAATTTGGGTTCTATTTGGCAAATACATGTTTGGCCATAGATTTTGCCTACATTTTGGCAAAATCTTAAATCCCAAATCCCAAATTTTGGGCCAAAATATTACAAACACTAATAATGTACTATGTGTTTTTCCAAAATAAATTTGAGAAATATGTTTTGAAAACTGATGTCCAAACACATTTTCATCTTCAAACCAAACTTCACCCAAATCAGATTTTTCAAAACAAATTTGGGAATCTATGGCCAAAATACTAATCCGTAGGACGAAGAGGAAATGTGTCTCAGCGCAAGGATTTATGGCTGGTTTGGATGGTTGTTACATGTTGTTTTATATCGTATTGTTACTTTAAATATAATGTTTATTTTGACTGTTACATAAATTTTATTGTATTGTATCGTATCGTCAAATTTGTCGTTATGTAATGACAAAAAGTGCCACTATATGGAACGATTGATTTGGTGTGGTCGCGTCGTTACCTTATTTTTTCTCTTATCTTTCCCTTCTTTATTATTAAATAATCCTATTTTATCTTTTACCTTACCTTTTTATATAATAATTCTACCTCGTACCTTACTTTTTCATTGTGATATTGTAAGTTTATTCTTCATATTATTGATGTTTGACATCATGAAATGACGACAAATAATACAATATATTCAAACATTATATACATCAAAACGATACAGTACAGTATAATATTATACGATATATTATGAAACAATACATAACAACTGTCCAAACAAGTTGTTAACTACTACACATGATAAGAAATATTAGTTTCAACATTAAAAAACATATATTAGCTAAAATAATCAAATTCGAACGCCTTTTCACCTAACTACGACTATAAAGATTAGGGAACAAGTTGATACCAAAAAGTAGGTGAGTTTTCACACGTCAAAATGGACAAATGATCAGCCTGTGCTAGGTACTAGTCATGCTGGCCATGTTACGAAGAAAGATTGAAAAAATTGCGCAACTCCTTTGACCAGCCGCCTTCACCTCTATTCTCCCTACCATCTCCTCAGGTTTTATTATAGTAGTTGTGTTTACGACAACAATAATAACAATAATAAATTTAATATAATCTCACATGGTAGTGTTTGGAGATAAAATATACACAAATCTTATTTTTACTTTATAAAAGTAAAAAGCTTGTTTCCGATAGATTCTCGGCTCAAATAGTTATTTTTAAAAATAAAAAGAAAAGTTAAGATAAATTGACAATCAGAGTATTCACTAGCACAATTAAATCATCAAAAGTTATGGTAAAATATATAAGTCTTCCTCTATCTTTAATAAGAAATTTCAAATTTGAGCCTTATTTTTTGGTAGAAACGTTTTACCTATAAAGTGAAATGTTTCAATGCGAAGCTGACGAGTTCGATGCCCCCTGACTATTTGCGAGACAATTGTATAATATATCGTATCCACAAGGATTGGAGTTAAATAGTATTTTCGTAGTTTCTAGTTTGATTGCTATCCAAGATGATCAACAGTTGAGAGTTATGTGATTTATACTAAAATTAACTAAGAATCTATAGCTAATTGACTAATGACAATCGAAGCAAAGAAAAATATCAATGGGAGAAGATAGGGTTTTGATAGGATAAGTGCAAGATAATTGTCTGGAATTTAACTCTAGTTAATTCACTTCTAATGTTCAAGTGAGTCTCTTGAATTGACTTGGTTATTAGTTCAATTGTGTAGTAGAAACTCCTTTCTCGATTAAGTCTCAACCTCACGAGATGAACTAATTTAAGTTATGTGAAGATATACAAGAATACGTAGTGAATTGGTCTTTAGGAGAACCTCTCTCGATTATCCTCCTAACTAGGTTTAATCAATGATTCAACTAGCCTCTTCTGATTACAAAGAAGAATTAATGAACTCAACCAACAATATAATGCAAAGATATCACAAGTTATGCCTCTCTCGATTACATGAACATGTGAATATAGATGCAACAATAAATCATCCAAAAACGATTCAGTCCATAGAACTAGAGTTATACTCCACAAACAAATTTCAATACACCAAATCCATCAAACCCTAAAAGGAACTACTCCATAGACATGGAGTAATTCATCACAAATATAATAAAGGTAGAGGAAAACATATATTCAATCCAAACTCAGGTCTTGAGTGAGGAAGGAATGATAAAATTCTTGTGGTTTTGCTCATCCAACTCCTCCTTAACTTCCTTAGGTCTAAAGTATGTCAAAAGTTCAGAAAATAATGTTTTTTTTATGTATTTATACCAAGTAGTGTCGGGCTAAACGAAATCACCCTTTCCTAGCCGAAATAAGAACACTTGCAAACTCATTGCTTTTTCATGCGTCACACTATGCGTAGAAGGGTGCATAGCATTAGTGCTTTTTCCTGTTAGACCACAAAAATCCAGTCTCTGAACTTTATCAATTTCTGACACAAATTACATTGCTGCGTCGCATAGTGTGTCGCCCAGTGCGTCGCACTAGTGCATTTCTTCAGTTGTTGCTTCTTCCTTGATTTTTAACGTCCAGAAGTAATCATCGACCCTCGAACACGATCCCGGCTTAATCCTTTGGGCTTTTACTCGAACTTCAAAGCTCCAAATATCTCGAATCTACATAATTCGGAACCACTTTTACAAGACATAAAACACATACTAAGTGCAAAACACTAACAATTAAAACTCAAGCACAATTAAAGTATAGTAAATTAGAATGCAATAAGCGACTAAAACACGAGACAATAGCCTACCATCGTAAGCCGAATTCGTGACCCAAAATTCATGTTCGGGTGAGATTCTAAAAGTAGCTAACACGATTAATTCAATTTTTTCGAAGAAAATTATTAGAGTAAGATACTTTCTATCAAAATACTATGACTTAATTATCATATCGAGACCTCTTTCTAGGTAAAAATAGCACGGTATAGTCAGTTTTTGGATTGGTCATTCAAAAATAGCCAGCGTTTACGAAGTCAATGAATATTTTACTGCAAAAAAGGCCGGTCCAGAATAATATACTGGAGTTCGGTGCACCTGTGTATGAACTCCAGCATATTATGCTGGACTCGGTATACTTTGCTGACTCCTGTATAATATACTGGAGACTAGAGCATCGGTGCTCGAAACTCCAGTATATTATACTGGACAATTATACTTGCTGGAACTCCAGTATATTATGCTGGAGTTCTAGTGTACTTATGTTGGAACTCCATCATATTATGCTGGAGTTCCAACATACTTATCCTGAAACTCTAGTATAATACGCTGGAGTTCAAGCATACTTATGCTGGAACTCCAGTATAATATACTGGCGTATTTTTCGGGTTTTGAACAGTATTTTTGCTCAGATTTATCTTTACATGAAAAGTGGCTAAATTTCGATTACTTTTGAAACTGAGCTATTTTTGAACGACCAGTTGTAAATCTGGCTATTTTTGAATTTCTCCCCTTTCTAGGAAATATCTCACGGATTGCAGCAATAGTCACTTTTAAGTTTGTTGTTTAAAATATATCAACAATTTATAATTCATTCAAACTTTAGGACTAAGAGTTGTTAATTTGAAATTCAGGACTAAGTGTTATGAATTTCTGAACTACTAATTTTAAAATTCAAGACATAGGTTTCGAACTTCTAGACACAATTTTTGAACTTTAGGACACGATGTCCCGAAATTTTAACTTTGAGGTAGCTGGTGCCATTTCCACAAATATATCACACCCTCCAATGGATCGTCTATGTTTGACCTCAAAGGTAAGTTTTCGAGAAAACTACCCTCTGTAGCCCTTAAAAATTTTATTAGCCCATGTTTTCCCACATGGACCCGAAATAGCCCTTAGGCCCAATGTATTGACAAGTTATAGCCACTATTTCCAATACACTTTCACTCTCTTTCAGCCGCCTGCTTTCCCTCCCTCTCTCTTCTCATCTTCTCCGATCTTTAATCTTCCAACTTTTCCTTTCTTCTTATCTTTCCCTTCTTCACTCCCTCCTTTTTTTCTTTTTTCTTTTCTTCTCCTACAGTGACATCAACACACGTTTTTTTAATTTTCTCTTTTTTCTTTGCGATCTCCTCCTCTTTTACTTAGATACAGAAATATCTATCTTCTTTGAGTAATTTCTAGCAAAAGTCTGGCGGAGGTTGTCGCTTTCTTCCCTTTCTGTCCACTTTCAGATCTAGTATTGTGTGATATTTTTTCGGATGACTTTTGCAAGAAGATGTAAAATGGAGAAAATAAAATAGACGCTGCCAGAGAAAAGCTTTTTCTGGCCAAGTTTAGTGTCCTCCATTATCGTTAACACTCCTTTATGTATACGTTGTGTAATCAGTGTATAATAATTGTATAATATAGTGTATAATTGTTGTGTATACATTATACACTAATGATACACTTATTATACATTTATTATACATGTATTATACAAAACTGGACGTGAAAGATTACGGTGATTATGGTGAGTGTTGAAAATATTGTATATAATATGTATATATAATGTACCAACATGTATATGAAAGGTGTATCTACACTGATATAATGCATATACACTTTTTAAACAAATTCAATGTTCATATAATTTTGTACATATTTTGTATATAAAGTATATATATATTGTTCGACGATGTACAAAAAGTGTATATACACTTTATACTAGTGTATAATGTGTACAGTACGTGTAAAACCTATACATCACCTTTTTCCTATTCTTATATCATGGGTATTTTTGCTTATGCAATGTCATATTTTTCTAGATTGGATCGCTAAAAATTTATTTTTTTTGTAAAAGATATAAAGGGGATTTTGGAGGTTATGGAGAAGACGGTTGGGTTTAATGAAATTTTTCGGCTGAAAGTGTGGATTTGACGTGGATTTCACTAGGTTTGAAGGATTTTTGGGGTGATTTGGCAGGATTTTAAATATTTTGACTACTAATATTAAGTGTAAAAGAAGGTTGCGTTGAGGAGCCAGAGTCTCTGCTGGTTTCTTGGGTTTCACTTGCTAGCCCTTATAATTGGTTTGGAGCTATAAATTGTATGCCTTATTTTATGGCTATCGGTTGTCATTAATTTTCACCGAAGGGCTATAAATGATTTTTGCTCTAAGTTTTCTGAAGAGACAAATAAGGGACCCATATATCCACCACCCCCTATCAGCAGTCCAACTCGATATCGTCATCAAACTCCAAATCAACGGCTATCGTAAAACCCTTTGAATATCAATCCACGGTCTAAATTCGCACATCGTTGCACACGAAGACTGACCCTAGATTCCCTGTAGAATCTTTCTCCATTTAGCTCGTAAGCCGATTTCTCTCCATTTTCTCTCTCTTCCCCTTCCTCTTTTTCTCTCTCTAAAAAACCATAGCCATACTAGAGGAAGGGGTTAAATTTTGAAATATGAATGGAGATATGAACCAACAACAACAACAGCAATTGCAGCAACAGCAGCAGCAACAATGGCTGGCGATGCAGCAGTATCAGCAGCAGTGGATGGCGATGCAGCAGCAGCAGTATTCACCAATGGTAATGCAGCAGCAGCAGCAACAGATGATGTACGGTCAACAATACATGCCGTACTACCATCAGAAGCAGCATCAGCAGATTCAGATTCAGCAGAACGGCTCAAGCGAAGATAATAAGACGATCTGGATTGGTGATCTCCAGCACTGGATGGATGAAACTTATCTTCATTCTTGCTTCTCTCAATCTGGCGAGGTTTGCCTTCTCTCTCTCTCTCATTTGCTTATTTAGATTTTGTTAAGACTTATATACTTTTTGTGGAATGAAATTAACCTGAATAGAGCATGGATATAGGATTCATAAAGTGGATCCTGACTAGTTTGAGATTGAGATGTAGTTTCTAACATGGTTCTCGGGATTGTGATAGACCCGAATAGAGTAACAGCTTGTTTGGATGATTGTTATGTATCGTTTCATAATGTATGAGTATTGTATTGTATTGTACTGTATCGTTTTGATGTATACAATGTTTGGATAGATTGTATTGTTTTTCGTCGTTTCATATGTCATTAGTTTGAAATTGAGGATTCATAAAGTCTGCCATTAGTTTGAGATTGAGGTGTAGTTACTTTCATATTTCAAGGGGACTGGAATAGGGTGGAATGAACAAAGGATTCATAAAGTTGATCCTTACTAGATTGAGAAGTGAGATGTAGTATCTTACGTATGAAGTGGACTTGAATAAAGTAGAATGAATAAGGATTCATAAATCGTTACTGACTAGTTCTCGATTTCCCCTTCCCCTATAAGTAAAACAGTGAATCCTGGTTATCATGACAATACAAGCGTGGATTATGGTGTTAACCAGCTAGTGTGCGTGTTACTTAAGCATGTGTCTGTGTCATGCTCTTGGTTGACCAACATCAACAACAACATCGTACCAGTGTGGTGATCCCACAAGTGGGGTCTGGGGAGGTTAGTGTGTATGCAGACCTTACCCCTATCTTGTGAAGGTAGAGAGGTAGTTTCCAATATGCTCTTGGTTGACCACATATCATAAAACATGCAGGTTATTTCTGTGAAGGTCATTCGAAATAAGCAGACTGGTCAATCTGAGCGTTATGGATTTGTTGAGTTCAATACCCATGAAGCAGCAGAAAAAGTTCTACAGAGCTACAATGGCACTATGATGCCAAATGCAGAGCAACCCTTCCGCCTAAACTGGTCAGCTTTTAACGCTGGTGAAAAGCGTGCAGATGCTGGTGCTGGTGCTGGTGCTGGTGCTGGTTCTGGTTCTGGTTCTGACTTATCGATTTTTGTAGGAGATTTGGCTCCTGATGTTACTGACGCAATGTTGCGTGACACATTCGCCAGTAGATATACATCTGTTAAAGGTGCAAAAGTAGTAATAGATTCAAACACGGGTCGTTCAAAAGGCTATGGCTTTGTTAGGTTTGGTGATGAAAATGAGAGGTCTCAGGCCATGACTGAAATGAATGGTATATATTGCTCTAGCAGGCCTATGCGTATTGGTGTTGCTACTCCAAAGAAACCATCAACACTGCAACAATATTCTTCACAAGGTATGAGATATTGTATCCTGTTTTGCTGCAAGTCATTTACTACACTGAGTATAGTGTATACTGAATCTGATTACCATATCTTTCTGTAGTTTATAGTCCCTCATTGAGCTGCTTTCAACAGGGTCATTCTTAATAATTTTTTTACTAAGTCGACATTTCTATGTCTTACTGTTCTTCAGTTATAGTTCGTATATCTCAGTTTTACTCGTTTACTTTTTTCCATTCACTCTGAAATTTTTCAACTTGAGTAATGATCAACGTAGCAGGACATTTAAGTAGGCCAGATATTTCATACCAATGTGCCTGCAATTTATGTTTGCCGTCAAAAATTTGGATGTTATTCTTGTATTTTCTTCCTGAGGTGTTGAACTAGTGAAGCTCTTTTTCCAGCTGTGATATTAGCGGGAGGACATGCATCAAATGGTGCTGCAACCCAAACTTCCCACTCTGATAGTGATTTGTCAAATACAACAGTGGGTGCTTCTCCCTTTTGTCAAGATTGGTCCTAGCTAGTTACTCAATTAGCTCTCTAACTTTTGATCTACTGTAGGTTTTTGTTGGAGGACTTGACTCTGATGTTACCGACGATGAACTCAGGCAGTCATTTAACCAGTGTGGCAATGTGGTCTCTGTGAAAATACCAGCCGGGAAAGGATGTGGCTTTGTACAGTTTTCGGACAGGTAATGAGTGATATTGCTAAACATGATGTTAGATAGTTCATGTTTAACTGAGGAAATTAGTATAATGTATGGGTGTATAAGGCAATGAGGAGAAGTGACTCTCACGACTGAGGAATAATGGGGATAGATTGATGAAGTTCAAGAGTTATTTTTTTGGTACCTACTAAACTATCAATGAGTTAAAACGGTTGGAGCTTTTAGGTCAGTTATTAGTTTAGCATATTTGTTATTTGGTTTGGTTTTGTTTTGTTTGTGATACTAGAGAATCTGCAACCAGATTTATCAGGAGGAATGTACTGATCATAACAACTGATTTGAAAGAAAATGTTTTACCTGTTAACTAGCAACTGAATACCTGAGAAAGAAGAAAAGGTCCATGGACTCACTCATCTGCCAGGTTATAGGTTCACAGTTTGATATAGAATTTTATCTTGGTTACTAAATGTGAATTTTATCTTTTGTGGTTGAATGAAAAGGAAAACATTGTTTTTGGATCCATAAGAACTCTTTCCTTGGGCAGAGTTTAAAACCTTGCGCCATGCTCTCGGGGATTTCTCGGTTATGAAAAAGATTTCTTTTTTGGTTATGAAATGGTCCTATAGTAGAATATATCATTCATAACCTACTTGAAATCACTAGAATAGGTAATCATGTTATCAAACCTAACCAACAGTAGTAAAATGAACTTGCTGCTTGAACTCACTGATAAACTGAAGCGATTACGAGTGTATATATAGCGCATTTTTGGTTATTACTATTGTTTCAGTGGATGTTTACTTGAAACTTTAAATTGCTAAACGTTGCATAACTTACTTGCCTCTTATGTTCCATAGGAGTGAAGCAGAGGATGCGATACAAAAATTAAATGGAGCAGTTATCGGGAAGCAGACGGTTCGTCTTTCCTGGGGTCGAAATCCAGCAAACAAGCAGGTATTTACCAAAATGTTAAATGTGATTTCTGAAAAGCTTTTACTTCATATATTAAGTATCTTGTGCCAACATCTGTTTCGTGGAGTCTGCATATTTGCTGTAAAGTTTTCAGAAGTTCTGTATTTTGAGCAAAATGAGAAGAAGGGCAACAATGCTTCCCAGAAAATCCTACTAGTGTTCTGCTTTTGTATGCTGATGAAAGCCCCCTTGCATCGTGTATCTCTAATAAGCCACTTGCCAAGAAAGCAAAATGCTGAAAAGTTGACATATCTATGCTTTTTGTTCATGTGTGGTTCCCATAATATTTATTTACATACTCAGTTTGCAGAAATATGTAATCCAATTGATAACTGTTGCAGCAACTACACATATTACTAGGCTGATGTTTCAATAGCCCTGGAACTTTAAGCAATTAATTTTCTGTGTTACTTTCATTATTGATTACATTGGATGCTTTCTTCTACAATCTTTCTCACTGGTTCTGGAGGACCTTCTGTAAAATAACATATTTATATTACTATTTGGGGTCGTGTGGTTGCATTACTAAGATGTGATAATACCTGTATAAAACTCTACATTAGTAATACGATGTCTGGTTACCTTTTGAAACTTGCATAAGATTCAGCATTATATAATACTAAACATTGTTTGGTTGGCTTTTTTGTTGCCTGCTAAACTAACACCACACCTGCATAAGTTATGCAGAAATCTATGTATTATTAATTTCTGCATTACAATCCCAGCATATGAATCCTTGCATTACTAATCCCTATATTTTAATTCATGCACTATTAATCTCTGCATAACTTGTCTCAAAACCAAGTTGGCCCCTTTCTTTTTTTTTATTTTACCCACTATTATGTAATTGGAACTTTTAGAGCTTAAAAGTGACAATTTATGCATCTTATGCTCTTTATTAATAGTTGGCCTATATTTTTGGATTTTAGATTCCATGAAGGTTCTTCATAAAACGTCTGTATATTCAACTTATATTTACTCTCTTTTTTGCAGTTGAGAACCGACTCTGGTAGTCAATGGAATGGGGTTATTATGGAAGGCAAAATTATGGGGGGTACGGATATGGTGCATCGCAAAGTCAAGATTCTAGCATGTATGCTGCTGGAGCAGCTTATGGGGCATCTTCTAATGGCTATGGCAATCACCAGCAGCCAGTTAGCTAGCTGAACTATAGTCTGAGTGTGCTATTTAGTTAGAGTTTGGCCAACTTTTTGTTTTCTTATAATTTTTATTTCTGGTGTGTTATTTAAATTGATTTACAGGTTATAGTGTTTGATGAGGATTTGTAGCTGTAATTGCCTTTATGATTTGATGAGTGGTGAACTTATTCGTCATCTGTTTCTCTTTCCTTCTCTCTTATGTGTCTCTGTCCAGCATTTTATCTTTAATTGGCTTCATAAAATTTACAGGGTAGGATCAAACAATGAATAATGGCAAACACAAATTTTAACACACAGGTGGCTTTTGTTTCGAAAGTAGTTGAAATTTTTTTCCAGCTGTTGGAAGTTATGTTATTAATGCCTTTGCCATGGATATTGAACTCAAGCTGCAATTCTCTTTTTTTTGGATACACCAATGACCTCCCTGAACACGACTAATCATTCCATCTCTGTTTTTTTTTCTTTCTAAATTGAATTTAAAAAAATGATTTTTTCAAGTCCTGGCGGTAGTTTCAGCTTATATAATGACATTTATCATTGAAGAAGATGATTCCTCAGAAAATTTACTGAGGAGAATTCCGTACATGGTAAGTGGTAAGATAAAATCTTTTTCATATGGACTTTGGTTGGTTATAGTTGTCTTTAGTTGGGAGTCTTGGAGGGGAGAAATTCAAAAATAGCCAGATTTATAACTGGTCATTCAAAAATAGCCCAGTTTCAAAAGTAATCGAAATTTAGACACTTTTTATGTAAAGATAAATCTTAGCGAAAACACTGTTCAAAACCCGGAAAATACGTCAGTATATTATACTGGAGTTCCAACATAAGTATGCTTGAACTCCAGCATATTATACTGGAGTTTCAGGATAAGTATGCTGGAACTCCAGCATAATATGATGGAATTCCAGCAAGTATAATTGTCCAGTATAATATACTGGATTTTGGAGCACCGGTGCTCCAGTCTCCAGTATATTATACTGGAGTTAGCAAAGTATACCGGTCCAGCATAATATGCTGGAGTTCATACACAGGTGCACTGAACTCCAGTATATTATGCTGGACCGATCTCTATTGCAGCAAAATAGTGGCTATTTTTCATTGACTTCGTAAACGCGGGCTATTTTTGAATGACCAGTCCGAAAACTGGCTATACCGTGCTATTTTTACGTCTCGGAGAGAACAAACTTTAGCGGCAATACACTATAATTAGGAAGAAAAAGTTAAGAGAAAGTAAATAGAGGTCCAACTATAACTAGAAATTTTCTGTTATCTCCAAAAGGAAAATTAAGCAAACAGTATTACCAAACTATCCAGACGGCTGATTCCATTTACCAAGCTATATATAGTTCTAGACATTTATCTAAACTATTGTTCTTATTAACTTGTTAATTCTTATATTTTATACTTGGTTCCTTCGACTATAAATATTTTTATGAGATTTTCAGAATCTACGTAGATTTAGTTATATTTGACAACAACAAGCAACTCGAGGAGAATAAGAAAATACTAACCAAAATAGTAAGCAGTTACTTTTATATGACTAGCCTGAGTATCTCTTTTGTAAATTATAACTACAAGCCCTTTATTTGAGTTGCATAATCCAAGATTTGATGGAAATGGTAATTGCTGCTACTAAGACTTAAAAGTAAGCTTGCCAAACAAGATCTTCCACGTAAAAGTAAGCTTTTCTCCAAGCCCAGCATTACGAAACAGCCACTGCTCTCTTTTCAGTTGAGATTCTAAGTCCGTTAAATGATTGATTAGCATGCAGCTTTTCAGTTAGAAAAACTGCAGGCAAATTGTTGGGATACAGGATACTGGTTGTACTTAATCAAAGTTGTCGATGTGCACGGGAGTTATGTCATCAGCCACTGCAAAATGTCCAACTGTTCGAGCAAAGAACAGCATTTGTTGCTCAAGAGTGAATTTTATGCTCTCCGCCTGTGAAAAAAATCTTGTTGGTTAGGAACTCTCAGAATTCCATGCTTCAATTTCATCATGGTAACGCAGACACTCATTTGATTGCTTTGGACACGGTAAAGCCACATTAAAAAGTAGCATCATATAATGTTTTATCAGTATGGAGAAATGGTAGAAGTAAACAGTCAATAAACACCCTAGACATAATCCATATACATGTGATAAATACTTAGTTCTCACCTTCCGAAATCCATGAGATTCTCCTTCATATTCCACATGAGCTACAGGTAACCCCTTTTTCTTCAAGGCCTGGTAGATTTTTCGAGCCTGCTCTGGCTGGACAACCTGTTTAACAAATATTTCTGTTTTCCTTACAACTTAAATAATTGTAAAGTTGCTCATCACGAGATACTAGCTTTTCATCGCAAAATGAAAACTGAAAATTTTTAAGCTCTGTCGAGATACAAAATGTAACAACGGGGTTCGATTTTCTTGAAAGGAGTCAGTTTCCCACCAAGCCTTGACTTACCCAACAATGGCAGTTTCCTACTGTTAATAATGCAGGGAAAAATGGAAAGAAAAGCACAAGTAGCAGCAGCATACCGTGTCTTCTAATCCTTGGAACAATATAATGGGGCAAGAGAAATGGTCAACAAAGTTGATAGGGGACCGTTCATATAAAGCAGTTTCGTCACCTGTATCAGGAAAAGAAAGTTAAGTTGTGCCCCCCCAACATAGATGTAACTATTTAGTAAGTTGTGAATCAGCGTCAAATAATTACCAGCAAGATTAAGGATATAATGGGATTCAAATTTGTGCATCTTATCACTCAATGACTTCAAATCAGCAATCTGTTAAAATAGCAGAAAACATGTTACCTCATGACTGGATTCAATCAAAACCTGCTTACCAACCCCCCCAAGTCTAATAGAGAAGTAGAGAGGAGGGACAAGTTTGTAACATTATAGAGAGCTGATACGTGGAGCATAATGTAAGCGGTGCATTCCATATAAGCTTTTCCTTATATTCAAAACAAGATGCAGACATAAAACATAAAATAAATGCAATTAAATTGAGCATATGATTAATCATCACTTAAACTTCTAATTACACCATCTCATTATCCTTTTATCTAGTTTTTACCCTCCGCATATGCTCACGTGATGGCTCAGGGCGAGAACAGGCAAGGATTTGCAGCAATAAGCATTTTACTTCGGCTGAGCCTAACACTGATCATACCATAATAAAAACCATTTCCCTCCTTGATTCCAAATTGATGTTACATATTGACTTACTCCAAATAAAGAAGCTCCAGTTCTAAATGTATCTCTGAATGCAAGAGAAGCTAATGTTGTGTAACCACCAGCAGAACAACCAGTTATGCAAAGGCGCTTTTCATCAACCTTCCCCTCATCCACCTTAATAAACAAAGTATCCTTGTTAAACCTCTAGAGTAAAGAAAAGAGAAAAATAACAAATAAGGTAGGGGATGCAGTTAATTCAACTAACCAAATATTTAGCACAAGAGCAACAATCATTAACATCAACAATTCCCCACTTCCCCAGAAGACGTTCTCGGTACGCCCTGCCATAACCTTGAATTGGAATTTGTGAAGATTTAATTATGTGATGTATAGAGAGGGACAAGTAACCTCTAAAAACTTAGTGGAGTGTAATGTATCAGAACCTAACAGACTGAAATATAGGATTAGAAAGTTTTTAGTAAATCAGATACAGTTGAATTTGACAACCATTAAATAATAAATAAAAAAATTGTCTGAATCTAAGAAGTATGGAAGTTAGATGGAAAATAAATTGCTCAAACTCTGATAACATACCCGAACTTCCTCCATAGTTAACATCCACGAATGCCCATCCTCGACTAGTCCAATATTGGATGCTAAGATTTAAGGTTCCATGTGCCTCATCGGTTGGCCCTCCTGTAACATACATGAGCAACAGTTCAAAATCAGTTAAGTTCTCGCATACTCAGAATGAAAAAGAAGATTAGTGAAGCATGGTGAAAACAAGGCAATTAATAGTGTCGGAACAGGAAAATAGAAGTCTAACAGAATAATGTCACACCATGGGAATTTAGAATCTTATATTAGATTTTAACCTTTGCAGGTTGTTTTAATATGTTAGAAGTTGCAGCAAAAGTGAACCTTAAAAGAGGGTTAAGTTTTACTGTTGCTGTTTTTTTTTTTCTTTATTTAAAAATAAACCATAGCTTAACTGACGAGAAAAGAGTTTTTCTAATCATTTCTTTACCTGTTTTACTTCCAGATAGTTGTGTAGCTATATATATATATATATATATACACTTACACAGACACGCACATACACTTATCTGGATAGCCCTGTATTTAACATACACGTGCATGCCCGTCTCAATGGTTGGTAGACTTGTAGAAAGGTCAGTGATTGGAATTTGTTGTTGTTATTACTAACAGAAAGCAGCTAAGAAGACGACAAATGCTTTGCCTATACAATAACTATTGAAAGCTCCATTCACGACTCTCATATTTTGACGATGTGAAACTGGCCAACAAAACTGCCATGTAACAAGCTTTTTCTTCAGCAACTTAATTGTTAAAATATAAAATGCTTAGTATCTTAATTTTTCAACGCTTTAATCAATGTCACAGAAAACAAAATTAGTACTCAGTGCATAATGAATATACAAATTATTTACCATGGCTTTCTAGCAACAGTGGAGGCTTTTCGTCTGCACTGCCCTTATAATCTGGATTACATGGAGGATAGAAATATGCATAGGCATTCTGACCAGCCACATCTGTTGGAAATTCAATAAGCTCAGGCAAGCTAAAATATGATATGTACTTGTCACTGTCTGAAGAAGATGACCACATGATACTGAAATCAACAACCTTTGACATATGATCATCTAGTATGACCTGTTGCAAAGCATGGAATTCATGAAGTTAAACTGCGGAAAATAATTATTTGAAAAAGCGACCGTTACAGAAAAGAACAAGACATAACCTTTGCTAAAGAAGTAGGAAGAACGGAAGATGCACCCTCAATGTAAAGGATCTGCCCACTTGCAAGCTAAACAACATTTAAGCAGGCTGTTAAAATTTCTGAATGTTGCACCAATTAGACAATTTCAACAATATAAGCTGCAACTTACAATATTTGCTATGTAAGTGAATGGAATATCAACGGAACAGAAAGAGTTCTTAGCTTGATTTATAACACCAAGATATGACTTTCCATGTTGCCTGCAACTCATAATGGATAAACCAAATTTATTAGAAGTGTCAACAGAAGACTCCAAGAGAGGCAGGGAAAATAACGCAAAAGAACTGGGATAGCATTTAAACGGAGAGAGAGACCTGTAGCTGCAGGCAATAATGGTTGATCCGTCTTTTCCCTCAATGATGTCATAACATCGGTTTCCAAAAACCCAAAAAGGTCTTGTGAACTCAGCATCCAAAGAATAAATCGCAAGGACCTCATTTTGATCTTCAATCTGATGTAGAAGCAATAAAAAGTGATGAACTATCACCAATACTACAAAGTGCAGAATTTGCAAAACTCTTAGGTTTAATGTATTTACCCATTTGTATATGTTCCAAAACCCTGTATTCCTATCTGTTATGAAAAACAATTCCCCTGCAATAATCCGAGGATGTTGCTTCAATATTCAACATCATAAGACTAGCAGTTATTCTGCTTTTAGAATGGGAGTAAACAGCAGAATACTGCTTAAAACTTATCCTGCCTTTGGACGACCACAGAGGCTCAGTTGGCGATTCCACGGCAGAAGGACAGGCACCAGCAACTACAACTCGCTTGTCAATGTCTCTATATTTGATTAATTCAACCAATTGTTAAACATTTACAGCAAAATTGGATCAATGTGCATGAACAAAAGGGAAAAAGTCATCTTTTTCAGTAAAATTTGAAGCGTCTTGCAGTGTGGACACATCTAATAAAGAGAGAATGTAAGAAGACTTTTTTTTATTCAGTAGAGAGAATGTAAGAAGACTTACTCACCCGTTCTCAGATATATACCCGACCCAAAGTTCTGCTTTATCCCAATGCATGTTAGGGTGGCTCCATTCGATCCAGGCCAAACGTTCTCCCTTTGGATCCACCCGCGGGAATGCATAGAAGTCATTCCCACTAATCAACACTTTTGGTTCTGAAATTCATGAATAAAAGCAGACGCAGCAAATCAAGCATTCTCCATTTTAACATCATAGATCAATCGATTCACAATACTTCAAAGTCGTTGCCACTTACATACCTTCAGTGTTGTTATCATTAAGGGAAACACTCACAATCTCTGTAGTTGGCTGTGCATCAACCCCGCGATGATCTATTCATAGATAATAAAGAGCAAAAATATACAGTTACAACAAATAAGACTCTAGAGAAAAAAATCCTAATCCAAAAACTATAACAATAATACATGTAGTGATTATAAGTAGAGATATATGTACCTTCTCTTACAGCAATGTAACGGTTGAAACGACCATCAAAAACCCCATCAGCATACCTCACAACAGGTCCCCCATAATCTGGAGTTATCGGCACTGGTCTGGAATCTATGATTAACAAATTATCAATTTAATCTGCTCCACGGCTATAACTTCCACGAAAAAATAAATAAACTTGCTATTTATTCTGTCCTATCTATATGATACAATACTTATTTGGAGAACTAAATCATTTTCCTTTTATTACAATCTTTGTCAAACATTTTTTAAATCTTCTTAATTATAAAAAGAATAGTGACTTATAGAACTCCTTATCACAAATTTTTGACACTATTTGACTGAACACGAGATTTAAGAAAAAAAGAAAGATTTTTCACGCTATCAGCTAACAACAACAACGACGACGACCCAGTAAAATCCCAATAGTGGGGTCTGGGGAGGGTAGTGTGTACGCAGACCTTACCCCTTCCTGAGGAGTAGAGAGGTTGTTTCCGAAAGACCCTTGGCTCAAGAAGACGAGACCAAAAGAAAAGAGACAATATCAATACCACCAACAGATACCATAAGAAAAAATAACAACATCATGAAGCCAGAAAATAGGTGCAAAGCAAAAGTGATAACTATTAAATAGACTCGGCTCTATGAAAAACGAAAGAGTAGTAAGACACAACATTGCCACTCGCTGTCTCAGACAAAAACCCTACCAAACTAGCCTCACAAAGTTACGAACTAAGGAAAGACTCAGGTGCCTCCTAACCTACAACCTTAATACTCGACCTCCACAATTTCCTATCCGCTAAGTATCCCTAAAATACTACTATTGCACCAAAAAAATATTTTTTTCTACCACAAGTTTGTGTCAATGCCAAAATGAAAATGCAAAATTAACCAATTTCCAAACATATGAAGGTGAGACATCTTTTTGGAAAATGAAAAAAATCTCAAACAAATTAGGAAAACGTTGTATCTCTTTATGCAATATATAAACTTTATTTCAAAAGATTGCAAAATAATCTGAAATGGAACCTAAATAAGAATATTAATTGGATCCAGGCCAGACCTGGAGAAGCGAGAAGCTGCTTGTACAATCTCTGATCATCAAAATTGGAGAAAACAAGTAAATCCCCAGAAACACCAAAAGAGCCACCACCATATTCTTGAACAGTGGTCCGACCATTGAAGTCTTTAGGTGTAATATCTTCCCCATCTTCTTTAACAAGCACTGCTCGTCCTGACTCAGCTGGCCGAGTTTCTAGCCACATTAAGTGGCCATTTGAGTCAACAGTGAAACCTTCTAGACGCTTCTCTGAACCCGAGACTATATCTGCTGAGATTGGTGACTTCCATGATCCATATGCTGCACTCATTTTCAGTACTTTTGAGTTAACTGTATCTGCTTTTTGCTTGTATATTGAGAATCTTGAATTTGAATAATAAACCTAAGGTTGATATAGTGAAGCAGTTCAATTTAAGGTTGTTTGGGATCAAGTAGAAGAGTTTGAGAATCTGGCCAGTAGCTCAGAAGTACTGTAGTGGTTAGAGCAGAACAAATCTCAAGGTGGTTTGAAAGGTCAACTTGGCTTTGTTACAGGGAAAAGGATGATTGTGTATGCCCACAAAAATAATAGCGCAAAAATATATAAAATTTATATATATTCGATATGTTATATACAAAAATTATAATAGTGTCTGACGCGAGCTAAAAATTATAATAACCTAAGAGTTAGGCCCACATCCTTTTACAAATATCTTAATAATAATTGGAAAAATCTCACTTTATACTCATTAAGCTAAAACTTTTTACCATTTAATACGCAAGCCTAAACTATTTATTTTTTCTATCTATGCAGCCCAAACTATTTACTCCACCCACTCATTAGCTATTTGTCATTCTCATTTGAAGTACAGAATGTTAAAAACATCCGGCTTCATTTTTGCAAGCTTACCTGGTTGTGGACTTTAATGGATCTACTTCTTCTCTGCCAGATCGATCTTCGTTAAGAGGGTCAATCCAAGCTATTGTTCTACCTCATTTCCTTATGATTTTTGTGTGTGTACGAAGACCCACCATTGTTGAGCTTGAAGCTCCTGAGTTTGAAAATTTATTTTGAAGATTTATTGTTTGATTTGATATGGGTGCTATAAAATATTGCTTATAGTACCTTCGAGTAAGATTCCCAAAACTGAATTTTTATGTGTGTTTGAATATCCACCATTGTTGGTAGGGGTGTACATAGGATGGGTTGGTTCGGATTTTACAATTACCAAACTAAACCGGTTGTGTCAGATTATTAAATCTAAAGACCAAACCAAACCAATAAAACTCGGATTTTTCACTCTCGATTTTTCTCGGGTTTTCGAGTTATTCGAATTTTTTCCCAGTAAAATCTTCGTAGAACAAAACATATAGATTATGCTCAAAATATTTCTTTAGTCCTAGTAAGATACAACTATATAAAGTATTTTTCAAGAAAATAATACAAAATATGAGATATGTCATGGCATTATCCTAAAATATTCAATAATAAAGACAATAAAATTATGTAATATAAATATTGCTAATTAAAAAGCCATAATAAAAATAAACATAATCTAAAAGTAATAAGTCATGCTAAAATAAGTAGACTAATAAGGGAGTATTAAATACATGACTAAATGCTAAAGAAAAAATAAAAATAGATTATGCATTTTTATCTAAATTATTGCAAAAAAATAGATATTTAATTTCTCGTTCGTAGTATTGAATTAAATGTCTTTTGCTAGCATTAATATTGATTTGATTTTGGTTTGGGCTTTTGTTAGCACTATTTAATTTACTAATATTAATGGCTATAAAACTTATTGGAACATTCAAAAGTTCTAAGTCCAGCCTTGAAATAATATCTCAAAAGATAAAATTATAAAATCTTTTAAGAAATATTTATAAATTATATTACAATAAGTATATTTATATATTAAATATATCTAAAATTTCTATATATGTAATGTCGGGTTGGTTTGGTTTCGGTTTGACTTTCTTTAGTTAAAACCAAACTAAACCAATTATGGTCGATCGTTTTTTTTTCCAACACCAAACCAAATCAAACCAACCCATAGTCGGGGTTTTTTTCTCGGTTTGACTCGGATTATCGGGTTGGTGCGGTTTGTCGGTTTTCTTTGTACACCCCTAATTGTTGGTGTCACACCTCCTTTTTCCGCCCCCGCGAGGGTACAAGGAGTTTTTCCAATTAAAGGACAATCGAAACGGGATTTATTTATTTCAGAGTCGCCACTTGGGAGATTTAAGGTGTCCCAAGTCACCAATTTAATCCCGAATCGAGGAAAAGAATGACTCTGTATTACAGTCTGCGAACCAGAAATCCGGATAAGGAATTCTGTTAACCCGGGAGAAGGTGTTAGGCATTCCCGAGTTCCGTGGTTCTAGCACGGTTGCTCAACTGTTATATTCGGCTTGATTATCTGATTTTATACAAATATGAACTTATGTGCAAATTTTATCTTTTTACTGCTTTCATAATTGTTATTATTATTTTTACAAGAATGTGAACATCGTTTAAAAACATGTCTTTGGATTGCGTCACATAAAATGCACCCGCGATCCGGAATATATTTTTATTCAATGTTTTAGGATTTGGATTTGGGTCGCATAAATGCGCACCCATGTTTAAGAATGTATTATTATTAAATCGTGCCTAAAGCGATTAGCGTATTATTATTTATGGGTAAGACTGTGGAATTCACTAAACAGTCCATCCCGAATTCTAAATACTCAATTAAATATTTATTGAGGGCCCCGCAATTAGTGCATTTTATTGGACGAGGCTCCTCTCATTTTATTTTTAAAAGGACAGTCCTAAAATGCCTACATTTTTATTGAAATTTGTCTCTACAAAATAAAGGAGAAATATCTTAATTTATTTACATGTTATTACCTAGTTACATTATACTAGGCATGTTCTCAGTTTGTCAAATTAAAAAAAACATAACAATTCTAATTTTAATCCTAGACCATTTACGTGCTGCAATTAACCAATATTATTTAACTAAATAAATTTCTACCAACTTCCTACTAGATGGCCTATTCGTTTGATTTTTGATTCGACGGAATTACTACACCATTTATTTATTTTTAGGCAATAGATGTAGATAGTTCATTTGTTAAGCTATCGTCGAATGTTCCACTATATGTATTAAATATCTACATGATTCTGATTTTTTGCAAACTACATAATTTATACATACAAATAAAATTCAGAATATAATTAAATATAATTCAAAATTTCAACTCTTCATTTTTTCGTATTCATGCTTCATATTTCGGATTACAATAACCAGCGTGTCAGTTGTGTACCTGATATTGGAAGCAAAAGAAAATGAAGATGAGAATCAGCAGCAGCAATAAAATCAGTACAACCCAGCAACAATAGCCCAGCAACAGTAACAATCCAGTAACAGACCGGTGGAGTAGTAATCCAAAAAAACAAAAGCTTCAGCTTTTATGAAACAACAATCAATTCTGATTTCAAACAACAAAAGAAAACAGAATATTTTTTTTTAGTTTTTTTTTTATTTGAAAGCTTCAATAATTTTCGGAATTTTCTATCTCTCAAATGTTCAGCCCTTTTCTCTCTCTTATTTTCAGATTTGTTTCTCTCTCCCGTTTTTTTTCGTATCTGTCTGTATATTTTTTCTTGTCTCCTCCCTTTTTATTCTCATTTCAAGACTTCTTATAACCCATCTCATAAAATCTTTCCATTAATTAAAATCAACCCATTTTCTCTACCAAACCCATTATCTTCCCACTCATTCCCATTACATTAAATAACATATCACACCACCCCATTTCATTTTGTCCCCCATGCTTTATTTAAAATAATGCAAGATTCCTCTTTAAATTAAATCTTGTCCCCCTTTATATTAAATAATCATATCACAACCCACCCCATTTCATTTTGTCCCACATGCTTCAAATAAACAATTACAAAATGTACAATTCATAAACTACCCCTTCCGACCTTACTGAAATTACCAAACTACCCCTGAACGTATTACAAATTTACCAAACTATCCATCAGCTATAACACATCAATTAATCAAACTTAACCAAAATATAGACAATATGATCAATTTCTTACAATGTTCAAACAACAATATGAACACGGATGAACATCATAACAACAATATCACATGAACATGATTTTAACAACATTTCAACAACAAATCACATGAACACAAATTGAACAACCAAGAACAACTAAAATTTGATTGAACAATATTTTAGCAACAAACAATCCTATTTTCGGATTCAACAACAACAACAAACAAAGTATGAAGATTTCTAAATTCAATCATGTTGAACTTAAAATCAACTCTAACAACATTACAACAAACAATTCTTATATTAAACTTTAAACAAGATTATGAGAACAATTCAAGCAATAATCATAAATGGTAAACAAGAAATCAAACTATACAAAATTCGGATTCAAGATCATCCAAACAAAGTATGAACATGAATGAATCTATTTTAAGACAACAAACATGATGGATTAAACGATTAAAACAATATATTCCTTTAATACAACTAAATTCTTTAAACAAATAACAAGATCGACGAAGAAACAATTATGAACTTAAACTTGAACTTAACAATATTAACAATTTCTAACAATACATAAACACATGAAACAAATTGAAGAAATAGTTGATTAAATTTCAATTTGAATCTAACAAACATCAAACTAACAAATACTTACTTAAACAATAATACAAACATGAAATAAACATGAAAACAACTAATTAAACTTCTATTTTGAAATCTGAAAATTAATTTAACGAAACATATGAACAAACTAAAATTATTTCAACTACGGACAAACAAAACAAACATTGAATCATTTATCGATTTTGAATCCGAAAAACAACGAACAACAAAAAAATATGGACGAAATTTGAAAACATAAACCAACTAACCGATTCGAAACAACGACGAATAAACGAAGAAGATGGAGAGGAAGGAGCAGCAGTCCGCAGCTGGGGACGACTGGACGTCGAGCAGCTGCTCGACGAGGAGGAAAGCTATGGCGGACAGCAGTAGCTCGGGGGACTGCCGGACTGGTTTGGGTGGTGTTCGCGTGGGTTCGACGGGCAGTAACAGCTGTTCGTCGAGGAGAAGGAAGGTGGTCGACGCAGCAAGCAGAAAACTCGAGCTTGAAGCAGCGTTAATGGCAACCATGGCAGCAGCAGTCCGCAACACGTTTGGACTGGAAGATGAAGCAGCTCGATGAAGCTTTGGTCGCTTAGGTTCTTGAGGTCGTTCGTGGGAGGTCAGCTTGGATGTGTTTGGTGAGTGTGTGTGTGAGTGTGATGTGGGGATGAAGGGAACGGGAGAGGGGCAGCCATGGTTGGAAGGGATGTGAGCTTGAGGAAGAAGAAGAAGATAGGAGGGGGGGGGGGCGGATGGTTTAGATTTTTAGGGTTTTCTTCTCTTCTTTTTTTTTTGTTTTGTTTTTGTTTTGTAAAAATGAAAGACAAATGGGGTTTAAGTCTTTTGGGTTATGGACTGGGTCGACCCAGTTCGAAATGGACTGGGTCGTAGGGAAGATTGGGCCAATTTTTGGGCCTGTGGCTTGAAATTGAAGAAGAGGCCTAATTCCGACTTTCTTTATATTTTTGCTTTCTTTTCTTCTTTTATTTCTCTAAAACTAAATTATAAAAATACTTAAACTATTATTAAGAATTAAATTAAGTTATAAAAGTGCAAATTAACTCCCAATAACAATTAACGCACAATTAAGTATTAATTAAGCATAAAATTGTATATTTGGACATTAAATGCTAAAAATGCAAACGATGCTTATTTTTGTAATTTTTTAATTTTTGTAAAACAAATTTAATTACTAACAACTATAGAATTAAATCCTACATGCAAAATGCGACATATTTTTGTATTTTTTATTAATTTATCAAATAAACACGCACAGACAAATACAAATAATTATTCAAAATATCACAAAATATCACAAAATTGCACACCAAAGAAAATCATTTTATTTTTGGATTTTTTGGGAGTAATTCTCATATAGGGCAAAAATCACGTGCTTACAGTTGGCCTGAAGCTCAATTTTTATTTTTGAAGATTTCTTGTTTGATTCAAAGCGGGTGTTATCAAATATTGCTTATAATACCTTCTGGAAGTTCATACTGAAATTTAATCACATTTGAAGTTGATTTGAGGTGATTGAGATCAAATCTTCCAGCTGAAAATCGAAAAAGAACACAATTACCTAATAGTACGATATACAATATGTTGTAAGAGTATATAGCTATATTGCAATAATATACTATTATAGTATACAATATACTGCAACGGTATACTATAATAATCGAAGAAGAACACAGTTACCTAACAGTATACCATTACGGTATACAATATACTGTAGGAGTATATAGCTATAATGCAACTGTATACTATTATAGTATATAATATACTGTAACAATATATTATAATAATGTGCAGTATACTGCAATAGTATGCTGTAATAGTATATAATATACCATAATAGTATATTATTTTAATATAATAGTATAATGTTTAATGAAGAATATAAAATATTATTTTCATATATTGTATGCTATTTTGGTGTATAATATATAATTCAATAGTATATAGTTTACTACAATAAAATATTATTATAATATACAATATGATGTTATAATTGGGTCATTTCTTAGTTTTTTAAATTTTTTAACTGGATCCTTTTTAAATATTTTAACAAAGTTATCATGTTTTTTACCATTTTATTCTTATTAAAAGAGGTGTTAGATGGAATTCCATGGAGATACTATTTATTGTATTAGAAGTAGATGATGAAAATAATAATTACCTCTCTCTTCTCGATAATTAGTTTTTATGGGATTTCACCTCTTGTTGGCTTTCTACGGTTCTCGCTTCCCTCCTCCTTATGTAATGCGTCAAGAATAAATTATGGACACAATTTAATTTCATGGTTTAACAATAACTTCTTATGACTTTTCATTTAACTTTATGAAAGCATAGTCGCAATCACGATTCCCTTAGCTCCTTTCAGGCTTTTACTAATAATATTACCCACAAAAATTGCAATGGGCAGAAAAGATAATTAGTTTGGTGGATAAAAAAACTAATGAATAGATAAAGACAATTAATTTAGTTTTTGTGGGTAAAGCTATAAAACTCCCATACTAATTTGGAATTCAGTTGTTTCTTGCCTTGAAACTCTTTTTCTAGTAAAAGCTACAAATGCTATTTTAATGAAGAGATCTACTATAAATAAAATATAAAAATCCTCCTAGGATCATATTTTATTCTTGTAAATGAAATGAACGTAAGATATCTTTTTCTCTTGGAGGTCTTGGTTCAATGCTCCATTAAATAACCTTGAAAAGAGAACTTTCTTTTTTCAATTAGCCAGTATTTGTTTTGTAGTGGTCAATTTCAAGAGGTTGGTTCCATGTCCATAAAATAATCTTCAAACGAGAATCTTTTTTCATTGGCCAGTATTTTGTTTTGTAGTGGTCAATTTCACCCTTCGAACAATGAATATGTCATTTTACCTTTTTTCCTGTTAAATAACAGGCTTAATTTATTGAAAGATTAATAGCTTGTTTGATTAAACTTTTTTGAGGTCAAAAGTGCTTATTTTTAGCCAAAGTGCTTTTGATTTTTTTTTTTTTTGAGAAACAAAAAAAGTAAATTCTCTTCAAAGCACTTTTCTGAAAAGCTCTTTTGAGAAAAACACACTTAAAAATAATTTTTAAAAGCTTGGTCAAACACTAATTACTATTCAAAAATGTTTCAAATTAATTAGCCAAACACAAACTACTTATCACCAAAAATACTTTTTTAAAAGGTACTTTTGAGAAAAGCATTTTTCAAAATAAGCTGATTTTAGAAGCCTAGCCAAACGGGCTATAAAACTCGATTCATTACAGAGTAAGCAAAAACTAAAAGAAAATACTGCAAACTTTGTTTTTGGAACTTTCAAACAAACGCTATACATTTCTTTGCTAGTTCTAACTTCTATGCATAATTTGAGTTCTTGCTTGCTGCTTTTCATAACTAGAATATCGACAAAGACAGCCTCAGTAATCAACAACTATTGAAGCCGGAGATGGTTACCTTTCTCTAGACTTGTGTAACACATGAGGAAATTGAGACTTCTTCTCTTTAATTTTTTTCTATTACATTGGGAGATCAGAGAATGGGAAGGAGGGAAGTGAGAATTGCTCAACTATTGTGTGGGAGACTTCCACAAATACCACTATACTGTAAGCCTCGGTAATTTTACACCTATTTTGAGGAAAGACGGATTAGATGCCAAGAATGAAGGCCAAATAATTCACTTCCCACTCGCTTCACCGTGCAGGTTTTGTGGCTAAGACAAATTGAGGATTCAAAGGAGAAAGTAGCAGAAACAGAGACCCTTAAGTACCGTCACCTCAGCTGCTCAATCAGTTCCAGCAGAGCACTGCATTCCAGCTCAAGTGCACAAACCTATCTCATTCAAAGCATCATATTCACCATTCATATCCAACAGAAACCAAAGCATCATATTCAGAGACGCATTCCTGCTAAATTGAAAAACTTCTGCGTTGTAACTTTCTCATGCTTATTGATAATGATAACTTGTAGCATGAGCAAGCATCATAACGATGAATTGCTTGGACTTTCAGACGTTGAATGTACCTGGTTATCCTTGAAGTTGACCTGACTAGTATTCAACTCCCTATGAGGAAAGTGATGTGCAGCGATGGATGCCTGTAAAAGAGTTAGTTTTGGCATCCAATCAAGTAGAATGTCATGATTCGATATAAAGCACAACTGAAAGGGAAAGGATTAAATAGGCATAGAATCTTACTTTTTTCCAACCAACAGTCATGGAAGAGAGAGATTAGGATCTTCTTCATCTGAGTCAAACTCAACCTGGAAACAAGTAAACAGTGCAACCCAAATTAGTTTTACATGGAGCTTATCAAACCTTCATTCAACTTAAAGCCATATACTTAAATAAAGAGAATTGATGAAACACCAATCAAAGTGATAGACTTCTAGTTATAATTTAGCAGTATGAGAAACAATGTTGCTTCGTTTTATGAAATGCAAGAGAAAAAGTTCATCGCAGTTTCGTGCTTCAAATGAAAAACTCACATTTTCATCCTTATACCACTTCCCATGGCCATCACGCTTCCAGCCAGCAGATGTGAACTTAAGCTCCTTCTCTTGTCGTTCCCGGTCGTACACATGAGGCATGATAATTTGATTTGTTGTGACTCCTATTTGAACAGATTGACTATTCCTTTTATTAGTTAGGCAACTTGTACTGTCACCCTTGTTGCATTTGATCTCATCCACTCGAGAAGCAGTACTTTGCTCCAACTTTTGATGAAGTATGTCAGAAGCAGCTTTCCTTGCGCGGTCAATTAATGGTTTGCTTGCTGATCTACACAATTGGCTGGGTGTCAAGGTGCTCGAGGTGGCAGTACCACATTCTGACAAGGCTATTCTCTTGTTTATCTCATCTTGCCTACCTAATTCTATTTCCTCAAGTCTTGACTCTGCTGCTCGATGATGAGACCCTTTAATATGTGCCTACAAATGTTCTCTATAATCATGAAATTATCACATAAGAAGATGGTAGGAGAACTAGCATAACAAAAGTCGAGTATTATAACATGACAAATGTCCTAATGCATCTTTCAATGTGAACATAGATACATACATATTCATCCACATACTAAAAAATTGTAAATATGCATGCCGGTATGTCTGTAGAGTTTGTGCTTAATTAATCACAGAACGTCACCAATTGGCAATATTGGGTCCAAAGAAGTAGAGGTTCTTCATCAACTGCAAACAGTGTCAATCTGAACTGAACCTTTCATCTTCCTTCTTTGCGTGCGAGCAGGAAGCACCTCATTAGTGTGCATCACATGATTAAGACAATCATACTTTACCTCCCTTACATGTCTCACTTGGACCAATTAAAAATATTTTGTCCAAAAAAGTAAAGCTCCTTCTGATAATGAGGGATTATCACAGAAGATGGTAAGAGAACTAGCAACCCCCATGAGAATTTTCCTAATACATCTATCAATGCATACATAAATAAAATACGTGCTGCATCCACACGTTAAAAAATTGTAATATGAATGTACAGTATGTCTGTACGGTTTGTCTACCAATTAACCACAGAACTTCAACAATTAAAAATAGCCGGTCCGAAGAAACAGAAAGAATTGTTTGGCTGGCTGAAGATGCTTTTCCTTTAATTAATTTTTTTGGTTTGGGTGGAGTTGTTATCCACTCATACATACTCTTCTACCATTGACAATTAAAAGAAAAGGATTTTGACATGCTAGTAATCAAGCATTTCCGGATGTATCAATCAATCAACCTTCCCTCAATTCTAAATTACTTGGAGTCGGCTGTGTGAATCCTCTGTAACTAGTCTACTTTATTTTGACCTATTTCCTTCCAGTACTAAATAATATATCTTCTAAGACAATTACTGGCTTCAACTAAAGATCTAAAATTAACATATAAGTCCTTGACCAGAATAGAAAGGTTCCTCACAGGATCTAATGTAACTATGTAAGTGTAATAACGACAACTAAGCATTGATTCCAACTAGGCGGTATCACCAGAATGGATCATTTGCTTCCATTGTGTTATATTCTTAGCTAAGCAAGCATTTGTTTCGAGAGATTGTTAGTCTTTGAAGTACCTCCTCTCCATGTAATATTATATTCAAGCATTGCTTTGCCGCACCTATGAATTGATATGTATTGATGTCTCCGTAGGACGTCGCATAACAATCTCAAGCAACACTTTTTCATTTAGCTTTTGTTTGCTATTTGCACTCATAAGTGATCATTTATAATCTTGTCCAATCTCAAATCATCCACTTTTAATATCTCCACTCTTGTGAAATTAATATTGTGAATATGCTGGGTCTTCTAGACCAAAAATTCAATCTCATACAACCTTGTTAGTCTAACAATTATATAGGATTTCTATTCGCAATTCTTAGTTAGCCATATCAAATTATCATGAATCTGGACCATGTTGAAGCCTCCAATTTTTCTTCCGATAGAGATGCTATAAAGGAATAGTCAACTCCAAAACTTTTGAAGCTAACTTCGCTATTCGCTCAATGATAGACTTTAAAACTTGCTTTACTCTTTAGGGACTTACTCTTTTACTTAAAATTCGTAGCCAAGCTGAATGACATGTTAAGATTTTGTTGTTCATTGGGAAATGAAGATGGAAGAACTATGAAGCAAACTTTTCAAGATCAAAATTTTAGTTTTAAAGGATATGAAAATCAAATAACCAAAAATATTAAAAAGAGACCAAAGGAGCAAAATTAGGGTCTATGTTTTTAGTATGTACGTACAGAGAGCATGAGATGGGTGTCGAGGACGGGACTGTGAGGGCAAACGAGACAGGCGAATTTGCCGCTGGACAACTTCTTATAAGCTGAAGAACTGATGTTTTCCGCCATCAATTCATCGATTCTTCTCTTCCTGTTCTGCGCTTCCCTCGCCCAGCTATCTCCTCCGAATACACTCATACTTTCCTTATACTTTTGTCTCCACTCGACTTCTCTAGGATTAGCTAATTGCTTAGAACAACTCTTTTCACCAGAAATTGTGAACGGCGAATATTCGTCGGTGCCGGAATCGAATCGGCGCTGGGGATAAATTTGAATTGAAAATGTCAGACCCGAAAGACCGCAGGCTACAGATTTGGAGAGGGGTATAGACAAAAGACATACTGTATAAAAATTGTGTTTGCTCGGGGAATTACAACTGTCCGTTTTTTCCCTTTCTTGTTTTTTGTGCCTTATATAGCAGCAAAATAATTGGGTAGGGGATCCGATTTCTTTTTGATAAAGGGAAGCCAAGCAATTTAAAATGAGGTAATATTTACCGAGTATTATCACTTTTAACTCGCGTCAGAAATTATTTATATTTGATAGTCGAAAAAATATATAAAATTTATATAATTTTTATATATAACATATAGAATGTATATATATACAAAATATGTATACAGTGTCATTTTCTCTTTCTTCAATTGACAAGCGGGAGAATAACACAAATGAAATTTTATGCCACGGTTGATTTTTTTTTATCCCGGTAAGATCACCAGAATTTCATCAAGTTATAATTGTTAGAATTTGTGCCAAAATCTGGATAATCACCGAAACTTTCAGTCACAATGTTGGAAAAATATGGTGACCCTTAGGATTTTGCCATAATTCCTGACGAATTACTAGAATTTTTTAAGCATTGTGGCTAAATTTTTTGCGCTTCAAAATTTTGACGATTGCCAAGACCATTTCCCAAAATTCTGACTGGCGTGCTTTAAAATTCTGGCGAGAGGCTATTTCCCAAAAAATTTCTTAACGAGATCAAAATTTGAACGGCGATCCTACAAAAGTTTGATCCAACCTAATTTTTAGGCGACACACAATTTTGGTGGGATTTTATATATTCATCTGCTATTTTTAATTTAAGCCATTAAGTAAACAACTATTTAGGTTAATTCTCCCATTCTTTTGAAATTTACGCTTCCTAGGACCAAAACACAGTGTCTTGGGAGTTAAAAGAATCAACTTTTATAGGAGGTAATTTCACTTATGGTCATTCAACTATCTTTCAATTTCATTAAAGTCACTCAATTATTTTTTGTCATTTAAAAATAACTAAACTTTATCATTATCACTTAAAAGTCATTTTAACTCAAAATCCTACCATAAATATGACATGACATAAACTTTAATGAGAAAAATCCAAAAATAAATACCACATAAGCTTAAATGGATCATACCTACTTTAGATCAATTTCTTTCATAATGTGATTTGACTCATAACCCAAATGCTTTCAATAAAAAAAATATCACATTAGTTTAAAATGGTTATCCTATACTACAAAATTGTTGCCTTTTTTGTTACATAATACCCATTTATAGTTATTCTACACTAAAAAAATTCTTATCTTGTTTGTATGCCCCATCTGAGTCGTTTTATAACACTACCGAAGTTAAAATACTATTTATCCAACTCAGATAACATATTTATAATTTTTAGTGAAATTGAAATAGTATTGTATTCATCTCACATAACATATTAATGTATAGTAAGCATACAAGAATAATAATAAGGCTAATAAGAATCTATTTTCACAATGAACATGCAAATACAGACAACCTATTGCAATTGTTAGACAAAAGAAAGATTGTATTTGTACGATAGAAACCCCACAAAAAACACAAGACCTAATTTTATTAGGGATGTGTGTTTTGTCCCCCTTTGAAACCCATTTGGGTTATGGGTCAAATCACACTAAGGAAGAAATAGATCTAAAGTGGGTATGATCCATTTAAACTTACGTGTCATTTATTTTTAGATTTTTCTCATTAAAGTTTATGCCATATCATATATATGATAGGGTTTTGAACCAAAATGATTTTTAAGTGATAATAATAAAGTTTAGTTATATTTAAGTGACAAAAAAATAGTTGAATGACTTTAGTGAAATTGAAGATAGTTGAATGATCATAGAAATAAGCCACTTTTATAGGGTAGCCACTCTGATTATGGATACAGAGAAATAAAAAGTGAAAAGAGCAGTTGCAAGTAGTGTGGATATCATTTTGGGTTCTTCCCGGTGCTAGTCCATCTGTCAGCTCTGTTTGGCACCTCTTCTTCCAAAATGTCGGATCTTGAGGTTCCCCTTCGTCCCAAGAGGAAGAAGAATTTGGTGGACTATCTTGTCCAATTCAGATGGATCATCGTTATCTTCTTCGTCCTTCCTCTCTCCTTCCTGTATTACTTCTCCATATATTTAGGGGATGTTAGGTCTGACTGCAAATCTTTCAAGAAGCGGCAGAAGGAGCATGACGATAATGTTAAGAAGGTTGTGAAGCGTCTAAAAGAGAGGAATGCATCTAAGGATGGTCTTGTCTGCATTGCTAGGAAGCCTTGGGTTGCTGTTGGAATGAGAAATGTGGACTACAAACGTGCTCGTCATTTTGAAGTTGATCTTTCTCCATTTAGAAACGTCCTTGACATCGACAAGGAGCGAATGGTTGCCAGAGTTGAGCCTCTAGTCAATATGGGCCAAATATCTAGAGTTACTGTCCCTATGAATCTCTCCCTTGCAGTTGTCGCTGAGCTTGATGATCTAACTGTTGGCGGTCTGATCAACGGCTACGGGATTGAAGGAAGCTCTCACATTTATGGACTGTTCTCCGACACTGTTGTGTCATATGAGATTATTCTAGCGGATGGGCAGGTAGTTAGAGCTACAAAGGACAATGAATATTCTGTTCTTTTCTATGCTATACCATGGTCTCAAGGGACATTGGGGGTTCTCGTTTCAGCTGAGATCAAGCTCATTCCTATCAAGGAATACATGAAACTTACTTACAAACCAGTAGTTGGTAATCTGCAAGAGATTGCACAGGCTTATATAGATTCTTTTGCACCTAGAGACGGAGATCAGGATAATCCTGACAAGGTTCCAGATTTTGTAGAAACCATGGTGTACAATCCCACAGAAGCTGTTTGCATGACCGGTAGATATGCTTCGAAAGAAGAGGCCAAGCAGAAGGGCAATGTGATCAACAGTGTCGATTGGTGGTTCAAACCATGGTTTTACCAGCATGCTCAAACTGCACTGAAGAGAGGGGAATTTGTAGAGTATATTCCAACTAGGGAATACTACCACAGGCACACAAGGTGCTTGTATTGGGAAGGGAAACTTATCCTTCCATTTGGCGATCAGTGGTGGTTTAGGTATCTTCTAGGATGGCTCATGCCGCCCAAGGTTTCTCTACTTAAAGCCACTCAAGGTGAGGCCATTAGGAACTATTACCATGACATGCATGTCATTCAGGATTTGCTTGTTCCTCTTTACAAGGTTGGAGATGCTCTCGAGTGGGTCCACCGTGAGATGGAGGTGTATCCCATCTGGCTCTGCCCACACCGACTCTACAGGCTGCCATTGAAAACCATGGTGTATCCTGAACCAGGGTTTGAGCTGCACCGCAGGCAAGGTGACACACCATATGCTCAAATGTACACCGATGTTGGTGTCTACTATGCTCTCGGACCTGTTTTGAGGGGTGAGGTCTATGATGGTGCAGAGGCAGTCCGTCAGTTGGAGAATTGGTTGATCGAAAACCATGGATTTCAGCCACAATATGCTGTCTCCGAGCTGACAGAGAAGAACTTCTGGAGGATGTTTGATGGCAGCCTATATGAGCACTGCAGGAAAAAGTACAGAGCCATCGGAACATTCATGAGCGTGTACTATAAGTCCAAGAAAGGAAAGAAGACGGAGAAGGAGGTGCAAGATGCTGAGCAAGAAACAGCTGAACTTGAGACCCCAGAAGTTGATGAGACCGCGGATTGAATTTAGATTTGTTTTCTTGGACTTCTCTCTGCTTTGCTGAGTTCTGTTGTTGTGCATTGTCTGAATTATCTATCTGTTAGTTCCCTTTGTCTGTTTGTCTGTAATGGCAGCTTTGACTTTCCTTTTAATCAGCTGGACTGGATTTAGTTAAAGTTAAACTATTGATTAGTGTGGATATAGTGTAAAAAGGTATGCACAAAGTGGACACAATATACATAACATGAAAATATGGAAAATTAACACAACGTATTAAAAACCACAATGTAATTGATCCAAAACTGATATTACATTTTAGTCGAAATGAAAAATATACTAAAGTCAGGTCAAAGTTCTTTCTCTTTATTCAATCAAAACACAAAAAAGCATTTTAAAAGTGTAATCAGTATGCATCTTCCAAATTCCAAGCCACAGCACAGTCTGCAACTCTCTTTTAATTCAGAAACGCCAATGTTTGAGTGGCATCACAGCAAATTTCATATTCCCAGTCTTGCAATGGATGCCTTGGTGCTCTCCACAAGCAAAATAATAAGTCTGCATTTTCTTCAACACAAACTCAAATCCTTCACCAGCACCTTGAGTTGGATCTGCTATCCTTTTAGCCCTCCTGAAATCGCACTTGTTGAAGCTCCTATAGTTTGGTAGTAAGTAAACACTGTGTGGAAATCCGGTACCATTTGCGTTTGGTGGATCGAACTTGAACACTGTCATATACCACAGAAGCGGATCCAAAATTTTAAGTCAGTAAATATATAACATTCTGCATATCCACTATTAATATATTCCTTTGTTGTTAATAGGTTAAAATATACTTGAACCATGACACTTTATGCTACATCTGACCATGCATAGATAATAGAAACTAATTTACTAGTAGTATGTATGTTCAGGGTGGAGTTAGTCCGGCGGCAGGGAATTCAGCCGAACCTCCTTCGCTTGAAAATATAATTACACTGGGTCAATTTTTTTTTTTTTTTTTTTTTTATATATAAGATGGTGAATTCCCATAACTTCTTCGTGTGTTTACTTATTTTTTTTTGAATTCCTTTGGTAAAAATCATGCTTCCACCACGGTATATATTGATGCATCTTGCATTACTTACTAATTTATGCAGTGGCAGAGGCAATATTTTCCGTGAGGGAATTAAAAAGAAGTAAAATGTCATGCATGTTTACGAGTCAAACTCATAACCTAAAATATTTTTTGAAAATCCTTTGGTATTAATAGCATGTTTGGCTTAACTTCTCCAAAATCAAAAGCATGCTTCTTTTTTTTCTAAAGTTGAAGTGTTTGACCAAGCTTTTAAAAGAAAAAAGTATTCCTGAGTAGAAGTAAAACCAGTTTTGGAGACGCAGAAAAAAATAATTTTTTTCCAAAAGAACTTTTGAGAAAAATACACTTAAAAGCACTTTCTAAAATCTTGACCAAATACTAATTATTGCTGAGAAGTGCTTTTCAAATTAAATAGTCAAACACAAACGGTTTCTCACCAAAAGTACTTTTGGAAAAAAATATTTTTGAGTAAATAAGTTGATTTTTGAAACTTGGCCAAACATGCGATAAACTGAAAGCTTCCCATGTGAGGGGATGCAACATTAATCCATGCATATATATATATATTATACATAATTTTTCAGTCAAAAAGTTTTAGTCAAACCCTTGAGTTATGTAAAAGAAATGACATGCACATGTACTAAATTAAAAGAGGAACTTAAAAGAAATATATACCTAAGGTGTCATTGACAATGCATGCATATACATCAAAAAAAATTAATTACCTATATACACAGTATAATTTTTTGGCAAAGACAATTCAGTGCTCCGCCTTAAATTTATTTTTAAGAAATGATAAGCACATGCACAAAAAGAAGAAACTTGAAAGAAATGTATACCTAAGGTGTCATTAACAAAGAAAGGAGCACTCATTCGAGCCCAATCCATGTAGTTGAAGCCATAATGCCAATTTTCTGAACCTCCAACAATGAATCTATTGGAAGTTTGAGTAGCATTTGGTGGATGAGTATAAGGGCAATCGGTTTTGTTCCAGTTTCTAGGACCCCAGTTGAAGTCATAGTTGGCTAAACCAATAGCAAACATGCATGAGAATACTGCAAGTAAGAGAAATGCTTGTGCCTTAACAAATGCCATTTCAGCTCCGATCCCTAAAACTCGAAAAATTTGCTAATGAGAAGAAGAAAAGTTGAAGTGCTGGGGATGATGAGTGAGCCAACTGATATGGAATATTTATAGCAAAAGTATATGGTCAAAATGAAGACTAATTAGGAAACGAGTAAGAAATCAGTTGGTCATTTTCCTGAATTAGTTGGTTGGTGAGACAGGAAAATTAGTGCAAAAATATAATTCTAGTTTTTCCCCACTGTTTATATCTTTTCAAGCGAGACTGAGTAAACTATGTTCAGTACTTCCACCACTAACTATTAGTTTCCCATGTGGAGTAACATATTATATAAATCAAGTCTTATTCTATATGTTAACGGAAATACACTTAAACTTGCCGTAATATATTGAGCATTTATCTTTTTTGAAGTTGGAATGTAACCTTATTATCTTTTTTATTATTATTATTATTAATTATCAATCTTGCTTGGAAGTTTTTTGCCTTAGTTAGGAATCCATTAAAAGGCAGCCAACTTGGAAGACCTTACAAAAGTCAGATTAACTGTTCATTTTTACTTTCCCAATTAATGGGTTGCTGGTCAAAAAGAGGTTATAATCCATCATTAGGTGCGATAATAACGGGCAAAATATTGCTTCCGGAACTGAATAAAATAAACGAAGTCAACGGAGCAAATGGACTTGAGGCGGAGTTAGAATTTTTAGTTCATGGGGCTTGCACCATAATCCTTTTTACTTACTTACTGGTTTAGACTTTAGATACTCCCTTCATCCCAAAAAGCATGATACTTTTCGGATTTCAAGAGTCAAGTAAGTTGTTCTTTCACCATAACTTTTTCGTATACCTTTTAAATATTTTTAAATATGTTGAACTATTAATTATTATAACTTATTGTAAACTTATAATACTTTTATATAGTTTTCAAATATATAAATTTTATTTTAAAAAGCTAAAAAATTCCATGTAAAAATTTATGGTCAAAATTAAGAAATTTGATTCTCAAAATCTGAAAAGTATCATCATTTTTGGGACGGAGGGAGTAATTATTAATATATATTTAACAAAATATTCAATATAAATATATCCTAAAGTTATTGGGTTCTACCGAATTTATAGTTATAAGGCTGCCTTTGCCCCTACTTAGCACCACTTAATCTTCAAGAATGGTGGGTTGATGTAATAATGACATCAGTTAAAATATTTATAAAAATTAAGTAGTCGAACTAATGACAAACTTCTTTAGTTCAAGCTTATAATGCGTTCTTTCATATAAGTCAGTGCTAATGTGCAATTATTGGCAAGAATGGCTAAATTCATTTCTAGGTTCTTATATATATTAGAGGTGGAATGTGAAGACGACTCAATTAAGCGTCATTCTCCATGTAATTAGATGAAATATTGTAGTGGTAGCTTTGTTTACCCCTAGAACGGTAGAGTTAAATTTATACTTGGTTTATAGACAAGTGAATTGATTTGACCCATAAATAATAGATGAATTAAACAAAAATACAAGACTTAGCCTTGAAATTGAAATAAACGACAGATATCTTTAGTCTCGTGCGCAGAGCTTCAGGGGGCAGAAAACAGTGTATGCTTGTCAGAAAATTCGCCCCCTCTACAATGATGGTAGAACTCATTATTTATAATTACGCCTAGGGAACAAGGTTCTAGGATCAAACACATTTTAAATGACAATTATGAGGGACATTGAAGAAATGAAGTTTTTTCCTGATCCTCCGGGATCATCTTGATTTGGTTGTACCCGGAGTAAGAATTGAGGACACTCATCAACTCGTGCCCCAGCCGTCGCATCAATAATTTGATCAATGTTTGGTAATAAGAACGAGTCTTTTGGGTATGCCTTATTTAAGTCCTTATAGTCTAGGCACATGCGAAATTTATTATTCTTCTTCAGAATTACTACTATGCTAGCTAGCCAGTCAGGATTCTTTACCTCTAGAATTGAACCAATATCAAGCAAGCGAGTTACCTATTCCTTGAATAATTTATTCCTGACCTCAGCAATAGGACATTTTTTCTTTCTTACTAGAGGGATATTGGGATCCAAGCTTAGCTTGTGTACAAACACTTCTAGCGGGATACCTGTCATATCCGCATGCGACCATGCAAAACAATCTACATTAAATATAAGAAATTCAATAGATCCAGACCTGAGTTCGGGGTGCAATCCTATCCCCAAGTGGAACTTCCTCTCCAGAAACTTTTCAAACAATGCGACTTGTTCAAGTTCTTCCAATATGGACTTTGTTGCATCCTTGTCTTCTGGTACCTGGAAATACCTCGACACCTGAGAGGATTCTGACGACTCCTCCCCCTAGTTGACTTCACTCGGCTCGGTAGCAAGCATCGGTTCCTGTAATTGCTATGGCGCATGATCCTTCCCTCTGCTACTGGAAACTGAGAGTGAATTCATTTCTCTCGTTGCCGGTTGGTCGCCTCTTATTTGTCTAACTCCCTCGGGAGTTGGGAATTTCAAAAACTGATGATATGTTGATGACACAACCTTCATCTCGTGAAACCATGATCTCCCCAGGATGATTTTATAACCCATATCGCCGTCTACCACCTCAAAAAGGGTTGTCTTCATTACCCATTCGGCATTCTTAGGCAACATGATCTCTCCTTGGGTTGTCGCACTTGCTAGGTTGAACCCGACTAGGCGTTTTGTGGCCGGAATGATACTTCCGGTGAGATTGTCTTGCTCCAACACCCTCCATTGTATGATGTTGGTCGAACTTCCTAGGTCCACCAAAATATGGTTAATTTTGAAAGCTAAGACACTTAAAGAAATTACCAACGCATCGTTGTGCGGTAGCAATAATCCATCTACATCTTCCTCCGTTAAAGTAATTTCATCTTCAGTGACTTCCCGGAGTCTTTTGTTGTGGGTCATTGACACCTTCATCTTTTTTGCCTCCGAGAATGTAACCCCGTTAATCTCGTTCCCCCTGAAAATCATGTTGATCGTCAGGCGCGGGGGATCTTCTCCTGCTTTTGAAGGTTCTACATTATCACAATTGCGACTGCAGTTGTTTTTAGCCCGATAACTTAAAAATTTATTGAGATGGCCGTTTTTCAGCAATGTGTCCATATCTTCACATAGATGCCAGCAGTCCCCATTCCAATGACCATTTGTCCCGTGGTATTCACACCATAATTTAGGATCCCTTTGGCTGGCATCAGATCTCATTAGCTTCGGGAATCGTGCTTCTTTAATTTTCCTCATAGCTGACACCAACTCCAATACGCTGACGTTGAAGTTGTATTCGGAAATCCTATGGTAGGAAGAATTTTGAGAACCTGACGTTTCCTTGTTCTGCAACGACCTGTTATTTCGGCCGTTATCAATTCTCCTATCGGTGGTGAATCTATCCGCCGACTGGAAACCTCTGTCGCGTCCTTCGACCCATTCATAGGGTAAACATTGTCCACTTGAAGACTTTCGATCTAAATCAAAATCATCTCTTGACTTCTCTCTATTCTTCTCTCGATCTCGACCCTTGGTTGATGCCAGAAAACCGATTTGATCATCTTCGATTCTTATTTGTGATTCGTACCGGTTGTGATCATCTGCCCATGTTGTCGCCTGGAACTCGAGCAAGCTTTATTTCAAAATCCGGGAAGCATTAGAACTTCTTGGATTCAAACCTTTGGTAAATGCTTCTGTCGCCCATTCGTCCTGTACAGATGGTAGCAACATCCTTTCATTTTGGAATTCTGTCACAAACTCCTATAGCAACTCAGACTCTCCTTGTGCAATCCTTAATATGTCAGCATTATGGGCCTTTACCTTTTTGGCCCCGGCATGGGCCTTGATTGTCACGACCCGGATTTCACACCTTCGAGAGCCGTGATGGCGCCTACTGGTGAAAGCTAGGCAAGCCAAATTATCCTAATTACTTAACCTTTTCCAGTTTAAACTATTATCAGTGATGAGTAGATATCATGCAAATAGCAAAAATAATTAAGCGGAAGACAAAATCTGACAACTTATCTTAATACAAAACTGCGGAAGTCTAAATACAACTCTACCCAAAATTTGGTGTCACAGCTTCACAGACGGTCTAAGAATACTACATATAAAGTCTGAAAGATAAAATGAACACTGTTTCTAAAATGAGTAAAGGAAACATGATAAAGGAAAAGATAGGAGGTGACGCCAAGGCCCGCGGACGTCTGCAAGACTACCTCGTGTCGCCTGTGTGGGCTGAAGACAGCACCCTCACTGCGGTCCAAGCACTCCGGTATCAGTATCTGAACATAGTGCAGAGTGTAGTATCAGCACAACCGACCCCATGTGCTGGTAAGTGCCTAGCCTAACCTCGGCGAAGTAGTGCCGAGGCTAGGACCAGACTACCAAATAAACTTGTGCAATATAGCATACAAAAATAATAGGAAGCAGATAACAATGATGGCAACAATGATCAACCAGTGATATAAATAGCATGCAACAAGAACACCATAAATGTTTCTCAACAAATAATAGATACAAGTGCAATCAATTTATCAAGTCCTTAAAATATAAATCTTTCGCCTATGAATCCTTCAAGTAATAATCTCTAAGATAATATGCTTTTCAATGAATATATTTCGAATATATTTCCTTTAAATAAATATCTTTCAAATAAACATCTTTCGAATATAATTCTTTCGAGTAAAGGTCACTTTGTGACGCCTCATTCATTTAACATAAAGTAGAGTACAACTTCCAACCCAATTAGGAAATCAACAAGAAAAGATGAAGTTATTTTTAGAAATAACTTGATAAAGAAGATACCCTTTTCAATTAAAGTACAATATCAAATGAATCATTACCTTTAATACGAGAAATCAATAAATCAAAACATTGTATTCCTTTTTAGGTAAAGTACAACCTCAAATGGTTTAAGGAAAATTTAGTTGAGAAATCAATTGAGTTAAAAATGTAACAATTGTTGAAATTTGGAGTATTGACCATAGAAAAAAAAGGGTAAAAACAGAATATTAAGAGAATTATAAAGAAATCAAAATCCAATCACTAACAAGAATAAAGAAAACAAAGGCAGATTTCACTTTCTTTTCACATCTTGTTGCAGGCATGCAACAAGATCCCATTTCCTGTATCTCGTGGCAGGCGTGCCACCCGCTCTTATTTCATGTATCTCGTGGTAGGCGTACCACCCGCTCCCATTTCATTATATCTTGTGGTAGGCGTACCACCCACTCCCATTTCATTATATCTTGTGGTAGGCGTACCACCCGCTCCCATTTCATTATATCTTGTGGTAGGCGTACCACCCGCTCCCATTTCATTATATCTTGTGGTAGGCGTACCACCCGCTCCCATTTCATTATATCTTGTGGTAGGCGTACCACCCGCTCCCATTTACAAGCCAACAATAATCACAAGGAATCCTGTCAAGGGAAAAAAGAGCAATATAACAACTTCCTGGCAAGGGAACAATGATATTTCAACAATATCCCAGCAAGGGAACAATACTATCAAACAAACATCCCGACAAGGAAAAAATAATATCAAACAAACATCCCGACAAGGGAACAATGGTGATAATAACATATGAAGCGCAATAAACCACAACAGAGTCATAACAATTATAATACAAGACTCACGGGCATGCTTGACACCAACGTATAGATACTCGTCACCATGCCTATACGTCATACTCCACAATTAACATGTAGCAAATAAGACACAACTCCTAATCCCTCAAGCTAAGGTTAGACCAAACACTTACCTCGCTTTGCAACCAATTCAAAATTCCAATAAGTCTTTGCCTCGCGAATTCGTGCCCGAAATTCTCAAATCTAGTCATAAACAATTCGATTTAGTCAATAAAAATTATAGGAATTAATTCCATATGAAATTCTATATTTTCCATTAAAAATCCGAAATTGCACTAAAAATTCGTTCGTGGGGCCCATGTCTCGTACCCCGACAAAAATTACGGAATATGAAACCTCATCCAACCACGAGTCCAACCATACCAATTTTACTAAAATCCGACATCAACTCGACCCTCAAATCTTCAAATTAAACCAAGAGAGTTTTCAAGATTTTCCCAATTAAAATCATCAATTAAATGCCAAAACTAGTAATAGATTCGGGTAATCTTACCAAAATTAAGTTAAGAACACTTACCCTATTGTTTTCTCTGAAAATCTCCCGAAAATCGCCTCTTCCCGAGCTCCAATTCGCTAAAAATGGACTTAATGTTCTGTCCAGAAAAATTCTGGGTACTGTTCACGTGTTCACACTGTTCACGACTGTTCACGGGGTACTGTACACCGCACTGTTCATGGGGTACTGTACACGGTACTGTTCACGGGGTACTGTACATGATGCTGTAAAAAAAAGACAGCAGCTTCCCAAAGAGAATTTCAGCAACGTTTTCTACCTGTTGACCTTCCGAAATCCACCCGAGGCCCTCGGGACTTCAACAAAATACACCAACAAGTCCTAAAATATGATACGGACTTAGTCGAAACCTCAAATCGCATCAAATAATACTAAAACCGTGAATCACATCCCCATTCAAGCCTAATGAAACTAAGAACGTCCAACTTCTATATTCGATGCAAAAACCTATCAAATCAAGTCCGATTGACTTCAAATTTTGCACACAAGTCATAAATGACATAACGAAGCTATAAAAATTTTCAGAACTAGATTTCAATCCTGATATCAAAAAGTCAGCTCTCCGGTCAAACCTAAAAAATCTTTAGCCTTAGATTTCTAGATTCCGTTAATGACGATAATTTGATCTAGGGACCTCCGAATTCGATTTTGATTATATGACCAAGTCCCAAATCACGATACGGAACTACCGAATTGGTAAATTTTTTTATCCGGGTTCGTTTGCTCAAAATATTGACCGAAGTCAACTCAGTTGAGTTTTAAAGCTCTAGTTCACAATTTAATATATTTTTTACATAGTTCACAATCTATTCACGGGGTACTGTACATGATGCTGTAAAAAAAAAAGACAGCAGCTTCCCAAAGAGAATTTCAGCAGCTTTTTCTACCCGTTGACCTTCTGAAATCCACCTGAGGCCCTCGAGACTTCAACAAAATACACCAACAAGTCCTAAAATATGATACGCACTTAGTCGGAACCTCAAATCGCATCAAATAATGCTAAAATCGTGAATCACATCCCCATTCAAGCCTAATGAAACTAAGAACGTCCAACTTCTATATTCGATGCAAAAACCTATCACTTCAAGTCCGATTGACTTTAAATTTTGCACACAAGTCATAAATGACATAACGAAGCTATAAAAATTTCTAGAACTAGATTTCGACCTCGATATCAAAAAGTCAACCCTCCGGTCAAACCTAAGAAATCTTTAGCCTTAGATTTCTAGATTCCGTTAAATGACGATAATTTGATCTAGGGACCTCCGAATTCGATTTCGGTTATATGACCAAGTCCCAAATCACGATACAGAACTACCGAAATGGTAAAAACTTTTATCCGGATTCGTTTGCTCAAAATGTTGACTGAAGTCAACCCAGTTGAGTTTTAAAGCTCTAGTTCACAATTTAATCCATTTTTCACATAAAAACCTTCCGGAAAATTATACGGACTGCGCACGCAAGTCGAAAAATTATTGATACCGCTTTTCAAGGTCTTAAAATATCGAGATGATTATTTAATTTAAATATGACATTTTGGGTCATCACATTGATGAAAGAGTCCACGAGCATCTCGAAGGAGTCTATGAAGTGCTCGAGCAAGAACGAATACCATGTTAAGCTCCCTTCATTAGGGTCTCCCTGAATTTCTTCAATAAAACTGACTCAATCTCGTGGGGAGCAAAATCGTTCTCCTTCATCGCCGTTGAATAAGTGGTAATATGCTCTTGAAGATTTGAAGTCCTATCATACTTCGTCACGTCTGGCATTTTAAACCACTTCGAGATCAACTATGGTGCTGCGCTCGGTTTAAACGGTAACTGGTATACTTCTTTGAATCTGGCCTTTTCAGTACTGGTGGTGCACCCAAAATTTGATCCATTCGGGAATTTATTTCCCTTATAAATCGCATAAGTTTGGTTTTAAGGGGATCATTTTCATCGTTGTTACCGGGTCTGCCACCGTTACCCCCGACCCAATCAAAACTGACTTCGCCCTCGGGGTGTTGTTATCGACCCTCCGCATTGTTTGATTTGCGGGAGCAGCCGAAGGAGCTGCACCTTGTCCATTCCCATTGTTGGAGGCACCTAACAACGCATGTTTTAATTCTGCCAGGACATGATCCTGCCGTGTGAGATGGCCTATAATGGTCTCTTGTTTCTCCTTCAAGATCCTTACCGCTTTGACGACATGCTAATCTTCAGCATCATTACGAAATGCCTCTCGAACATGTTGCGAATATCGACCGTCGTGGACCGGTGTGGTCTCATTCCTCTCGTCGCGGGTAATCTTCGTGCTGAGGCTGACTTCTTTAAGCGTCAACATTGTGTGTGTTATTAACACCATTATCTGCCATTTTTAATAATTTTTGTTAAGAACAAAAAATCAAACAAGTTAATAATAGATGCGGGGATCAATTCAATTATACAACTGTCTATGCCCCATAGTTGGCGCCAAACTGTTTACCTGTAAACTGGTACAATTGAATTTATACGTGGTGTATAGACAAGTGAATCGATTTGACCCATAAATAATAGATGAATTAGACAAAAATGTAAGACCTAGCCTTGAGATTGAAATAAAACGGCAGATATCTTTAGTCCCAGGCGCAGAGCTTCGGGGGCAGTGAGAATAATATTAAGCAAGAAAATAAAATGATATTGAGTTCCTGATAGAATACAGTGTATGCTTGTCGGAAAATTTGCCACTTTTACAATGATGGTAGAGCTCACTATTTATAATTACGCCTAGGGAACATTATCCTAGGATCAATCCCTTCTTAAATGATAATTATGAGGGCCATTGAAGAATGTGTAACTGTAGGCAGTGAATGTCATATTCGCTATAACATATCACGCGCTTAATATTGTAGAATATTTTTCATCGAATGCTACCGGATGACAGACATTTATTTTATCTTTATAAATATCATTCTCTCCGATGACAAACGAGATAATTGCCTTCGGGTTCGACTGTCTTCTGTCTTCGGCTCCACGTGTCGCTTTCTCATGCGATCATTAAATATGAACATATTTTATCCCATACAAGATTTTGGTTTCACTGATTAAAAGTAGCTATAGCATTAAGTATTGAAAGTGATTTTTTTAATTAAGTAATTACATATTTTGTAAAAATAGTTATAGTAAGAGGTTCCCTCTGAAATGAGGGATGTAAGGGAGCCACTACGAAGAAGTTTCGGGAGTTACGAAGGAAGCTTCGAGCTGATATTGGTCTTGGATTGAGAACGAGAATTGAACTTTATCTAATATACTTGGTGAAAAAGCACCGATTAAAATGACTGTTGAAATGCTTTAGATATATTCACAAAAGATAAAATTTAAAAGTATCTTTACATGGAAAAAGATAAATGACAAAAATGAAACGGGGAGGAAATGGTAAGTTTTGTTTTGGGAAAAGTATTTTGGAGAATATAACAAATATCAGGAAAAGTAAAATTTACTATTAAACCAAAAATAGGTATTGTTAACCAACATATGACTTTTAGTTGACTTCCGCTTATAAATATTTTTTGTATTTATCAAATATAAAACAAAACGTGCTTTTAAATTGCAGATTGACCAGCTTATCGGCTTACTCACACACCTAGGGGTGTACAAAGGAAACCGATAAATCGCACCAACCCGATAATCCGAGTCAAACCAAGAAAAAAAACCCGACTATGGTTTGGTTTGATTTGGTTTGGTGTTGGAAAAAACCCCCGACCATAATTGGTTTGGTTTGGTTTTAACTAAAGAAAGTCAAACCGAAAACCAAACCAACCCGACATTACATATATAGAAATTTTAAATATATTTATTGTGATGTAATTTATAAATATTTCTTAAAAAAATTCATAATTTTATCTTTTAAGGTATTATTTCAAGGTTGGACTTAGAACTTTTGAGTGCTCCAATAAGTTTTATAGCCATTAATATTAGTAAATTAAATAATGCTAACAAAAGCCCAAACAAAAATTAAATCAATACAAATGCTAACAAAAGACATTCAATTCAATATTACGAACGGGAATATATTGAATATCTTTTTTTTTTGCAATAATTTAGATAAAAATGCATAACTTATTTTTTGTTTTTCTTTAACGTTTAGTCATGTAATTAATGTTCACTTATTAGTCTATTTATTTTAGCATGACTTAGTACTTTTAGATTATGTTTATTTTATTATAGCTTTTTAATTAGCAATATTTATATTACATAATTTTATTGTCTTTATTGTTGAATATTTTAGGATAATGCCATGACACATCTCATATTTATATTATTTTCTTGGAAAATACTTTATATAGTTGTATCTTACTAGGATTAAATAAATATTTTGAGCATACGTTATATGTTTTATTCTACGAAGATTTTACCGTAAAAAATCCGAAAAAACCCGAATAACCCGAAAAATCGAGAAAACCCGAGATTGAAAAACCCGAATTTTATTGGTTTGGTTTGATATTTAGATTTAATAACTCGACACAATTGGTTTGGTTTGATAATTATAAAATCCGAACCAACCCGACCGATGTACACCCCTACACACACCCTCTTAGTTTTCTTCTACTTGGCTTTTTTCACAGTGTTAGAATTTTCATTAGGTGCGTGTAGGTGTGAAATGGAATATAAGGAAATATATACAAGAGGAGAAGCGCAGGGAACTTGCCCCTTAGTCTTGAAATAGGTGGATTCATGATTTGAACTTTATTGGTTCAGATTCGTATCTATCGCATATCATCCAATTTAATGGGTTTAAAATTTATTATTTGACACGAGAAACCATGGCTCTGATACTACTGAAGGATTGCGTATAGGTGTTCGTAACACGCAGCGGAAGACAATAACAATCCTAGGCAGATCTTTTCGTGTTTAAACTTTATTTATATGTCAATAGATCGGATCTAAGACGTACCTGGTGTAGAGAGTCTCGTTTCAAAATTTCTTCGATAGTGCGAAGATTCTATGCGTATCCACACCGAAACTGATCCTTGCTATCAACTCTTTGATCAACGAAACCCGCGAACAAAATTGAACGAAATATTGTGTTGAAATTTTTCTCAAAAATCTCAACTCAATGTTATAAGAAGAACAAGAAACACTTTTCTTGTAATTGTATTTTCTCTCTTGGCTTGTGTTGCACTCTCACTTTCACAAAGTGATTTTTCTTCTCAAGAAATTAGTTTTTTTTTTCATCACCCTTTATATAGCATCACCTAAAACCTTTTCCTATTGGTTGAGGTAATGATTTACTTAGGGTAAAAGTTTATTCCAAAAATAAACTTTGTAAACTTTTTTCCATAGAAGTTCGAATCTCATTCAAATAGGTTTATGACTGCCGAAGACTTGTTCACGTGATTATTCCAACTCAAAGTTGGAATCTGTTACTTGTAAACCTTTCATAATTAATAAAAGATTAATCCCATTCCAAATGGGATGAAATTGACGACAAGTTCCTTTTGTGAACTTTACACGTGATTTAATCCAATTCCAAATTGGAATTACTAACAAGCCTTTTATTAATGTTATATTTTATATAACATCTTTTATATAAAATAAGTGTTAATTATATATATCATTATATATATTTTAACCAAGAGATATAATTTAATTTTCTATTCCAAATAGAAAACTTCAACTTGTTCACAATATTAATTATATCTTCTGCGCTAGCAAAAAAATATAATTAATATTTCATTTAGACTAACTAACTAAATTTATTTGACTAATTAAATTCTTTAATTTAATTAACAAATAATAAAGTAATCAATCCTTTAGCAAAGATCATAACACTCGTTAGTGTGCGACTCCATAGGTTCAATACTAAACCGGTAGTAAATTGACCACATCAATATACTAATCAAGGGTGGCATCTAGCAACACTCCTTAACGACCGGATAACATGAAGTATACAATTTACTCTCAAGAACCAGTAGAAGAATAATGTAGTAATTCCTCCTGTCCTTATAGCTTTGGATCACCCTAGGATATGGTTCAACTGTCAAATCCTAATAGGCGACCAACTATGTGCTCATGTCAAATATAATCGACCATTGAATGACCTAAGAAACTCATTTCTTCTTTCATTCAATTGCCCTGGCCAAGGTCCTAATTTGGCCGTTTATAATTCATGACAACATGGAGCTTAAACTCATTACAACGAGTTGATAGATTCTATCTTGAACAATCACTAATTCTACAAGCATTTAATCATACCCAATATCCTTTCAACTATCGCCCTAGGGTCATAGGTGTCTAGTATCAAAGCACAATAAATAACTTGTCAATTACTATGACGATCTCAGGTCAAAGGAAACAGTTACATCACATTCTTCAAGAGAATATCCTATTGACAGTTTATGGTAATTCTAACCATTAGGAATTATCCAATGAGTCGGTTCAATGATCATATCTCTATATGCATCATCTATCTATGTAATTTAGTTAATGAGATCAACTAATCTTTATCCCATAAAGACGATCACATAAATATTGATCTAACCGGATTACTAATGTCCAAATTAATAATCCTACGATCAAGAACAAATTTAGATTAAATTATAAGAAACTTTACTCTCATTATCATGATCTCCATCACAATGTCAAGTCTCAAAATTTAATCAAGGACCTTATCAAATTAATCAAGCAATTAATAACAATGATAAAAGAATATCAAATGCCATATATATTTTATAAAAATATGTTCAAAACATCAAATATGATATTGGATCTAGGGCATATCTACTATATCCCTAACAAATACATGAGCGAAAGCTATGTGTTCAAATGAACCCACAGTTTCTATACTGGATATGCCTCGGAGTCTTGACATTCTACGTATGATAGGTTGACCTTTCACCAAGTGAAATAATTTTAAGCAATAAAAGGTATATCACATATTACAAAACTTCTACTATTACATTTTAGTCGAAATGAAAAATATACTAAAGTCAGGTCAAAGTTCTTTCTCTTTATTCAATCAAAACACAAAAAAGCATTTTAAAAGTGTAATCAGTATGCATCTTCCAAATTCCAAGCCACAGCACAGTCTGCAACTCTCTTTTAATTCAGAAACGCCAATGTTTGAGTGGCATCACAGCAAATTTCATATTCCCAGTCTTGCAATGGATGCCTTGGTGCTCTCCACAAGCAAAATAATAAGTCTGCATTTTCTTCAACACAAACTCAAATCCTTCACCAGCACCTTGAGTTGGATCTGCTATCCTTTTAGCCCTCCTGAAATCGCACTTGTTGAAGCTCCTATAGTTTGGTAGTAAGTAAACACTGTGTGGAAATCCGGTACCATTTGCGTTTGGTGGATCATACTTGAACACTGTCGTATACCACAGAAGCGGATCCAAAATTTTAAGTTAGAGAATATAGAATACTATTGAACTATTCCTTTTGTGATAGCGATTCAGATATTAGTATGACTACATACATATAGAACTCGAACGTAAGACTATTTATGCTGCATCTGCCCATGCATACGCAATTAGAAAAAGATAGAATTTTCACCAAGGAAATTTTAAAAAATACAAGCATTATATTTTGTAGTCAAACTCGCAATTTAAAGCATATTTAGTGGAGTATCTTCTGGCTCTAGTAGGGAGTGTCCCTTGTGAGGAGATTCGACATTGCATGCATATACATTTAAATAAAATTAAGCTATATACACAATATAATTTTTGATAATTTCAATGCTCCGTCATTGAGTTTATTTTTAAAGAAATGATAAGCGCATGTACTAAAACAAGAAACATAAAAGAAGTATATACCTAAGGTGTCATTAACAAAGAAAGGAACAGTCATTCGAGCCCAATCCATGTAGTTGAAACCATAATGCCAATTTTCTGAACCTCCAACAATGAATCTATTGGAAGTTTGAGTAGCATTTGGTGGATGAGTATAAGGGCAATCGGTTTTGTTCCAGTTTCTAGGACCCCAGTTGAAGTCATAGTTGGCTAAACCAATAGCAAACATGCATGAGAATACTGCAAGTAAGAGAATTGTTTGGGGATTAACAAGTGGCATTTTTACAAGAATGATCAATTTCCTAAAACTCACAAGTTTGCTAATGAGGAAGAGAAGTTGAATTGTTTGGGATGATGAGTGAGCCAAATGAAATGGACTATATATAATATAGCAAAAGTATGGTCAAAATTATGAGAGACGAAAGTTGGTTGGCGAGACAGGAAAATTAGGGCAAAACACACTTTGTTGTTTTTCCAATGTTTCTTTCTTTCTAAGAGAGACCGGGTAATTAAGGAATTTACTATTCCGAAGTCCACCACTGAAAAGCAAATATTCTTCCACTTAGGCTGCATTTTTTTATAGTACTATATAAGAATTTCAACATGCTGACTCGCCTAAATTAATCCGTGTTTCTACACAATAAAAGTTTATGCACAACTTGCCTAGCTGCTTCTACACTATAAGTATTGTGAGCAAACATGTTTTTTGCCCGATTGACGTACCCCAATATTTATACACATATGTACACCGTAGTTAAGTGATATATTAATATGGTTTGATTGTATACACTGCGAGTACGTTGCTATCGACTAACTTAACCCACCCTCAAGAAGATTTTTCCATAGTCAGAGATTTAGTCCCTTTTTTTTTTTTTGGTAATTGCATATGTTATATAGGTTTTTTAATTTGAGAGAGACCTAATTTTATGCTCTTTATTGAGAGTAAACTCTCTCGTTGGAATTTAAGCATATTGGAGATTTGTACGTTTCGTTTGCTCTCAATTTAATACTGTTTACGTACCCTAAAAATCGGATAACAATTGAATTTGTTAGTAATTTTAAGGATACGCGAGGTGAGTTGATACAAAGTGATAAATTGAATAGTAATTACAGCGAACAATGATAAAGTAAATTCAAACCGTACAATTTGAATAGTTATAGCCTTAAAAAGCAAGTCTCACTTGAATTGGATGCAATTCAAACAATATCGGATACAGAAGAACAGTAGCTTATGGAAAGAAAATAATATTATATTACCTTGGGATGTGTGTCACAACGTACTTTACAAATAATCAGACCCCTTTACATAGTAGGGGAGTCCTACTTTAGGTATAAGTCTATAAAAGGTAAAAACCCCCATGATTTGCTAATTAACCGGTTTCTTATTGATATGTGCCGAGATTTCCGTCGTGATACCCAACCGGTTACGGATATTTTGCCTTATGTTATTCAGTCTGGCAATGTTTTCTCGAGTTCATTCGGGGTCAGGGTTGACTCCAGGGTCATGGACTCGATGTTCTCGAGGACGGGCATTCTGACTTCGTATCTTGGTTTGATGGAACCCGGGGTCAATCTTCAACCCATCACGTTTAAATCCCGATCTGTCGTGCAATAGACGAGCCCGATTTCGACCGTATACAAATAGTTCCCTCATTTTTTGAAGAGTAAACAATGAGAAACGATATGAGCCCCCGATTTTTGCCTCAATACTCTACATCAGAAACAACAAAATGAACGAAACGTCTCGTCAGTCACGTCTTAAGGGCATTAAATGCTCGTCAGTTGCTGGTCGGTCACTCCTGGTTTTGAACCATCATTCGAAAGAACTAAAGATTCCCCCTTCTTCATTCATTCAAACTTTACATCCAAACTTTATCTACTCTTGTTCTTAAAAATCTTTGTGTTTCATAGCACTTGTACCCAGATTTCTTGAGGTATTTGTAAGAACTATAACTCCAAATCATTAAATGTACTCTTTTCACTTCCTCTCCTTCATATTTTACCCTTTATTTAAAAAAAATGGCGAAGACTTCTAAAACAGTTCCTCAAAAAGAAACTGCTTCTTCATCACGGACGACCGGTGAGGAACCAGCGACGGAACCTCCTCTTGACGCGTTTATTCCTGGCGAGTGCTCGGTGACCGCTGACTTCAAAGTTGAAAAACCTTCACCCGTTCCGGGCTGGGGTGAGAAAGTATCGAGGTATATTTTCTCGATCACCGAAGAAACCCTCCATACAATTATAAAGGACTGCAATTAGTCCGGAAAAGATGTGGGGGTTCCTGGGCCCGAAGAAGATATCACTACCCACGTTAAGGGATATTTAAATGTTTAGATATCTCTTTACGTTGGGCCATTTGGACCTGGTGATCATCCAATTCTGTAAAAGGTAAGAGGTATGCCTTGGTTAGATCCATCCCTCGTTCTGGAGGATACTCATTCTTCTTCGATTATTGTGAGCAAGATTGACGAATGCCCATTCACCATTGACCATCTGATGCGCCTATACCGTCCCTAATTTTTTCGGGAGGGGAGGCTGATTAAACTTGTGCACTGGGCCACTAAACCCCTATTCTCGAGCATCCATAAAGATCGAGACCGAGGTTGGCTGGGCTGATTTGTCCCAGTGAGGACCTTGGACCTGATCTCGGCCAAGGACATGTCGTTCCCAAAGGAGTGGAATACAAACGTAAGTAAAGTTTTGTTCTTCCTAGAATTTTACTTTTACTCTCTCTTTCTCCTCTCTTATTGATGTTTTGTGTCGATGCAGTTATTCCTCGGGTTCCAGATGTAGTCCCTCGACTCAAAGAGTGGGTCAAGGACATTGTCTCACAGAAACCATATTCCGAGCGTGCATGGCGCAGACTTTCAAAGGTCCGGTAGGAGGCCCGTTCTCATGGTGAGAATGCTTTCTTGAGTGAACAACACTTGGGTTTCCTCGTGCTACTGACTTCTTATTTATTTTTTTTCTTTGTAGGACTTCCCATGGATGTCTCCATGAGGCCTCCATCTGGTGACGAGGATAGCCCCGTCGATTCCCCTACTCCAAGGCAGGAGAAGAAGAGAAAAAAGGGCTGTGAGTTCTCTGAACTCGAAGAAGAAAAACCAAAAAGGAGGGTGGTGCACAAATCTAAAGAAAGCTCCAATGCCCGAGAGCTCCTATCAGACTCAATCCACCGGCTGAGGGATGAGTCTGAAGAAGAAGAAGATGCTTCCCAACTAGTGGCATATGTGCGAGGCAACATCGAACTACCTCAAACCAGGGGGGCCGATGAAGAGGCAGTGACCGAGGCCTCCGAACCAAAGAGGGGCGAGGCTGATTTTCCCCAAGCTGGGGAGGCCGATAAAGATATTGTGACTGATGCTCCTCGGGCAGAGGATAATGCCCCAAAGGATGCACTTGGAGTGATAGATCTCTCTGAGTCGCCCTCATTTAATGACTCCATGATCCACGACGCCCAAAGGCTAAAAGGACACCCAAATGAGGGGCCGCAAGGGGTGGTAGACCCCTTCCACAACTTCTTTAAAGGTTTAGACTCTACCACTTAGGAAGATGTCACCAGGTTGGATGAATTACCAGTACCAAAGAAGAGTGCGTCTTCGATAACCAGCGAGCCTTCTTCGAGCCCGAAACAAGTAAACTAGTTCCTAGCTCCGAGTGCAGATCCGGAAAGGAAGCGGTCGATTATTATGTCTATTTCGGAGGATGCCCAGGTCCTCTCTGCCCCCGTGAGGGTTGATCTCATCCAAGTCACACTTCAATTCAAGGTTATGAAACGGACGATTGCAATAGTAATACCCAACAAGGAGTCAGGGTCGATTTTCCATAGAGAGCTATGAATGCGAGTTAAGAGTATATATTGTAGTGTATGAGCTTGAACTATCTCAATTTACACTTCCACAATTTGGGGTTTTTTCTATGTCTATTTTAATTAGATTGCAAAATTAAGAAATGAAACTAGGAAGATATTTTTGTTGTTTTTCAAGTTTTGCAAAAAGCCTAAACCTATGACCATCACCTAGGTGTTTGCCTAATGAGATATAAATCTTAATGCTTATTTTGTTGGTCGAGGTATATTATAGATATCAACATTTAATTACCCACTCAATACCTCTCGGTTAGAGAATGATTTTTCCTAATTTGGCTTTCTCAAGTCCAAATGGGTATTGCACAAAACGGTTGATAAAAGCTCAAGTCGCGTTATTACTATCTCTAGGTTGAACCCTTTAATTGGGATTATCAATCTCTTGATTGACCCAATTTCTTATTAGCCAAGTTTCCTAAACTAAGTCTCTCTTTCTCAAGTAGAGACTATGTCAAATAGGCATAAACTAATATTTACAACCATTAATTCTACAAATTAAAGCATAAACAAGGCTAAATAATAAATACCCAACCATAAACAAGCACTAAATCAAATAACCATAAGATTTACACACTAGGGTTAGGTCACAACCCTAGTAAAAAGTCTAGCTACTCATGCTTGAAATCGACGAAATAGAAGAAGAGATGTTAATTAAACTCATATTGCAAAATCAAATAATAAAATCTATGTTAAATAACCCAAAATATTAAAAATTACTAAAAAAAGTAAAGAGAAACGGCTACTGTAGCTGTTGATGTCAAAAGTTAACCTAAAAATGTAAAACTCATCTATTTATACAAGACTAAAAATTTCGGACAAAAATGCCCTTCAGGAGGTTCTGCGGCCGCACAATTTCATGTGCAGTCTGCAGAATTCTTCAACTTGTTAGGATTAGAAGTCTGCGGCAGCATTATTCTGATCTACGTCCACAATGCAATCTTTTGGTAGTCCACACAATTGTAACTGCGGCCACATCTTGCTCTTCTACGGTCTGCACTTTTACATCTGTGGCCGCATAGCTCTTCTTCTGGGCCCACACAATTCTTATGTGGTCCGCACTTCTAGGGGACTTAGGATGCACATTCTATGAACTTTTGTTCCTAGCCTTCGCTTGCGGCTGCACAATTCATGTGCGGGCCGCACTTTGCACCTATCTCTGCTGACCTTTCCTTCATACGTTGGGATTGCAGATGATATTCTGCGGTCCGCACTTCTAAGCTTTTGTGCCTTATGTGTCCTCGAGTTCAAATTACCACTTCTTGAGTTTGATTTCATCTTGGGAGTTCACCTTCTAATATTCTTTCAATTGAACACATTTCATCAGTTTTCAGGAACACAATTAAATATTTTTAGACTAAAATAAAAGATAAAAGACGCTAATAAATAGTCAAAATCCCCACTTATCAGGGGTTGCAAGTTATCTTTGGTTCCTGGTGACCAAAGAGGATCAAGCAAAGATGAACGAGGTGGAAGCACCCTGCCTGTTCAACGAAGCCCAATATGTGTTAAACCGGTTAACTTCAAATGCCTCTTGACGACTTTTGTTATGTACTTAGATTAAGTCATAAAAGATTGTAACTCTTTCCTTTGTGTTTTTAGGCCTCGGTGCTTCATCACGAGACTTTTCTCCAATATCGAGAAGAGTTAAACCAACATGAGTCTGAGACCCAAGAGCTCAGTGAGGGGAAGGTCAAGAAACTTCAATCTGAGCTGGAGTAAGCTCGAAAGGAGCATGCCGACCTGGTCGAGCAGGTAAGAAGAGTATTTGAGGTCAGTGATGATAAGTCATATACAGTGGCTAATAATTCGAACCCGCAGGTCTAATAGAAGCTTGACCATATCGGACAGCTCCAGTCAGAGGTGGATGCGGTGAAGGCTGAAGTCGAAGAATGGAAAAAGAACATGGACCTTCTGGCCTCAGAAAAGGAGACCTCCCGGGCACAATTGGCTTCGGCTAAGGTCCAACTTCGAGCTGTAAAGGAGAAGTCCTTGGTGTAGGCCAAGAAACTCGCGGAGCTACAGTCCCAATTGAATTTGGCTGTCTCTGATCGAGAAAATCTGGCTAAGGAGCTTGAAACAGTCAAGTCAGAGGCCAGAGTAATTAAAGTTGATGTTGAAGAGATGGTGGATGTTTATAAGGTTAATGCCGAGGTGGCTCAGGTTCGAGCAAAATACATCGTCGAGCACGCTAAGTGGCAATCACGAAGGGAGGCCCTTGAGGATATTCATGCTCGGGGTTTCGACTTATCAATTAAGATTGAGAGTGCCAAAGAGCTTGAAGCCATTGCCGTAAAGCTGGCCTATCCCGAAGACGACGAGGAGTCTGAAGATTTGGGCGAGTCCGAGGGTGGCGGAGATCCCGATGGTGACAAGGCCGCCCCCGGCGAAGATTAGGTCACTTAGGCTCTTTGTAAATGTTTCTTGTTTTTTACTTTTCATTTTACCCTTTGGTTGAGGCCGTTTGGCCTCTGTAAAGAATATGTATGGAGGTCGTTTTGGCCCTTGTAAGATATTTTTGATATGTATATAAAGCCTTTTTTCCCTTTAGCAATTTCTAAAGTCTTTGCTTTGTCATTTATATTTGCAAAGATTAAAATGCCTTAGCATGAAATAGTTAGGTTATGCTCGGGGTTTCGAACAAACCTTACCTTCAATATTATTTTGTTTTTAAGGCATCCTGGGGTTTTGGCATGACCGAAAATTGTTCCCCAAAGTACTTATACTTTTTTAGATTATAGTTTGTCGAGGGTAACTTTTAGAACCGATTAAGAAATTTTAAGGCCTAGTCATTTTTGTTACGGGTCTCAGACGTCTACGAGACATTTTAATTTGGCCGACCTTTTTAGTTCGGGTATCGCCTAGTGGGCAGGTCACCCCCAAGTTATCCAAGCTTGCCGAGGATAACACTCTCCGAGTGGAGATAGCCGTGGCCTTTAAGATTTGGGTGTTGCCTGATAGTTTTTATGACCCCGAACTCCACTATCCCGAACCATTCGAGTTTGTTTTCAAACGGTAGTCCCCGAGTGAGAGTGATTGTTCGGAATCGGATTAAGGTGGCCGATACCTTTAGGGGATCGGATTTATGAAGTTCCTTGAAAAATGCAAGAAAAAGTTTTATGTCACGACCCAGATTTCCCACCCTCGGGAGTCGTGATGGCGCCTACTAATGGGAGCTAGGCAAGCCAAACTTTAACTACTTGCTACACTTTCATTTTTGCCTCTTTTAACAAACACGAGCCAAAAGCGGAATTTTGGATAAATAAGCGAAAGTCAACAATTTTATATCTTAAGGCTACGTCTATTACAACTTTTAAAACCTCAAATACCCCAAAACCTAGTATCACAGACTGTCTAAGAGTTACTACATACAAGGTCTGAAGAAAATACAATACACTGTTTCTGAACAAAGGAAATGAAACAGGAAATAGAGATAGAGGGAGACGTCAGGGCCTGCGGACGCCTGCAGGTCTACCTTGGGTCTCCGAGTGGACTGAAGGAAGCCCTCCAACTATTGTTCGAAAGCTGCTACTAGATCTGCACACAGTGCAGAGTGTAGTATCAGCACAACCGACCCCATGTCACATCGGCGAAGTAGTGACGAGGCTAGGACCAGACTACCAAATAAACCTGTGCAGTTCATATATATATATATATATATACAGCGGAAAAGAAATATAGAAATAACCAGTCAATGTGGGAGGAGGAAACATGCTGTGGGAGAGATAATAGTTCCGAATAGAAAGACATCAAGTAAGGAAAGAAACAACATAACTAGAATATCAACAAGGAAGCAGAAATCAACAATTTGCACGGCATCACCCTTCGTGCTTTTACTCTCGTTCTCACCAAAATAATACACGGCATCACCCTTCGTGCGTTACGCTCTTTCCTCACCATATAATCAATAAAATCGGCACGGAATGGTACATCGTGCGGCACGACATTACCTTTCGTGCTTTAACTCTCTTCCTCACCCAAACAATAATCACAAACAATAGGGTAAGGAAATAAAGAAAATTTTGCAATAAGAATCCCGGCAAGGGAACAACAAGTCACCAATTAAATCCCGGCAAGAGAACAACAATTAAACAATTAAATCCCGGCAAGGGAACAACAAATAAATAAATAATAGCCCAACAAGGGTGACAACATAATGATTTCTTCTCTTTCTCAATTTTACTTCACAATCACTTCACAACTCGAGCAATGCTCTAGAGGTTCGATTATCACTTATACTTTCACAACTCGAGCCAAAGCTCTAAAAGTTCAATTGTCACTTATACTTTCACAATTTCGCTATACAACCTGAGCCAACGCTCCTCAAGGTTCATAGGTCACAATTCTTTCCACAAACTTTATACAACAATTGGAAATCTTCACCAAGACATGAATAATACAATGAAATCATGAAAATCACAATATAAGACCCACGGTCATGCTTGACACTCAACGTATAGATACTCGTCACCATGCCTATACGTCGTACTCGACAAGAAGCAAATAGCAAATAGGACACAACTCCTAATTCCTCAAGCTAAGGTTAGACCAAACACTTACCTTGATGCAACGAACACAATTCAAGCCTCAACTACTGCTTTACCTCTTGTTTCTACCACCAACTCGCTTGTATCTAGCCACAATTTGCTTAACGATATCAATAAATGCTAAATGAATCAATTCTAATGCATGAAAATAGGTTTTATAAATATTTCCCCAAAAAGTCAAAAATCGACCCCGGGCCCGCTTGGTCCAAACCCGAAATTCGGACCAAAATTCGATTACCCATTTACCCCCGAGCCCGAATATATAATTGGTTTTGGAATTCGACCTCAATTTGAGGTCTAAATCCCCAAATTTCAATATTCTTTGGTTTTACCCAAAATTCCCAATTCCACCATGAAAATAATTGATTTGAAGTTAAAATCATGTTAAAAGATGTTAATGATTGAAGAAAACTAGTTAAAAATGACTTACAATTGATTTGGAGAAGAAATGTTATTTGAAAAACTGTCTCTTATGTTTTTGGGGTTTTGTAAAGTGAAAAATATCTGAAAAGTCCGTTTAAATATACTCCTCTTAGACCCTTTCCGCGGACCGCATAAAAAGGACTGCGGTCGCGGAGCTCCATCGCGGACCACAAGAAATCGAGCGTGGCCGCGAAGGCTTGGCCTTGCTCACCGCAGACCGCACAAATCCCACCACGGTCGCGAAGTCCCCACTGCGGCCGCGAAGTTTCCACCGCGGACCGCGAGACTTGGCTTCAGAGACCTACAACTTCTCTGAATCTGCAACTTTTTCCTAAGTTCGAAACTTGCTGAAACACATCCGAAACACACTCGAGCCCTCGAGGCTCCTAACCAAACACACGTATTAACTCAACAACATCATACGAACTTATCCGTGCGATAAAATCGCCAAAATAACCTCAATAACAATGAATCAAACCTCAAAATCAAGAACTTTTTCTTAAACTTCATCAAGTATCAAATTCAGCAATTTAGGTCCGAATCATGTCAAACGACGTCCGTTTTCAACCAAACTTTACAGAAATGACTTAAATCATATATAAGACATGTACCGGGCACTGGAACCAAAAATACGGGCCCGATACCATCTCTTTCTAATCAACTTCATTTCAAATTTCCTTAAAAATTTTTAGAAAACAATTTCCTTTAAAAATTTACTTCTTGGGCTCGGGACCTTAGAATTTGATTTCGGGTATACGCCCAAGTTCTATATTTTCCTACGGACCCTCGGGACCGTCAAATTACGGATCCGGGTTCATTTACCCAAAATATTGATCGAAGTCAAATTTATTCATTTTACAGTCAAAATTTATCATTTTTCACAAAATTCATATTTAAGCTTTTCGGCTACGTATGCACGCAAATCAAGGTGATTCTAAATGAGGTTTTCAAGGCCTCAGAACATGGAAGTTTCGTTTTAAAACAAGTGATGACCTTTTGGGTCATCACATTTTAAAAGGACATGATATTTATCCGTAAGGAAGAGACTTCCTTTTTTTCTTGTGTAATATAGTTATACATGCATGCATGCATGCTTTGTGCCAGCTCGAGGAGTCTATGCGGGCATGGTTCATTTTATCGTTTGGCCCTTACAATAAATCCTATCTATCGAGACCCTTCAATCACGAAGTGTCTTTCCTTGCTAAAGTCGATATCCGAGGGTAATGCCCCCCGGTATTCAAGGTTGATCATAGAGAGAAGACTCGGATACTGTTGATGCGATCTTTGACACTGGTTCATGACCACTCTTCTATTCTAAGTTAGCACGATCCACTGTTGCCTTGCTAAAAACCTTGCCAAAAACCCATTCGTGAATAAATCGGTTCAAGGGAAAAAGAGTGCAACGTGTGCTTTCAGACCTAAATATCTGTACCACTTCTTGGTGGCTACCTGAAAGTGTTAGTTCAAAAATAAGTAAAAAGGGAATAAATGGGGTCGTACCTTAGCAATAGTATCGCTTCAAGTGAGTCATATTATAGTTATTCGGTAGCTGTTCACTGTTCATTGCCCCGAGTTTGTACGATCCTTTTTTGGTGATCTCGAGAATTTGGTATGGCCCTTCCCAGTTCGGCCCCAAGTTCCCTTCGTTTGGGTTTTGGGTGTTCAGTGTGACCTTCCTTAGTACTAAGTCCCTGATATTGAAGTGTCGAAGGTTGGCCCTTCAATTGTAATCCATCTCGATCCGCTGTTTTTGGGCGGCCAACCGGATGAGGGCGGCTTCGCGCCTTTCATCTAATAGCTCTAGGCTTGTACTCATGGCCTCGTCATTTGATTCCTTTATTGCATATCGGAATCTGATACTTGGTTCACCGACTTCAACCGGTATTAGAGCTTCGGTGCTATAAACTAGCAAGAACAGGGTGGCCCCAGTGCTGGATTTCGAGGTCATACAGTATGCCCATAGGACTTCGGGTAGGATTTTCTTCCACTTTACTTTGGCATCGGTTAACCTCATTTTGAGGTTTTGGAGTATGGTTTTGTTGGTCGATTCTTCTTGTCCGTTCCTACTAGGGTGATAAGGTGTTTATAGGATCCTTTTGATCTTATTTCTCCGAGAATGGTCACTTCGTTGCCGATAAATTATTTCATGTTGTTGCATACAATTTTGGACGGCATTCCGAACCAGCATATGATGTAGTCCCAAATAAAGTCGATGACTTCCTTCTCTCTGACCTTCTTGTATGTTTGGGCTTCAACCCACTTAGAAAAATAGTTAGTCATAAACAATATGAATTGAGCCTTATCGGGTGCCCTTGGAAGGGGCCAACGATGTCCATTCCCCACTTCATGAATGACCATAGTGACAAAACCAAATGTAGCAGTTCTCCAGGTTGATGTATCACCAGAGCATGTCATTGACATTCATCACATTCTCGTATGAACTCCTTTGTGTCCTTTTCTATATCTATCCAGTAGTAGCCAACTCTGATTACCTTTCGAACCAATGATTCGGTGCCTGAATGATTTCTGCAGGTGCCCTTGTGAATTTCCCTTAGAACATACTCAGTATCTGCTGGTCCTATACATATTGCTAGTGGACCATCGAAAGTTCTCCTAAACAAGGTTCCGTCCTCATACAAGCTAAATCGGGTTGCCTTTGTATGCAGGATCCTTGATTCTTTTGGGTGTGATGGCAGTTTTCTAGTCTTCAAATATTCTACATATTTGTTTCTCCAATCCCAAGTCAAGCTTGTAAAGTTTATTTCGGCGTGACCTTCTTCCACTGCCAATCTCATGAGTTGTACGACTGCCCCTCGAGTTGAGCTCGTCATCCTCGACCGATGATCCTAAGTTTGCAAGGGCATCGATCTTGCTATTTTAATCTTGAGGTACGTGTTGCAAAGTCCACTCCTTGAACTGATGTAATGTTACCTACAACTTATCTAGGTACCTTTACATTCGTAATTCTCTAACCTCAAATGTCCCATTAACTTGGTCCACTATAAGGAGGGAGTCGCACTTAGCATCGATCACCTCCGGCCCTAAGCTTTTGGCTAGTTCGAAACCTGCAATCATGGCCTCATATTCGGCCTTGTTGTTAGTCAATTTTAGAGTTATATTAGATTGTCTAACTACATTATTTGTGGGTGGCTTCAATATGATTCCAAGTCCAAACCCTTTTGCGTTCAAGGCATCGTCCGTAAAGAGGGTCCAGATCCTTGAAGATGTCCCCGAGTTTACCAACAACTTTTTTCGACCTCGGGTATTAGGTCCAAAGTAAAGTCAGCCATAAAATCTACTAAAATTTGAGATTTAATGGTTGTCCGGGGTCGATACTCAATATCGTACCCGCTGATTTCCACGACCTATTTGGCCAATCGTCCCGAGAGTTTGGGTTTATGCATTATATTTTGCAATGGGTAAGTAGTCACAACACATAAAGGATGGCACTAAAAATATGGCTTCAGTTTCCTAGAGGCACTTAGCAAGGCGAGTACCAGTTTTTTCTAGGTGAGGTTTAGTTTCGGCCTCACCTAGAGTCCTACTAACATAGTAGATTAGAAATTGTGTACCTTGCTCTTCCCAGACCAGGACTCCACTTACCGCTATCTCTGATACTGCCAAGTATAGGTATAGTTGTTCATCTGTCTTCAATGTGTGAAGTAGCAGTGGGCTCAATAGATATCGTTTGAGTTCCTCCAAGGCTCGTTGACATTTCGGGGTCCATGCAAAGTTGTTCTTTTTCTTCAGTAGCAAGAAACATTGGTAGCCCTTTTCGGAAGACCTCAAGGTGAATCGTTCCAGGGCGGCAATGTGCCCGGTTAACCTTTGTACCGCCATTCACATTGTCCACCACCGTGATATCCTCGATGGCCTTGATTTTGTCGGGGTTGATCTCCATTCCCCGGTTGGATACTATGAACCTGAGGAATTTACCTGATCCGACTCCAAACGCACATTTCTCAGGGTTCAACTTCATATTGTATTTCTTCAATATGCAAAAGGTTTCCTGCAAATTCTTTAAATGGTCCTCTTCGCAGGGATTTTAACCAATATATCGTCAACGTAAACTTCCAATAATTTTCCTATTTGTTATTCGAACATACAATTTACTAGAAATTGATAACTGGAACTGGCATTTTTTAATCCGAATGGCATTATGTTATAGTAGTATGTGCCGTACTTAGTGATAAAGAGGTTTTTTCCTAATCATCCGGGTTCATCCATATTTAGTTGTACACGAAATAGGCATCGATAAAACTGAGGATCTCATGGCCGGCCGTGGCATCGATCATGCGATCGATATTAGGCAAAGGGAAAGATTCCTTAGGACACACCTTATTCAAATCCTTATAGTCTACATACATGCTTAATTTGTTTCTCTTTTTAGGGACTACAACTATGTTTGCTAACCAATCCGGGTATTTTGCCTCCCGAATGGACCCTATTTTAGAGAGTTTAGATACCTCGTCCTTGATGAAAGCATGTTTGATTTCGGACTGGGTCTCCTTTTCTGCTTGACCGGGTGGAATTTTGGGTTCAGGATTAGCTTATAAATGGTTATCTCCAGTAGGATCCCAATCATATCAAGATGGGTCCAAGCGAAACAATCTATGTTAGCTATAAGAAATTGAATGAGTTTTTTCTTGAGCTCGGGTTAACCTCGTGCCCAGGTATACCTTTCGATCGGGTGTACGTTCGATCAATGTGACATATTCCAGCTCCTCGATCGTTGATTTGGTGGCGTCAGAATCATCAGGTACTGTAAAAGATCTGAGAACCCCGTAATCATCGTCTTCATCAGTCCTCTGTTTATCCGATTGGTCGATAATTGCTATTTAGCCTCTTATTTTTTATCCGAACATGGTTCCTTTGATGTTGCCAGTATTGACACCGCGATCACTTCTTTGACTACAAATGTTTCCTTTGTGGTCGGTTGCTCCCCGTAGATTGTTTTGATCCTTCACGGCGTTGGGACTTTTAATACTTGTTGAAGAGTCGAGGGTACTGCCTTCATGTTGTGGATCCATGGCCTTCTGAATACGGCGTTGTACCTCATATTTCCTTCTATCACATAAAACTTGGTTTCCTGGATGGTCTTGGGGGTATTCACCGGCAATGTTATCTCTCCCTTAGTGGTTTCGCATGCCATGTTGAATCCGTTTAGAACTCAGACTATAGACACGATTTGATCTTGTAGGCTGAGCTATTCTACGACCCTCGATTGGATGATGTTGACCGAGCAACCTGGATCAATTAACACACGCTTAAATTGAAATTTATTTATGAGTATAGATATTACCAGTGCATCATCGTGGGGCTATACTATCCCTCCTGTGCCCTCGTCGTTGAAAGAAAAGGTTCCTTCTGGTATGTAATCTCGAGTCTATTTTTCCCTTGTAATGGACGCACTTTGGTGTGCTTCAATATTGGCCCTTGAGGAGCATCGACTCTTGTGATGATCAGGTTAATGACGTGTTGAGGTTCTTCTAGTTTGGTCTATTTATTGGAATCCCTGTTTTTGAAATGATTCTTGGCTCGGTCACTCAGAAATTCTCGAAGGTGCCCGTTATTGAACAACCAAGCTATTTCCTCTCTTAACTGTCGGCAATCCTCTGTTCTATGGCCATGAGTGCCATGATATTTTCGTATTTGGTTAGGATCCCTTTGGGCTGGATCGGATTGTAAAGGTCGAGGCCATTTGGTATCTTTGGTGCGTCCGATAGCTGATACGATGGCAGCCGTATCAATATTAAAGTTATATTCCTTATAAACATGGTGCTTCATTAGGCCCGATAGGCCTGCCGAAGCCGTTCTTGATCATGAGTCCTCGAGTGCTCTGACCTCAATCATTTCTCCTTTCATTCCGCATAGAATTTCACCCAGACCCACTGTTTCTCCGATCATTATTAACGGCCGATACCGATCTCTGTTTGACCTTGATTCACGATCGGTATCTCTCTTGATTCCGTCAACGGGTCTGACAGGATAAACGGACCCGAAAGGAGCCCCAAGTTGATCATCTTCGACTCTAATTTTTTATTGATATCGGTTATGCACATCGGCCCAAGTAACAGACGGGTACTCTATCAGATTCTGCTTCTACTGTTGTAAAGCCACCAAGCTTCGAACATTGAGTTCTTGGGTGAAAGATTGAATGACCCAATCATCAGCGACCAATGGCAGGTCCATTCGTTCCATTTGAAACCGGGACACGAACTCTCTGAGCATCTCATGATCCTTTTGTCTTACTTTGAAGAGGTCTGACTTCCTGGTCTCGACCTTGATAGCCCCAGCGTGTGCTTTCACAAACAAGTCTGCAAGCATAGCAAATGAGTCGATAGAATTATGAGGTAAGTTGTGATACCATATCAGAGCTCCCTTTGACATGGTCTCTCCGAATTTCTTCAACAAAGCAGACTCGATCTCATCATCCTCCAAGTCATTCCTTTTGATGGCGCATGTGTAGGAAGATACATGCTCGTTTGGTTCGGTCGTCCCGTTATACTTAGGAATCTCGGGCCTACGAAATTTTTTGGGAATCAGTTTCAGGGCTGCACTCGGAGGGATAGGTTTTTGCACGAACTTCTTGGAATCCAAGCCTTTCAGTACCGATGGTGCTCCCGGGATCTGGCCGACTCTGGAATTGTAGGTTTCCACCTTTTTGTTATTTGCCTCAATTTTCTTTTCCCTTGATTTCTATTTGTTTTGTTAGCTCCTCTAGCATTCTTATGATCTCAAGGTTAGTCCCCGACTCATCTCCATTTGATCTCTCCGCAACCAGTTCTTCTCTGCGGGTGATTTCCCAGGACGGATCGAGTTTAATTCTGCTCGGTGTGCGGCTTTGGTTATGTAACTGAGCTATTGCTGCCTGTTGAGCTTGTAACATTTCAAAGATCATCCGTAGATTGATCCCGTCTCCTCCATTATTTTGAGTATTCTGTGCTGTCGATCTAGCTCCACCACGGATACTATTTTTGGGGTCGGTAGGCAGGTTTGTGTCGATAGCCACATGCGAGTTAGCATACAACAGGTCCGCGACTAGAATTCCGATAGGATCACCGGGTGGTACCTCGTTACTGGATGCTATGTTGTTATTTTCACCGTGGTGATCGGACTCATTGTCAGCAGGTAGGGGTGCCAATTATGACTTTGACATTTTGAGTTTTAACCTGAAATTAGAGACACTTCAAAGAACAAATGTAAAATAGTGTGTGTTATGGAAATTTGTATCAAATAACCGCTATTATCGTAGCCCCACAGTGAGCGCCAAACTGTTTACTCTCAAAATCGGATAACAATTGAATTTGTAAGTGGCATTAAGGATACATGAGTTAAATTGATACAAAGCGATAAATTGAATTGTAATTCAATCGAACAATGAGAAAGTAAATTCAAACCGTACAACTTGAACAGTTATAGCCTTGAAAAGTAAGCCTAACTTGAACTGGATGTAATTCAAACAATATCGGGTACAGAAGAACAGTAGCTTACAGAAAGAAAATAATATTATATTGCCTTGGGATGCATGTTACAATATGTTTTACAAATAATCAAGACCCCCTTTATATAGTAAGGGAGTCCTACTTTAGGTACAATTCTATAAAAGGTAAAAAACTCATGATTTGCTAATTAGCCGGTTTCTCATTGATACGTGCCGAGATTCCCGCCGTGATACCTGACTAGTTACGGCTATTTCACCTTTTGTTATTCGGTCTGGCAATGTTTCCTCGAGCTTTGTGCTGACCCAAAGGGTCATCTCTTATTCAGTATCTGAATCCAGGTTCTGAGGCCTTGAAAAGCTCATTTCCTTTCTCCTCGATTTGCGTGCACGGTCCGGGCGCATTTCCGAAAAGCTTTTATATAAAATTTAAGAAAAATATAATATTTAGCCTTTAAAATTTATTAAAGTTAACTTTGGTCAACGTTTTGGGTAAACGAACCCGGACCCGTGATTCGACAGTCCGGTAGATGGGACTTGGGCGCATGCCCGGAATCGAATTCCGAGGTCCCTGGCCCGAGAAAATTTTTTTAAAGAAAATTATTTACTGGAAAATCTAAGAACTTTTGGAAATGGAATGATGTGTGATCTTGATGGTATCGGGCCCGTATTTAGTTCCAGAGCCCGGTACAGATTTAATATAATAATTAAGTCGTATTTGTGAAATATGGTAAGAATCGAAGTTGATTTGATGTGATTCGGACGTCCGGTGGTGAAAATAGTAAATTTGAAGTGTTCTTGAGGAAAATCATGAGTTTGAGGTTAAATTCGTATTTGTTGATGTTATTTTGGCGATTTGATCGCACAAACAAGTCCGTATGATATTTTTAGACTTCTGTACATATTTGGTTTAGATCCCCGAGGGCTCGGATGATTTACGGATAGGCTTCAGGGTGTATGGACTTAGGAAAAAAACCTCTGCTGCATAATTCCAGAAAATTGTAGGTCTCTGAACCTAGGGTCTCGCGGTCCGCGTTGAAATTTCGTTGCCGCGTTAGGGATTTCGCTGCCGCGGTGGGATTTCGCGGTCAGCGGTGGGCAAGGCCAAAGTTTCCGCGGCCGCACCAGTTATTTCGCTATCAGCGTGAGTTTCGCGGCTGCGGCCCTTTCTTCGCGATCAGCGTTTTGAGGATCTATGAGGGCTATATAAACAGGATTTTTCATCAAATTTCATTTTTTCAAAATCCTGAGGCATAAAAGGCGATTTTTCAAATACTCCTTCTTCCCTAACTCATATGTAAGCGATTTTAAACTCATTTCTTTCACTCTTTAACTTCGTTTTACAAGATTTCATCCTAGAATCTAGGATTTTCATTGTAGAATTGGGAATTTTGGGTAGAACTTAGGAATATTGAAATTTAGGGATTTAGACCTCGAATTGAGGTCGAATTCCAAAACCAATGGTATATCCGGGCTCGGGGGTGAATGGGTAATCGTGTTTTGGTCCGAATTTCGGGTTTGGACCAAGCAGACCCGGGGTTGATTTTTGACTTTTTGGGGAAAACATTGGAAAATCTATATTCATGCATTGGAGTTGAATATTATTTAGCATTTATTGATGTTATTAAACTAATTATGGCTAGATACGAGTAAATTGGTGATGAAATCAAGAGGTAAAGAGGTGATTGAGTGTTGAATTACCCGTTGGCTTGAGGTGAGTGTTTGATCTAACCTTGAATTGAGGGAATAGGAATCCCCGACGTATTTGCTATGTGAAATCCCATGTGTGTTGCGTATAGGTGTGGTGATGAGTACCTATGAGCCACCAAATTACCATTTTTAGCTTGTTCCCTTCGCCATTTCCTGTTAAACTATTCCATGTCTTAATTGATACTTGTTCATAATTGTTTCCATGTCTTAACTGCTACTTGTTCATAACTGTTTCCATGTCTAATCACTTCATATTAACTGATGCTCTTTTTATTGAAGTATTCAATTGTTTCCTGGTTTCGTTTTATTACTCTGTTGGTCTTTATTGGTTTATGGGTGCCTTATGGTACACCTTGTTGTCTTGCTGAGTAGTATACACTGGTGAAGTTTCATACTCGTAGTGATATTCTGTTGTGTGGGTTGAGGTATAAGTATATTGGAGGATTTGAATTAATCTGTGAAACACTTGTCTTTATTTTCGTAATTGGTGTTTATAATATATATATATATATATATATATATATATATATATATATATATATATATATATATATATATATATATATATATGGTTGCACGTCGCAACAGGAGGAATAAGGGAGAATGTGATTGTCTGCTGGGATCGGGTTGCACGCCGCAACAAGGAGTAATAAGGGTTGGACATGTAGGATCGGGTTGCACGCTACAATAGGAGGAGTAAGGGCAAAATGTGTTGAGGAGTAATAAGGGTGGACAAGTGGGATCGGGTTGCCTGCCGCAACATGTAGGAATAATGGTGAATATTGATAATGTTGTTTTTTATATGATGGGAGCGGGATGCGCGCCGCATCAGTTGTTGTTATGTGTTCATATCTATTGACGTCCGTTATTGTAATGTTGAAACACCCTTAAGGATTAGTTATAGCTGAAAACTAGTAGAACGGTTGGGTTCCGAATTTATTTAATGCTAGTTATTGCTTTATTACAATCTGTATTTCCTTTCTGTTTAGCATAAACTGTTGCAGGTTGTATATGTTGTATGCCCCGCCGTAGCCTCGTCACTACTTCGTCGAGGTTAGGCTCGACATTTACCAGTACATGGGGTCAGTTGTACTGATGCTGCACTCTGCACTTTCTGCGCAGATTTTGGAGCTAGTGGCTGATCGTGAGGTTGGTTGCTATTACTGTGTACCGGAGACCCAAGGTAGTCTTGCAGGCGTCCGCAGGCCCTGACGTCCCATTCTATCCCATTTCATTTTCTGTTTTATATACTTTCAAGACACATGTAAACTTTTCGTTCAAAGTAGTAATCTTAGACCGTTCGTGAGTTGTGGCACCAGTTCTGGGTGAATGTTATTTCGATTTTCGTTATTGCATAAAGTTAAGCTTTTAAACTGTTTTTCTTCCGCATTTATTTCCGCTCGTTTATTTTGTTAAGTCTTAAATATTTGAAAGATAAAGGAAAAAGGTAGGATATTCCGAAACATTGGCTTGCCTAGCGGGTACAATGTTAGGCGTCATTACGGTTCCGACGGTAAAAAATTCGGGTCGTGACAAGCTCACTTGGGGTCAGGGTTGATTTTGGGATCATGGACTCGATGTTCTTGAGGACGGGCATTCTAACCTCGTATTCTGGTTCGATGGAACCCGAGATTAATTTTCAACCCATCACGCTTCAATCCCGATCTATCATGCAATAGACGAGCCCGATTTCGATCTTATACAAATTCTGTTACAGAAACTCTATAGAGTGAAAAGGAGAAATTTAGATCTGTTTAAAGAATTTAGGCTGTTCCAGACTTCCAGTCCACACCTGAATGCGAATTTTTCAATTCTACGGCCAATATATGTGTAAGTCAGTTCATATGGGAAGCTAATGGTTAAAACCACTTTATCTACATTTTTACACTATCATAGGATCAATTACTCCATCCGTTTCAATTTAGAAGATGTAGTTATTGACTTGACATAAAGTTTAAGGGAGAAAAGAATTTTTTTTGAAATATGTGGTCCTAAAAGCTTAAAGGGCAAAAGCTTTGTATGACTATGTCATTTGTGTTGCTGTAAGAGCTTCTCATTAATCATAAGGTGAGTAAAATAAAAAGTTTAAAGTTAAGATGTTTCCAAATGTAGAATGTATCATTCTTTTTTAAACGGACCAATAAGGAAAGTACTCCATTTAAATTGAAACGGAGAGATTATAATAGATTATTTTATCATGTACTATATCATGCTCGTGATGAATTGTATAACTCCCTCAGTTCTAATCTATGTGAACATATTTAACTGGACATGTAATTTAAGAAAAAATAAAGAGTTTGAAATTTGTGGTCCTAAATAAGTCAAAAAGGAGTCCACAGTATTTGTGTGGTTATAAAAGCTTTTCATTAAAGATAGAATTGTAAGTTTAAGCTAAGTTTTTTCCAAATTTAAAAAATGATCATTCTTTTTGGACATATGAAAAAAAGTTATAGATTGTCGGTACATAGAATATATTTTCAATAAAGTCCTTGCCCTTTTCTGCTAACAATCCACGAAAACATACAGTTGCAAGTTGCAAGACTTACAAAAAGTCAGATTAACTGTAACTGTTCTTTTTTTTTTGGTTATTGGGAAGTTGGCCAAAAGGGGTTATAATCCACCATTTTGTGCGATAATAACGGAAAGAATTGCTTTTGAAGTTGAAACTTATCAAAATTACCAGAAGCAAGCAGAGAAACTGGATATAAGGAGTACCAATTAAATTTTCAAGAACGGTGGATTGATGGAATAATGACATCAATTATAAAGAACGTGAAAGAAAAATGAGAGTAAATAGAACTAACAATCAACCTCTTAATTCAAGATTTTGATACGTTCCTTGGTCATAATTTAGTACCTTCGTTACACTTTATTTTGTACTATTTATGTTGGAAAAATTGGTTTGGAAGAATTCAACAAGCTCTTTCAGTTATTAAACTGGAAACAAAACTAGCAGAAAACTTAAGAAAGAAACACAGCATATAGGAGCAAAAGGTGATTCAGAAAGTTGTATTAGAAAGTGAATTTAGCTCTCTAAAGACCATGTTTATATAGGCGTTGCTCCAATGGCTAGTTAATGATTTATTTATTTTGGTGATTCAAGAACTACTCAAGTTCTTAAAACGGAAAATTTCTTTTTGAACTCATTTCTGGAAAATATTGGCATTAGTTGGGTGAATGTTGAATAATGACTGATCTTTCTTCATGCAACTATGACTTATTTATTTGAGATCAAACTTTGTTGGAAATAATAATTATTTGTGGAGTGACACTAAGTCATCACATATTCCTCAATGTACAAGAGGATTCGAGAGAGAAATGATAATCCTGCAAAGTCAAAAATAAATTTGAGTATGCGGATGATATAATTGTTGTGGTCATTGCTCTAAGCGAATCTTATGGCTAATGCAAGAGAGTGGATATTAGACTCTTCTGCTACTAAGCAAATTTGTGGTAACAAAGTTAATTTTTTGTCCTATACCCAAACTGGGTGAAATATCCTTAAGATTGTTGGAAAAATTGGTTATGGAGACTAGGGGTGTTAATGGTTCGGTTCGGACGGTTATTTCATAAAATTTGTACCATACCATTTTTTCGGTTATTCTATTATGTATAACCAAAATTAGACTTTTCGAAACCGTCCCAATCATGTCGGTTTCTCTTCGGTATCGGTACGGTTCGGTTAATTTTCGGTATTTTTTTAAATATCATGTAAAATTTACTAGTAGAAGTAGAATGCAATAACATACGTTTTTATAGGATTTAACAAAATTCTCTAGACATTTTTACTGTTTAAAGGGTGATGAATTAAAAAATAAAAGATGGCTAGAATATAGATCCATCAACTATTCTACAATAACGTAAAAGAAATCAAACAAAGGCAAGGAAAATATAAATCACACGAGTTGAAAGATATACCAAGATGGGACTAAAAAATAAAGTCTATAGAAGATAAAATATTCAAAAAGATAAATCTAAATTATATGAAAGGAAACATATTCAATACATTGTAGTTTGCTACTCATAATCGATAAAATACTTTGTGTCTTGCTAATAAAGATACTTGAAATAACTTAGTTTAAGTAGAAGTAGCATAATAGGTTTTAGGAATTAGTATTTTGAGTTTAATTACTTGTTGGCTCGTAATAGTTTTCATAATTCCAAGGCCAAAGAAAATTTAGTGCATTATTATTTTTAAACTTACCAAATAAATATATTTTCCACATGTAAAATTTATTCGGTACGGTTCGATATTTTTTCGGTTTATTTTTATAAAATAAAAAACCTACCCTAATTATTGGTGCGGTTATAGATTTATATAAAAACCTACGGTTTCTTAAAAGGAAACCTAAAAATTGGTTCGGTGCGGTACAGTTCGGTCGGTTTAGTCGGTTTTCGAATATCCATTTACACCCCTAATGGAGACTAAGCATTAGCTTGAGACATGTCAAAGAAACTGTCTTTAAGGATATTGCGCTCACACCATGATGAATAAAATTAGACGTATTTTTTTTTGAGTTTTCAGCTAGTTCTGTTCCTAGTTTAATAACTGGAAGAGCTTGTTGAATCCTGGAGGATACACCTAATTTTATTTATCACTGTGTAGGAGAAATATCCTTAAAGATAGTATTTTTGATACGCCTCAAGCTTTGAAGAATTCCCTACAAGTTTCGTGATCAAATATTTTTCGTAAAATTTACAACAATTTAAAAACATGAAAAGAACATCATAAATAGAACTAACAATCACTCTCTTTGTTTACCCAAAAAAATGAGTTTGTATGCGGTTTAAATGATACGTGGTTGGCGAAACAAACGGTCAAATCAATCACAATGCAATGATCAAGCCTGATCTCAGATTGAATAGTTAAGCTCGTCCTCGATCGGACCCTTAGTACAAGCTCGGTCACGCGTGCAGAAAAGAACAAGTGAGTAGTGCCTTGAACAATAGCTACAAGACAAACATAAACTCTTATTGGATTAAATTACGTGTTACAATGTGTCAGGATAAAGAACAACTTCCCTTTTATATAATATAAGAATTTCAGTCGTAGTACAAGTCTAAAAAGGTAAAATTCTCGTTCTCTAGTAATTGTTGAACCATAATTGGTACCGAACGAGATTCGTGCCGTAAAATCTGGTTGAGGGCGAATATTACAACCCCATATTCGTCATGCATAACCGTTTACTGCATCTTCCAAGGTCCAAAAATTGTACTTGGTCCAGGGTATGTCGACTTGCCGTGTCCGATCTCATATACATTGTTCGTTCTTCCTGGGTCTCGATACGAGGAGTTCCTGGCCTGGTTATAACTATGACGAGTCGTGCTCCCCCTTCATTCTTTTATCGGAAAATCAAAAAAAAATTCTACCCTCTGATTTTACCCATACACACTCTTAATCCAAGATTTTGATTTAGACCCGCTCATCACACGTTATGGACGAAAAGTTGGAGTCTATTAATTAGTCCTGGTGCTTTATAATTGATAGTTACAACAAATTATGTGCCAAAGAAAATTTAATTGCTCCGATTTATATTTATAAAAGAAAGGAGTTATGGTGAGGTTAAATTCCTTTGCTCTAATTTGATTGATTAACCTAAATCATACACAATATATATTGGAGCAGTGAAAAGGCCACACGTGATTGGTCAAACATGTCACTTGTATACATGTCACATTCTCGTTAGCCTTTTTTATTTGACTTAGCTTGTGTCACACCTCCTTTTTACCACCCGAAAGGAGATATAAGAGAGTTTTTCCAATTAAAGTGACATTAATCGAAATAAAATTATTTTATTTAATTTTTTAGAGTCGCCACTTGGAATAATTATTATGGTGTCCTAAGTCACCGGTTTATTTTAAAATTCCAAATCGAGAAAATATTTATTTTTTAAAGTCTGCGAACCAGAAATTCTAGATAAGGAATTCTGTTAACCCGGGAGAAGGTGTTAGGCATTCCCGGGTTCCGTGGTTCTAGCACGGTCGCTTAGTGATTACTACTTGGCTTAAATTGTTTAACTACTCATTTTTAGGACCTATGTGCATTTATCTTTTTACCGCTTTTAAATCACTTGAATTATGCGTAATTAAAGAATTGAGTTACGCATACATATACTCTTTTCTTTTGGCGTGTCAAAATCATGTCACACGAACGTGTCCACGATTAATAACGTTTTTGTTGATTTATTAAGAAAGTTTGGTTGAAGTTGCGCGAATGCACCCCTCGAGTCTTTTTAGAGTTAAATTTGTAATCATATTACGCGAACGTATATATAATCGCAATACTAATCTAAATCGGGCCTAGAGCAAACTACGATGGTTCAAATTAATAAGAGATTTGCGAGGGCCATGGAAAATTTAATAATGGCACACCTCGATCTTAAAGAGTTATTACTATTTATACGAGGGCCATGGACTTAGGGGTTTTGTTAATCATGGCACACCTCAAATTCACAAATCTTAATTAAGGTTATAAGGGCCATATGTTATGGGTTTTAAAATATGGCACACCTCAAATTGTTTTGGAAGAAAAAACTTATTAATTAAGGCCATCTAGAATATTCCTATTTGAAATTACTTAAGCTTAAAAAGGGCTAACTGATTATGAAAGGTTTTAAAAAGTTTTGGGACAAGGGAAAATGGGCCAGCAACAGCCTGCTATTGAATCAGCTTCGAAAGCTGAAATTTGGGCTCACAATTGGCCCAGAAGTTAGAAGCCTAGAAATACAATTGTTGATCTGGAGACAAACAACCCACGTTGAGCTTAAATTCTAGGCAGGCCCAGTTGTGCATTGGCACCGACTACCTATCCACCTCTTTGCATTTTTAAAACTTTAACCAAAATTGACAAAGAAAAGAAAAGCAAGGAACACGGTTCACTTTAATTAAAAAAAACGAAACTTCAGAAAATACGAAATTCAAATTCAAAGATTCGTCATACTACTATGATTTGCAAAAGAAAAATAACAAAGGCATACATTTATATCACAATTCAGGAGAGACATTTTACAACTTATTAGACTACTGGGCTGAAAGCCCAAGCTCAATAGCCTAAACCCTCGATTTTGCTCAAATGGATCCCAACTTGGGCCTGACTGTAAGCCTGGCCCAGTCACAGCTATAAAACGTGTTCATCAAATGAAACAATGAGTCTTAACTGTAATGGCCCAATGCTAAACAAGCCAAGAAAATAGAAAACTGAATTTTAAAAGTTATAGAAATCCATTTACAATACGGAAAGTCCAAAATATACAAAAATCATATTTTACAACTTATCATGCTACTGCCTAAAAATGCTCAAAATTACTCCTCATTCTAACTTCTGATTACCTTTTTCCCTCAAGTCTTCTCTTATAATGTGTGTATTTGCGAGAGAACAGCTATGGAACTGTCCCTCACAAATTCACATTTCCAGCTTCAACCTTGAAATCACTTGGCCTTATGGCCATATCACATGCCAACACAAACAAATGGCAGTGATAATACAACCATTAGTTCATATAAAAGCCCTGAATCAGTGTAACCTTAACATTAACTAAAAGAACAATAAAAGCTATTTCAGTGTCTAGGAATTCAGGTTGAAACATTCTGCATTCTTTCAAACATAAAAGAACTTAAGCTAAGTAAAGTATTCAAACATGCTAGTGGAGTAATAACTTAATACATTTGATGAATTATGACCATAAGGCATGAATAAGATGAAAACAGTAAAAGACACTCAGCAAGTGAAAGTTTTGCGTTCAAACATCAAAACACAGATTACATAAAACGAAAGACCCTAGGTCAAGCATGTGAGTCCCAAATGTGTACCTTTTCAGAAAAATAAAAAAGTAAAGACAGGTCTCTCTGAACAAATTGGATTTCAGCAGCAAGAAACAACAACAACAACAACACCAAAATGACCCAGAGATTCAAATCAGAAAACTAAGAACCAACTTGAAATCCAAAAGATTCAGCTAAGAGGACTAAGAGAGTTTCTATTTCAAACCATGTTTCAAGCTTGGAAGGAATAAGAGATTTTTTGGAGTTTTCAAAGCTGTTTTGAGTATGAACTTTTCAGAGGAGAAATAGAACTTTTTCAGAAAAATTGTTGATGAAAATGGGCATGAGAATTTGTATTTTTTCAGACTGTTTGAGCCTATATATAGGCTTCCCATGGGAAGACATCTTTTGAGCATATTCCTTATCTTAAGGAATAATAGTACAGTCCTTTTTAACAACCCTTGGTACAGCTGTCCTTCATTTCAGTACATTTTTAATAGTTGGGACAACTATACCCTTTTCTAAGATATTTCTGAAATTCAGCTTAAGTAGAAAACCCTTTTTACCCCTTAGGTTGCTACTTATTTCATGTTCTAGCCTAACTTTTCTAATTCAAACGTGTCCCTAAAGTTTCTACTTGTTCATTTAAGGCTTAAAAGTCCTGAAGAATCACAAATAAAGCTAACACTTCTCTAATAGAAACCAGAGGTAGATTGAATCAAAAGGCATCAAAAGGGTTTTTTTTCTTTTCAGAAACAATTCAATAATTCATCAATTGAAACTCACATTTAATAAGTACCTAACAATGAACAACCTATTTCAAACTTTGGACAATTAAATCAGCCAGTAAAAGAATCAAATGATGCTAAAATGCTGATTTTAAACTTCATTGAACACCAACACGCAAATTGAAAAGGAAACTGAAATTCTGATGGCTAATTCGAACATTAACCCTAAACTAAATGGTCATTATTGATGAGCAACTACAGAAGCATGACTAATAAACTCAAAACCAGAAAAAACTAGCCATGCAACTAGAGCAAAACAAAACCATGAAGAATGAAAGAAGAGGGAAAAATCAGAGAGGAATAAAATAAAAGAGGAAGAAGTAACCTTGTCTGCTTCATAAATCTTTCATGAACTAGGGCGAATTCTTCGAAGAAAGAAAATGAACCCTCAACCGTCATTAATCAACTGCCCTTAACAGGGGACAATCAACTAATGGTGGTTTGAGGTTCATCCGACCATTCACTGACTAAGCAAAGAGGAGAAGGAAATTCGGCCAAATAGGAACTGATTTGGACAAGGCTAAAGGTTGCTTAGGGCCTAGAGAGGGGTAAAGGTTGTAAAATGTTAATTTGGCCTGATTTGGGGCAATTAGGGTTTTAGCCGGATCCTTTGATTCAAAATCGAAGGATTAGACGGTGATTCGAAGGAAAAGGAGTTGAGATTTGGGATGAGGGGGTTGTGGTGGTCTCAGGATGTAATTTTGGGAGGCTTTGGACCAACTAAAGTTCTGGCCGGATTTTTGATTCAAAATTCAAACAAACTGGGTACGATTCAAAGGGAAGAGAGTGAGGATTTAGAATGAGGAGATGAAAGGGAATTCATGGTATCATTTTGGGACCTATTGGACCACCAGAACTGCCGTAAAGCGATTTCCGGTGGTGGTTCATGGTGGAGGCGACGTGGGGTTCATGGGCGGCTAGGGTTTGGTGTTATCTTCAGAGAGAGATGGAGAGTGAGAGAGTTTGGTTTGGGGGGGGGGGTAGACTCTCTTTCAGACAGTAATATACTTAAAGATCAATTAGTTCCGGACCGTTGGATGGATAAAATCCAACGGCTGGGATCAAGTCGGAACGAAACAATGTCGTTTAGGAGCTTGTGGGAACTGGGTCGGGTTAGCTAGTGTTTGGGCCTGGGTTTTGGGTGTAATTTTTGGGCTCTTTTTGGAGATCCAATTCCGAAAATCCTTTTAAAAATCCCTTTCTTTTCTCTTTTCTTTTTCCTTTTCCTTTTTTTTTAATTAAAAATTCTAACAATTAAAAATCCAAAATTATCTAAAATGTGACATTAAACTATTTAACTAATTATAAAAATTATAAACATCACTTAAATCTAGATTAAAAGAGAAAAATCAATAAACTAAGAATTAAAAGATAAAAAAAATGTAAAATGAGCGATTTTTGTAATTTTTCAAATTTTCTAAAACAAATAATTACTGATTAATTCTAAAAAATGAAAAAACAAATCCTAAATGCAATGCATGATATTTTGGGTATTTTTCATGATTTAAATAAATTAAACATGCACAGAAAAATGCAAATAATTCAGAAAATTCTATAGAAATTCCTAAAATGGCCAATAATTAACAAAAATCTATTTTTCTTGGGATTTTATAGGAGTATTTCATATGGGGCAAAAATCACATGCTCACAGCTTGCACGCCATTTGGCGTATGTGGCACTTTAATATTGACTTCTTCGTTTGACTTGGGGGCCACGTCACATGTGTCACAAGTCTGGACCTCTAGAACAAGATGATATCTTGGACCATTAAAATCGGTTCTTCACTTGAAGTTCAAATAAATGGACTAACCCACCAACAAAGGTTGTGGTGGAGTAATAAGTACTCCTTCATTCTTACTCGTAGGTCTCGGGTTCGAGCCCTGGGACTAGGGGTGTCAATGGATATTTGAAAACCGACTAAACCGACTGAACTGTACCGCACCAAATCGATTTTTAGATTTCTTTTAAAGAAATCATAGGTTTTTAGATAAATCTATAATCATACCGATAACTAAGGTAGGTTTTTTATTTTATAAAAATAAACTGAATAAATACCGAACCATACCGAATAAATTTTACATGTGGAAAATATATTTATATAGTAAGTTTAAAACTAATAAAGCATTAAGTTTTTCATTGGGCCTTGAAATTATGAAAACTGTTACAAGCCAACAAGTGATTAAACTCAAAATACTAATTCCTAAAACCTATTATGCTATTTATACTTAAACTAAGTTATTTCAAGTATCTTTATCAGCAAGACACAAAGTATTCTAGCGATTATAAGTAACAAACTACAATGTATTGAATATGTTTCCTTTCATATAATTAGATTTACCTTTTTGAATATTTAATATCGACTTTATTATTGAGTCCCAACTTGGTTAATATCTTTTCATTCGTGTGATTTATCTTTTTTTTGCTTTTCCTTAGTTCTTTACACTACTATATAACAGTTGATGGATCTATACTCTAGCAATTTTTCATATTTTCTTAATTCATCAACCTTTAAACAGTAAAAATATCTAGAGAGTTTTACAAAGTCCTATAAAAGTATGTATGTTATTGCATTCTACTTCTACTGGTAAATTTTACATGACATTTAAAAAATACCGAAAATTAATCAAACCATACCGATACTGAAGTGAAACCGACATGATTGGGACAGTTTCGAAAAGCCTAATTTTGGCTATGCATAATAGAATAACTGAAATATTGGTACGATATAAATTTTATAAAATAACCGACCAAACCGAACCATTGACACTCCTACCTGGGACAGAAAAAAAGATAACGAAATGGCTCCATGTGCTCTGATTCATTATTTGGGAGCATTACCAAAGTGTTTAAAAGGTGGGATTATCTTGAAGGTATAGAGTCGTCTTTGTTGGGGAACGCTTTGCTCCTAATGTGGACTTTCTGGCTCGAATCCAGAGTTAGTTGGGCCCAATGTGGTTACCGGACACCGGGTGAAAAACCAAAAAAGGGACTAACCCAACAAAATTGGATTTTTAGTTATAGGAATTTTTTCCTTCCTATACCATATATGAAACTTTATTACCAAATATGTGCATAGTATCTAAATTACCCGCCTAGTCCACATTTTTCCTACAATTTCTGTACCATTCGTTTATTAGGAATTAATAGGACATAATCTTCCCCTAATAACGCGCGAAAAATCAGGAAAGAATCTTAGGATTGATTGATTCTACATTAAATTCAAGTTTTGAAACGGAAAGGAGATTTCGCAACAATTGCAGAACATATCTTCGAGATTCAACAAACTGAATTCAAATTGTAGAATATTCTGTTCTTCGTCGTTTTCAGAAAGTAAATTGGCGATCGTATATCTGTTCTTCATCTTTTTTTCTCTCAATCTAGAAATCCAAAAAAACGAAAAAATTTAGAATAATACATCAGCAACAAGACGCAATCATGTCCAAAATCGCAATCATGCTACAATTGAATGGGAATTAGGATAACTATGTCAGATTTAGAGATTTTGAAGTTGATGTCATTGTGGTAGATGAGAATGCAAGCTACAGTATTATGATTTCTACAATTACAGAACAACTATCGATTGATACTTCAGAAAAAATTGTAGAAATCAAATACATGATGAACGACAATTGTCCCCCAATGGAGATTAGGAATGATATGGAGGTTCGTGTGTATATGGAGACCAAAAAGAAGAATAAAACTTAGGTTCATATCCGTTATGTATAAGTGTACGAGATTTCAATATGAAATTGGCAATCACCAACGATAACACAAGTGCAGGTTTGTATAGTTCGAAATTGCATAGAATTATGGTTTTACGGTATTATCTACAAAATTACTACATTTACCTACAATTAAACTACAAATCAGTTTAATGAAAGAATAAAGCAATGTTGTTTTCAAAATTATCTACAAAGTTACTACATTTATATGACAAAATAAACTACAATATATGATTAGAAATTGTTGATTTCAAAATGTTGTCTTCAAATAAAATTACAATCTATGTTTAGAACAAATCTAGTCAAATAAAATACAAATCAGTTTAATTATGTACGAAACAGTATTGTTTTCGCAAATTTCTACAAATTGCAACAGTTATAGTACAATTTAACTACAATATCGGACATCCTAAAATGGATGACTACAAAATTTTCACTATATCTACAAATTATCTACAAAGATTCTACAAAATTATAATGACACTGTTTATCTTTATTTTGATGCAGGTTCGTCTGGATCTCTAAAGTTACTTGATATGCCATCCTCTCCAGTTATAGAGGAATATCAAAGTGAAATAATAACAGAATCTATGCAAACTGCTATTGAAGAAAGACAAGTGTATCAGGACAAGCAAACTGTAGCTGCTGCAATGAAGCACTTTTCTGTGATGCACAAGTTCCAGTTTAGAGTTAAAAGATCTAATCATAGAAGGTATGGAGATATTTGTGGTGAAAAGATCATTAAAAGCAGTGTTTTACTCAAGATATGTATTTTTTAAACATTGTAGATAAATTGTAGTTACATTGTAGTTCAATTGTAGTTTATGTTACTTTATGTTAAAACAGTCCTTTTGTTGCATCTACATTTATAATCTGTATTAAATATTGTATTTTTTTTGTAGCTACTGGCTTGTATGCGTTGGTAAAAACTGTAAATGGCACTTCAAGGCAACGTCAATTAATGATTCCGCAATGTTCAAGATAAGGAGTTTCAACCGACAACACACATGCTCCTTAATGGACGAAACATTCATACAGTGCAAACGTACTGCAGCTGTAGTTGGTAGAATGGTCATTCCAAAGTATTGTGATCCTAAGACTGTTTACACACCAAAGGACATACAAACTGACATGTTATCCGAACACGGAGTGAACTTAAGCTACATGCAAGCATGGAGAGCAAAGGAAAAGGCTTTACAGTTTTTGAGAGGGAATCCGGCTTACTCCTACAACAAATTACCCAAATATTTTTATATTCTTGAGGAGACTTATCCTGGTTCGGTTGTTAAATTGAAGAAGACAGCAGATGAATGCTTCTTATACGCATTTGTTGCTCTTTGTACATCAATAAGTGGTTGGCAACATTGTAGGCTAGTAGTAGTGGTTGATGGGACATTCTTAAAGTCAGTCTACATGGGGATTATGCTGACAACAAGCACCATGGATGCAGCAGGTAAAAAGTGTAAAAATTTTGTAGTTATTTTGTAGGCAGTCTATAAAATGTAGATACATTGTATTCATTTTGTAGTTATTTTGTAGCTATTACATGAAATGTAGATAAATTGTCTATATTATGAAGATATATTGTAGTTGTTATGTATTTATATTTTTATATACATTTTCAAAGCTGCCAATTAATAGTTTATGAATTAATAAGGTAGGTACAATCTTGCCCTTGGCATATGCTGTGGTTGATTCTGAAAATGACGCATCTTGGAAGTGGTTCTTTGAGCAATTCAAGCAGGCATATAGTGAAAGACCTTAGATGTGTGTTGTTTCAGATAGGAATGAGAGTATACTGAAGGCAACATCAATTGTCTATCCGGGCATGACACACTACTCTTGCATGTGGCATATTTGGACAAATATAAGGTCAAAATTCAAGAAGGGTCATCTACAATTACATGAATTGTACTTTGCTACAGCACGGTCATACACTCTGGATGAATTTAATGAAAGGATGTCGAAGATTGAAGAGGTAGACCCGCGTGTGAAATCTTACCTATATGATATTGGCTATCATAGATGGTCAAGAGTACATGCAACAGTGAATAGAACGTGGACAATGACATCAAATATTGCAGAGTCGTTGAACGCTGTAACAAAAGATGCAAGAGAGTTGCCTATATTTGACCTTTTAGAGTATATGCGGACACTGCTAGAACGTTGGACCAACGAGAAGTTATTGAAGGCGAAGGGTACTTTCACATTTCTTGGGTCCAAATTCAACAAAGAATTAGAGAACAACAGAACATTATCTTAGAAGCTTAGGGTAAGATCTGTTTATTTGGTGCAAAAAAAATAAATTACTTAATATGCAGTGTTTCCAGATTGTAGATAAATTGTAGTCAAATTGTAGATAATTGTAGGTTGTAGATAAGGTATAGAATATTTATAGATGATTCGTAGATAGGTTGTAGATAATCTATTTTTATGATTGAGATAATATTTTTTCTATTTGTTCTGCAATTGTAGGTGAGGGCTTCAACAAATCATATACATACTGTGTTAGATGGTGTGAAGCGGTACATTGTGTGTCTCGAAAACAAGAAATGTAGTTGTGGCAAATTTCAACTTGAAGAACTTCCATGTGCGCATGCTTTGGCAGCATTAAGGCACAGGAATGAAACATATGAAAACTATTGCTCTCCGTATTACACAAGGGAGAGCCTTTTGCGTACGTATAAAATACCAGTAAATCCTCTTTCTGATGAAAGCAAATGGAATGTGCCACAATATATTTTGGATGAGGTAGTAAATCCACCGACGGGAGATAAAAGGCAGCCAGGGAGACCTCAAAAGGAAAGATATAAAACATATGATGAAATAAAGTCAAAGAAATACAAGGTGTCATGTAGAAATTGTGGAGGTGAAGGGCATAACAAAAGATCTTGCAAGAATGCGCCCAAGAAGAAATGAATATCATGTAGTTAGAATAGTTATTCAAACTAACTGTTAGTAAGTTAAAGCTAACAAATTTTTTGTGTAATCGTTTAAGTTTTTAAAGATCATTATGAAGTAGACTACAATTTGTTTATGTGTGTTTAATATGCTTTTATGTATTGTGTCAGACATCTAAATTTGTCTTTGATATAGTGTAATTAAATTTTAATATTTATTATCTACAATACAACTGATATAAAAAAAGTAACTTTAATGTAAAGTGTTTCCAGATTGTAGGTAAAATATAGGTTAACAACAACAAGAACAACAACAGCCCAGTAAAATATAGGTTAAATGTTGTTAAATTGTAGTCTTGGTAATAATTTGTAGATACATTGTGGATAATATATTTCTAGGATTGGAGTATTTATTTCTTTTGTTTGTTGTGTAATTTAACTACTTCAACTGACAGTTATATACAGATATTACCTAGAACTTAAAGGTATTTCGTAAAAGTTATGAACATATACAACTATAAAATTATATACAATAACTACATTGAGTGTTTCCAAAATGTAGATATTGTGAAAATTATTTGTAGGCAAATTGTATTCTAACATCAAAATACTCATGTTTAATATAATAAAGATACAGTGTTGTAAATAACCAATTTATATTCAAGGGAACAACTAATAATGAAAGATAAAATAACAAAACAAAAAGGTATGCTGCAATAAAAAAATAAAAATTTTGTTCATAAAGTAGTGTATTCTCCTTCAACTACAAATTGGCATCAACTAAACTAGGAATACAGGACACTATTTCTTCTTTCTCTGGACTCTAGTCTTCTCATTCAAAGCAGGAGCACCCTTCCTCCTTGCTAGCCTGCATGTAACCTCACTTTCACTGATTGACCCATCTTCTTGCTTCTTTGTAGCATAGTCCCATAGGAGAGCTCCATAGCGTCTACGGTGTTGGTCGATATCCGAAAGGTCTTCTGAAGGGATTGACAAATCTCCAAGGCTAACATACTCCGCAAAAGCAGCCACAAATACAGCACAATCGGTGCATAAGACAAAAAAATTTAATTATTTAACAAATGATTATAAAAAATAATAATTAAACATATAGAAAGAGAGAATAGTTTTTTTACAATGATCCTTCCTTTTGCTGTGGAATCTCCGCAACCATCCACTGTATGTTGAGAGGGTCTGTAAATAGTTTCTCAATGTATGCCTTTGTGGTCTTGAAGTCAATGTCTTTACGCTTCCCGTAGAAACCAGTGCAAGACAAATACAGAGGGATAATGATTGAAAGCTTATCAACACATGATTCAACAACATTATAATGGTGTGAAGACACCATGGAATCATACACATAAAGTTGCCTGTCTGCTATGTCGAAAACGACCAACAACCAATGGAAATTCTCTACAATGTTCACGGGCATGATGACATAGTCAACTTTATCCCAGGCAACATTAGCAAGAAGCCTATACCCAAGAATATATTCTGCAACATCATCATCGGGTTTAACAACTTAATACTTTTTTTCTGGCGGAGAACTTATGAACTTCTCATAGATTTGTTCAATCTTTGACTTGAACAAGCAATCAGTTGTTGTAAACCTAGTGTTGTTGTTGTTGGGGCCATATTTGCCTCTTTTTCTCAGGTAATACATAATAATATCAATGTGCTGCAAAATAAAATAAAATCTACTATAAGCTACAGTGTAACTACAATTATCAACAAAGCAGCTACACTTTAAACTACAAAGTCAGAATTCAAATAATCTAACAAATAGCTACACTTTAGCTGCTATACACAACAACAAATGGCACACAACAACTACCATAAGGTCTCAATAATATCTACATTAAACTACAGTTAATATTATAAGTCTTCAACTTGCTCTACAATTTAACTACAAATTAACTACAATCATGAAATACAGATATACCAATTCTGTCCAAATTACCAAATATATAATTTTTACATACAATTCATCATCAAATATGATACATAAGGTCCAACCTAAATACAATCACACTATAAATAATAAGAGCAACATTTATAAGAAATGTCTACATTATATCTATAATTTATAATAAAAGGCATGGTCACATATATTTCATATCAACAATATAACTACAATTATACTACAAAACAAAAGACAAAATATATCTTGTGAATTTATTCTTTGATACTTACCGAGTCATTGAGGACTTGTCCGGGGTGAGCAAGGGAATAAAACCAGTGCTTCTTATTCACCTTTTCAACTCCAAGGTCTAACCAAGGTTTGATTTGGTTATCCTTTATGGAAAAGAGAGCCTTCCTCCTGTAACAACAAATAAATGTCCAATAAAAAAAATCACAGAATGAATTACTTATTTAAACTTTAAAATGCTAAAATGAAAGTGTCAAATTAAGCATTCATACCTCTTATATACTTTGTTACTACGGTTGTATAACCACTTGTTGAACTTATCTAATACATCAGAATATACATTTTCACCTATAAGAGTTGTGAAGGGGTACTTGAGGTAGAAAAATTTAGGTCCAATAGAGCTGCTGCCTCCAGAACTATATAGAGGTATGAAAGGTGATCGTGCATGTTTCCCCGGTTGCCTGGTTCTCCCCGGATGAATAGGGGTTGCTTCATCTGGTATGGGCTCGCCATACTTAACCAATTGTGTTAAGTTGTCTGGCAACTCAAAGTCATCCAATGTCACACCCTTCTTATCAATGCCTGATCCTTCAGAAACAACTTCATCCACATGTTGTGCATCTTCACCTTCATTTAGCTGTTTCTCAATGACTTGTTCTGTCTGAGCTGCTACAGTCACTCCGTGAATTGGGGACTGTGCATTGATATCTTCAATATTTGTTACATAAAACATAACTTACTTAACATGAATGTAAAATTGTATAAACAACAATTATTTATTCTGAATGACAGTACGATATTATACTTGCTTGTTCTACCTCAGCTGCTTCTTGAAATTCTGAATATAAGTCAACATGTGCTGGAACATGTTCTGGACAAACTGCAGCTTCAATTTATAATTAAAAAAAGGTAAATAATACTAGATAATACTGCCTTGAAAGTTATAGATATATGTAGGAAGTTGTAGATAAAATGTGAATAATAAAACTATGCTCTATAAAGTTTTATACTAAGTATATATATTTGTAGGTATTTTGTAGATACCTGTGTTGCTTGTGCTTGCATGCACTTGCTCACCAATATTGAACTGAAATTGCTGGTTGTTCGCTCCTTGTTGTTGGTCATTGTTTTTGGTTGAACTACCAGCAAACTAAAGATTTTATGTTAGTTTGAGTATATTGTTTCATATGTCATAATTTGTTTTGGTATATAAATATATGTCAACTCTTACCTTTGCCTCATCCACATCATATCTCCTGTTTATCAAATTCAAAACACTCTTCATAGAATCATCTATAAACACTCGAAGGTCATGGAGTTCCTCAAATATAGCCTTCCTAAAATCCTCTAACTTTCCATCAACTTAAAAGTTAAAAATATAGTTAGTTGGTAATTTTATTCAAATAAATTACAAATCAGTTTAATTATGTACGAGGCAGTATTATTTTCACAATTGTCTACAAATTGCTACAGTTATACTACAATTTAACTACAATGTGTGCAATCCCAACAGGGCTGACTATAGAATTATACTACAATTTAACTATAATGTATACTACATAAATTGTTATGAATTGTAGATAAATTGTATCAAATATGTAAATATATTGTAGTTAATAATATTACCTGCTCAATTCCCTTTTCTAGCTTCCTGAGCTTCTTAGCTACAGATTCCTTGTCCTCTTGACAATCTGTATGTTTGGGTTTCAATGTTGGAGAATAAGCATTTGGAACCTCTGATGATTGTGCACCTTGTTCATCTTCATACTCAATCTTGTTTGGCAGAGTAAGCACTCCAATCTCTTCTCCAGATTTAGTCACGCTTGTGAACTTAATGATGAAAAAAAACAGTTAGTTCCACTAAGACAAAAAATGTAGACTAATTGTAGATATTATGAAGGTAAATGTAGCAACATATAAAACTGAAAAAAATACCTTAATCCACTCAGGCTTGATCATTTTCTCTTCAAAGGCAGTTAACCAAATCTGTCCCTTAGTAGCTGACCTTCTTAATATGCGAGGTATTGAGTCAGAACACCTCGTAGCAAGCTCCGTGCTGACGGTCGAGCAACACTCATAAAGCCACACTTGCAAGGCTAATGAGCATCTCCGTATGAGATAAGAATGTACATGGAGATTTAGACGATGCCTAACGGATTTCATAACCTGATTGAACTATTTAATACTCCATGGGTATGACTCAAACTGACCAGACTCTACCAAATAGAACCTAAAGTGGTCTATAAAAGACACATGGTCTTTGTCATAAGGGCAAACAAAAAATTCCAAAAGATAAAGAATGCACAACTTGACTGCATCCTCATCGTTTACCCAAGATCTATTTGTTACTATGTTTTTCAAATACCACTTCTCTACTCTTTTTTTGTTAGGAAAATAGCTATTCATTAACTTGCTAACATAAATAGAAGTATATCCATAATCTGTAAACTGATTCACACAATTTAAACCGGTAATTAAACCAAACTCTCTCAATGAAAAATTCAATTTTTTCCCCTTCAAGTGGACTGAAAAAAATGATTCATTACACTTAGACAGTTCATACTTCATCAGAAGATGAATAGCTTGGTTTTGCATGCAAATGGAGGGGAAAGACAGTAAGTAACCAAAACAAGTATTTTTAAAAAGCTTTAAAGCATTTGGAGACAATAACTCTTTTATCTTGCTAGGAATGCTAGGATCACACAAAGTGTGGAATCTAAGCACCCGATAATCCACATTATGTGGGGCAAAATAATGTCCATTCTGCACAAAATGATAAATTATTTCACATTAGTAAACTGCATAAAAATGAAGCATTAATCTACATATTATCTACATATAACTACACAATCACTACACAAATAGCTAAAAACAAATCAGGAAGAAAAACTACATATAAATCTGCTTCAAAAAAATACAGCCTACCCACACATATAACTACAAAACACTACAAGACATCTACAGATATAAACATTATCTACAAAAATGCAGGAAGAAAAAAGTAACTACAGTTCTGTTTTAAAATTTAAAAGCTAACGTCAATATAACTACAAAACGACTACAAATAACTACAATTATAAACTATAGAAAATCACAACTACAAATAATCTACAAAATTAAGACAACTAATCTACAAGTTGCCAAAACACTTAAAACAGAGATTTTTACATCCAAAAACAAAACTAAAAAACTGGAAATGAAAATAATAAATGTTTACCTTCACCAAATTTTTTCTCTGAACCAATTTTCGGAGTTTTTTGGACTATTTCTTCATTTTTTGTTTTGAGGAAGCAGGAGACAACTTGAGTTTTTTAACTGTTGGAATTTTAGGGACATCTTCAACAAAGTCGTCATCTACACATACCTCTTTCCCCTTTCTTTTGAGTTGTTTGCCGCCAGTTGTAGCACTTCCTCCAGCATCTACATCGTGCATTTGCTTTGTTCTCATCTCGGCACGGATTTGTCTAGGAGATGAACTGTGAGTAGTAGGTTCCATTGCTTGTGTAGATTTACTTGTTTTTGTGGTGATTTTGGTGTTAAAACACCCAAATCAAAAGAGGAGATATCACCTACTGTAGATTTTTAGGTATTTTTTTGGGAGATTTGATGTTCTTCATGGTTTAACTTCAACTTGACTAAAGATGGGAATGAATTTTGTAGAATAATAACTTCAATATTTGATGAATTTAAATGGAGAATAATGAAGAACGTGGGTAGCTTTTGTTCTGTAAAGAAGAAAACAGACGCTAAACGTGGGGGAGTGAAGGGTAAAGGTAAAACGTGGGGGGGGGGGGGGAGTTACGGGTAAAGGTAAAACGTGGGGAGGGAGGGTTGAGCTGAAAGGAAAGAGAAACGTGGGAATATACGGTCCTATAATTATGCCTCATATAAATGCCCCATTAATTATATCCCTGTTTTAAATTATGGTATATAAATGGTAATTTAGTATACTAAATGTAATTATCTCTAACCTTAAACATTGATGGTAATAAGGTTTCATATGTGGCATAGGAAGGTAAAAATTCCTTAGTTATATTCTAATCTAGTGAACTTAAATATTTGACTATTATCCAGAATATGACGATTAACATATTTCATTTTTATGAGAATGCGTACATTAAAATTTAAATCTCTGAACATGATTCATATATATACAAATTTTATAGTAATACTATACATCACAACTTTTATAGCTAATACATTTTTAAGAAAAATTAAAGAATATTATATTAGTTTTCTATCGAAATTGTAAAGTATCGTCTGGGTTTTCTTTAACCCGGGGCCCGGGGATGACGGTACTGCTGTAATTGTTCAACCTCTCTAGTTCTGTTATTCATTAATACATCGTGCATCTATTATCGAGCTATATTTGTACGTACTATTTGGTTGTTGGTTTTTATTGCTTCTTATAGTGCTGTGCTAGGTTAACTTCATAGTCAAAGAGTAAGTAAGAAAGTGCTATGTTCCTCTGAGAAATTCATAGAAAGGGAACTTTCGAGCAATGATAAAATTGTTTTGATTTATACGTTACAAGTTCAAGCCATGGAACAACGACTAATACTTGCATTAAGGTAAACTGTCTATTTTGAAGGGGAGCCTTGACGTAACTGGTAAAGTTGATGTCATGTGACCATGAGGTCACGAGTTCAAGCCGTGGAAACAGCCTCTTGCAGAAATACAGGATAAAATTGCGTAGAATATACCCTTGTAGTCCGGCCCGAACCCCGCACATAGCGGGAGTTTAGTGCACCGGGCTGCCTTTTTTAAGGTAAATTGTCTATATCATATCTTTTGGGTGCGGAGAAAACGGAAGAGTAATGATTGTATAAATCATGTATAGTAACAACTAACAACCACTACAACTTAAAACAGCTTTATTACTCAAAAGAGAAATGGAAATGATACGAAGGATTTAGAATATAGCTTGCAATAATGCTGATTGTAGGGATTGAAATTTGGAGCTACAGCATTTAAGTTACTTCCTAAATAGAAAACTATCTAGTCGGGTTTTAAACATGATTTATTTAATTTATTAGCTATGAATTACGTGATACTTGAATATTCATTTTACTTAAAAAAAGAGAAGGTACATAAACAACTCTCCGGAAAAGGAGTGAAGTTTTCACATCATCTTTCTTTGGTCGGCCTATCTTCTACTACTAGAAAACGGCTTAAAACTGTCTAGAAATACCGACCGAATCTTCAAAAGATTAAAAAAATTGATCAATTTTTGACCGCCTTTAATTTGTCAAAATTAGACTAGTCGATAATAAATAGCGACCAAAGTCGGTTGCAATTTCCGACCGATTTCGGTCGGTAAATAAAATTCACAAGCGACCAAAAAAAAATCTACCGAAGTCTCTCGGTATTTTAATTATGCAATTAAAAAATGTATCGTCTGGAAATCGAACCGGGGTCTGTATTGTGGCAGGATACTATTCAACTACTACACATAGGTACATTTTAGATTAAGACTATCTTTTATTTTATTTGTACTTTTTGAATTCATTTTCGCCCGAAATAACCGATCGGTTTTGGTCTGTGTTTATTAAAAATGTAAAATTACCGACTGAAGTCGGTCGATTTTTTAAAATGACCAACTGAAATAACCGACCAATTTCGGTCGGTTTTTTAAATTTAAATTTAAATTTATTTTATATGATAAACCAACCAAAGTCGGTCGATTTCTTAAAAAATAAATTTTGCGGGACGCCAAAATAGTTTCCTGCGTTTTTGCGCAAAAATAAAGACCGAATTTGGTCGTGTTTCGTAAAAAAAAATTAAAACATAAAATATTTAGAATTATCGACCGAAATCGAACGGTTTGCCGTGGTCGATTTTAGCCAAATTTTTAGTAGTGTTCTTTTAAAAGCAATGAGCTGCTCGAAAGCTTTGACTAACAAACGAGAAAAAGCCTATTTATTTAATTTAAATAAAATAAAATAAAAGATAATGCAACTTCAAACAAGTGAAAACGCAATCCTCTTTAACCCCTATTAATGATTGAGAAAGAATTGCTACAAATTACAATATCCAATGCTGTTAATTCCAAATCTAGAGAAATACGTCGGACTAATTAAACACAAAAATAAGAATCAGAAAGGAAAAAAAGGCTACGTTTTCCCATTAAAGAAATGAAAAAGAAAACCATAGTGTGAGCCACTCTTTTCAAGACTTGATCATCGGCTAGCTTTTCTCAGGTGTGCTCAGGGGCAGATGGAGTGTGCTCGCGGTTTCAACTTAACCCAATATTTTCGACACGAAATATAAATTTGTATCTAAAAATTATTAAAATAAAAATAAATAGCAAATATGAATTCATAACTTTAAAATATAATAGGTTCAATACTATAAACTTTAAATATTAAACCCATAAAATTAAAATTTTAGATCGGCCATATATGCTAATGCAGATTAGTACTTTGTTGATCAGACGCCTCTTCTTCTCTTGCTTCCACCTCCTCCTCCGGCACAGGGGAATCAGTGCCGGACCCACCGCTCTCCTCCACTACTGGCGGTGAACCAGTCACATGTGGACGTGGCGGGTCAACCCGTCCATCAATACAAGACCCACACTTGGTCTCAACCCATCCTTCAATGTCATAGTAACCACGACCCATTATCCCACGGCCCGAACATATCTTACCTATCATCACAGCAATTGCTCCTAGAAAAGCTATCATTACTATTACACCGATTACGGGTCCAACCGATCCATGATCTCGATGATCCGAATAAGCTTTCGGGTTCAAAACCATTGGTGGTGGTTGCTGTAGAGGATCCATAACTTGTGTGGATGACATTTTGGAGTATACTAAAGAAGGGTGGCAAAATCAAGAATATGAAGATTTCTTGAGTTTTTTTCTGATGATATTCTATTTCTTGTCAGGTCTGAAATAATGACAACTTGATTATACTTCCATAGAATTTAATATACGAGAAAGTGTGTCTTTCTAATTAAATGGAAGAAAATACCACTACTTCACCTTTTTCTTGGACTGCATGCTAACATGAACAAACTGGTCTGACAATTTTTTGGGAGGAAGCCGTTTACGGTGAACTTTTTGGTAGGCAGTGGTTTACTCCTGGAATGGGCTTCTAGTGAGTCGATATCTAAAGCACAAAAGAAAAGTGATCTAAATGCAAAAAAATAAATAAAAAATTAAGCAAATGAACTAGAGATGCTCAAAGATTCTCTATTTTGGAAAGTAAGAATAAGCTGTCATAACCTTAACAAGGAGTTAGATGGTTAAGTGAGAGTGGCAAGCAAACGTGTGAAGGTGGTGATTATTTTGTGACTGAATAAATTAAGAAAAGAAGAAATGGGAAAGGCACAAGTAAAAGTGGAAGAAAAAGGTCAGGTTGTTGAGACTGAGATTTATGGTACTATATATTAAGGTATGTTTGTGTGTTGGGGGTAAAGCTCAAGAAAAGGAACTTTATAGTGCTCCTTAGATATATAACAACAAAAAAACAAGAAAATCAGTAGTTTCTCACAAGTAGAGTTTGGGAAGGGTAAGATATACGCAGTCTTACCATACCCAAGAAGGACAGCTAGGGTTTGGGGGAGCTAGAATCTTATTTCTTTGTTTCTTTCTTTTATGAGGATCTTATTCTGGTGGAGCAAGAAGATATGAGAAACTGGTTTTTGATGTGATATGAAATCTTGAAAATGGCAGTGAGCTGGTTAAAAGGGACTAGATAGAAAGATCTGCTGCATCATGCCCCCCTGAGCTTAAGCAGTACCACTGAAAGCTAAGCTGTTAGTCAGATTTTGATTCTCTCTGCTTCTGTTCTGTTAGATATTTTCCCATATATAATTGTGTAAAAGATTGGAGAATCTTAGAGCAATGGTAAAGTTCTATTTGTGATATAATAAGATCTAGTTGTGGAAACAACTACTTAATACTTGTATTAAGGTAGGTTGTCTACATCAATATTCTTTGGTGCGGTCCTTTCCGGACCCTACGTGAATACGAAATCCCTTGTACACCGGGCTATCCTTTGTATGTTGATTGTGTAAAAGAACTTATACATTATTATTACTTCTGTTCTACTTTATGTGATGTTGTTTAGTTGGATATGGAACGTAAGAAAGAAAGTTTTTTTTTTTTTTTTAAGAATATGTTGGTTAAAACAAATCACAGATATTTGTGTGCATATAAATCATCTCACTAAAAATAAGATGAAAAGTCTAAAGTTAAATTGTTTCAATTATATAAAGGTTTTATTCTTTGTGAAATAAACAAAAAATGAAAGAGTATCTTATAAATTAGGATAAATCGAGTACTACATATATCTTTTCCTAATAATTAGAATTTCAATAAAAAATAATGCGTATCATCTGCTATAATGATTAAATTATGCTGATTTTCTGGAAATTATTTATACTGTCATAATAGTATGTAGTAATAAATTCTTTCTAGAAACACTGCACCTCAGGAATTTCAAGTAGAGTGTAACTGGGACCACAGAGAAAAATCAGAACGTACTGTAAACTAGTTTAAGTTTAGTACAGGCCTAGTTCCTCTATTTTTTATTATTTTTTACTTTTTACTAACCCCAACCCCCAGTCTATGGCTGTCCAACAAGACGGGACGGGACGACATTTAGCCGGGGCGGTGATGGAACGGGATGAAACGGGACGAAACAGTAGGCTTATCCTGTCCCACTAACAAACGAGACGAGTTCGCAGGCCTTAAGTGTAGTTTAAAAAAAAGTCTAGTTTTTTTTACAATGACTAAGTTTTTAAAGTTTGCAACAACTAGTTTTTGACTTATTTAATAAACTTAAATGTTAGAACTGAAATTAGAATACTAAATAAAGAATTATAAAATATTAAAATAAAAGACTTGTAATGAAATATTATAGTAATTATAATAGAGTTATAATTTATTTAATATAGTTTCAAAGTATTAAGTAACTAAGACAATTCATAAATAACACTTAACGCTTAGAGCCTTTTATTTTATTAATAAAACCTTCAAATCTCACATACAAATATAATTCTTTTGAGGAACACCTAATCTACGCAACCAACTTCTAGGAAGGATTCTGTTTGAACTAGGCCTCTTAGTAGCCAATTACAAATTATCATACTAATATTTGTAAGCTCGTATATAGCTTCTTTGTAACTTATCAATAATTTCTCTCGGATATTGTTCTGGAACTGGCAATGTTGATTGATGTTCCATGAGCTCCATGCCGTCATCGCTCCCAGCCCTAAGTCTCATTGTATTCTTCTTCTTTTTCCCTAGTGGTTAATTTTTCAAAACCATGATTTCTTCTTTCTGAATTAATCCAATCTCTGAATAATACGAAAATTTCTAGACTATCTTCCGCTAATGAATGTCTATGATCTCCAATTAGAAATCTTGCCGTGCTAAAAGCACTCTCCGATGCTACTGATGATGCTTGAATAGCCAGAATATCTCGGGCCATTATTGAAAGTGTTGGAAAAGCCTTGCCATGTTCCCTCCACCATGCCAAAAGTTGTTCGTTGCCTTCTTTGTCTTTAATACTTTCCAATCCTTGATTAAGATAAGAATCAAGTTCATCATCAATAGAGGAATCAAAACCTGTTATATCATCCATATCTTCCCACAAAACTTCTGCTCTAGACTTAGAAGTAGAAGGAGCAGTTTCACCAACTGTTGTTTCCATAGATTTATATTTATCAAACATTGATCTAGCATAAGAATATATGCTAGCTTGGAAGTCTTCGATTGATGATTTTTCATTTTCTTGAATTGCTAAATTCTCATAAATTTTACGAACAAGTCCCTTTGCACCTCTAGTTTTAAAGATGGGTTTAGTAGAGTAGAAATTAAATAAACTTGAGGAATAAGGAAAAAATACTTTTTAAATTTTGAAATCATTTCATTAATGACTGGTGCATAAGTTGGATTTGTTTTATACGTACCAAATACAACAGAAATTTCACAAATATACCATAATATTTGTGTAACCGTAGGATAATATATACCAGAAAATTATTTTGTAGCATAAAAAGATTTCCATAAAAGTGATGTTTTGGGACGTTTAGCGTTAGGCTTACTCCTTATAGGGGATACAGGGGGTAAAGCTCCAGACCGAGATTGACTTTGAGTTGGAGCTTGTGTTGCGAGACTAGTGGGTGTTTCATCTAATTCTTCTTCCTCATTTTCTTTATCCTTATTTTCTTCATCCTCAAAAAAATATCATTGACAATTTGTCTTTATAAAGTTTCACGATCTAGTTATTCTCCGGAATTAATATTATAACATGCGGGGGGTTGGAAAAATGAAGTTTCATCAATATGAGTCATTTCATCTATATGTTTTCTAATTCTAGGAGAAGGGTTAGGATTAGGATTACTACTACTTTCACCTTTACTATTTTTTTACTACTTTTTTAAACAAGCTAAATACATTTTTAGGTGCAATAATTTAAATACGAAATTAAATTAAAAAATTTAATACAAAAATTAAACACACAAATGAAATACGAAAATAGAACACATAAAATAAACACAAAATTAAGCACTAAAATGATACGCAAAAATTGTATATTAAAATTAGGAGATGGAATGAGTGCACCGTGATTAAATATTAAAACTTGAAGAAACGGCCCAAAATATTGCTCTAAATACTTGACGAATTAATTTGAAGGTTGAAAGTTGCTCCAAATATTTGCCCAAATATTTGAAAGTTATCACCTGATAGTTGATAGTGAGAAAATTGAGAGAATAATATAGATAGAATGCAAGAGATTTGAGAGAGAATGATTTATTTTTGTGGAAAAAAATGAAGAAGGATGGGGGTATTTATAGTAGAAAATAGGGCCAAAGTATAATTTAATAAACTTACGGGTTATATTAAAAGTTTGGGGGGGTTGGGGTGTTTTGGGGGGGGGGCAATTATAGTCGTTTTTGGCCGTTGGGAACGACTAACGACTATTTTTGCAATTGAAGTTGTTGCCCAACGGCTAGAATTCAAAAAAAAAAATATTACGCGGGACAAGTGGGACGAGACGCGACGGGACAAACGGGACGAAATGGCCATCCCGTCCCATCCCGTGTCCTGTTTAATATGGGCCCATCCCGTTTAGAATGAAGTGGGTCGGGCCGGGACATGGGACGGTACGGGATGTCCCGTCCCATTGGACAGCCATATCCCAGCCCCCAACCTTCTACCTTAATAGGTCAGATTTGTCCCTATACTTTGGTAAATTGTTCTATGTTTATCCCTCGTTCTACTTTGCATCCCAATATGTCCCCACCATTAACAAAGTAGATAAAATCACCCTCAACCTTAACAGATCTTCACCGCGGCAATGAGACCTCTCACTTAAACTGCCAAGTGTACAATGATGAACCCAAATTCTAATGACCCATGCCTATTTCTTTGACCCAACTATCCAACTTAAAATTAGATATCAAACTCTGAGATCAACTTGATCTCTGCTCAATCCTTTAAAACCCCAATATGAATCACACTATATACAATTACAACATTGAACACAACATATACAATCACAACAACAAATACAAAAATCCAATGCAACTCCACAACAAGCATTTTAAAACAAGATGATTGGAGCACACAACATACAACTGATCTATTATTTTACTCACTTTCTTGAACTTCCTCTTCACTATGAATTTAAAGTTTGGATTCTTCACCCATACTCTCTCAAATCAGTAAAAATTGATCTCAAAAGACTAAGAAAATAAAACCCCACTTCAAAATTGGATCTTTTCAAGATTTTCGTATAAAGAAAGTCTTGAAGAGTCAACTACCAAGCAAATGAGGATCTTTTGGGCTTATTTTACTCATGGGGTTTTAGATTTTTGCTCTTAATTAATTTTGAATACTCCCAATCTATAAAATGGATTAGAGAAAATAAGAAAACCCCAGTTCAAGATTAAGTCTTTTCACGATTTTGGTACAAAAATTTTGACTTGAAAAATCAATATCCGAGCATATGAGGATCTCTTGGGCTTGAGTCTTTTCAAGATTCTCGGTCGATGGCAGCCACGCCGGTGGCTCAGCCGTGGAGGATCGAAGAGAAGTGAGTAATCATTAGGCGGCAAGTCTTGCAATTTCTTCACCTACACTGATTCGATGACCTCTTCGTTCCTCAGCGATTTCTAAAAAAATTGATTTAACTAAATCATCCATTTCGTTAGCTAGTTTTACCAAAAATAAAATCCATCCTTTCAGTCCTCTTACTTCCAGATTTTACCAACTCATTTGTTCCTTTTAGTCCCCTTAATTTCAGATTCTAACTATTTATTTGTGCTAGTTGGGTCAAGAAAATGGGTACGGGTCATTAGAATTTGGGTTGACCTTGTCCACTTGGCAGTTTAAGTGAGAGACCCCATTATCACGGTGGAGATCTGTTAGGGTTGGAGTTGATTTTTTCTACTTTATTAACAGTAGGGACATATTTGGACACAAAATAGAACGGGGAATAAACGTGAACAATTTACCAAAGTAGAGGGACAAGTTTAACCTTTTTTCCTAAATTAAATAATGATTTTTTAAATTTTCTTTTCTTTAGTGAATCGAATTCATAATTTTTTTGGTTGAAAATAAATGAGACTAGCACCTCTCTCTTTTCATTTGATTAAATGTCGAATTGGTCTGGGGGTGGGGGGCACTCTAGTAAGGTTATATGTTACAAAGTAGATTAATGCCTTTATAACTCTACCCACAAATTGTCAGATACACCAAATGCTTTAATCATACTGTTTGACTCAAAAGATATTGAAACCTTTTTGAACAAATAAATCACAGGTGAAAGGGTAAATCTAGCTGAGAATAATAATCTCTAGAAAGAATGATAGATAAAGAGAAGACGGATCACAAGACTTCTTTTACGATCTACTTTTCTCCAAATCTTTTAGAAATCTTTTCACTCATAAATAGTAATGTAGCCAACATTCGGAATCCCCCCCCTTTTACAAGGTTATTGTCCTCTATATATATAAAGACGAGACTTTTCTAGCAATAAAAGACAAATTACAAGGAATATTCCTAATGTCCCTTAATGGGCCTACATTATTACAAGGGTCGTTCAGTCTCTTGTTTGTCTTAAGGTTGTCACCCTCAAGACATCAATTCAAGGAGACCCCGTCAATCGTTGTGCTCGTCGTCGATCTTGGTTGGTCAAATTTGGTCCCATACAGTTAGTCCCTCCGCTTGTCGGGGTCGCAACTGAGTGCGTCCTCGATGAGCGAACATCATGCGTTCCTATGGAGACATTTAAGCCATTGAGATATTATGACGTGGCCAATGGGGGATGGTCAGCATGCTTAGAAAGACACCGGGTAACACACTTTACTGGAAAATGATGTCATCTTCACGCGCATCATCATTACGCATGTTTTCGAGGCAGGATTTGATGGCTTGATGCTTCGATTCCATTGCTACTCTATGACCCTCCGCTTCGGTTCTAGCACCACCCAACTCTATAAATAGGTGAAGGGTTTGTTTCTTCGAAAGTTCTTGGCCATTTCACTCCTGATAACCTCTCTTAATCCTCTAAGCTTGCTCTCATACCTTCCTGCTTCTTCTTCTTACGTTCTTCATTCGTAGCTTCGTCCTCCTCCTTTTTTGAATTGATACTCCTTTGAACGATATCATGCCAAGATCTCATCATTCTCATGAAGGGGTTCCTGAGGCCACCCCATTGTCCCTTTCAGGCGGTGAAGATACGATGGTAGAAGAGGGTGACAGTCCCCCTACGGTGGAGGAGTTATTACCGAGACACCCCATGTCTCGGAGTGACTTCCTCAAAGACCCCCTCCTACTCCTGCCCCCGTACTTTATGAGAGGGAGCAGGTTCACCTTGACGCTCTTCGTATAAAATACAGCATCCCTGCTCACGTTGACATGATTCTGGCGGGAAGGGATTTTGTAGATGTCCACAGGCCTGGGTACTACGCTTTCTATGAGTACCCTTTCGTGATTGGCTACACTTTTCCTCTCTTCCCCTTAGTGGAAGAGTTCTGTAGGTTCTACCAAGTTTACCCGGCACAACTTTCACCGTATACCCTTAAGGTGCTCCTACTGTTGACCAAGTATACGGAATTGGCGGAATGTAATATTTCTATCCACCACCTTTTGCTTTTTACATACCCGCGAGGGTACAAGGGGAGTTTTTTCCAATTAAAGGACAATTGAAACGAGATTTGTTTATTTATTTCAGAGTCGCCACTTGGGAGCTTTAGGGTGTCCCAAGTCACCAATTTTAATCCCGAATCGAGGAAAAGAATGACTCCATATTACAGTCTGCGTACCAGAAATCCGGATAAGAAATTCTGCTAACCCGGTAGAAGGTGTTAGGCATTCCCGAGTTCCGTGGTTCTAGCACGGTCGCTCAACTGTTATATTCGGCTTGATTATCTGATTTTATACAAATGTGAACTTATGTGCAAATTTATCTTTTGACCGCTTTATTATTATTGTTTTTAAAAGAAATGTGAACATCGCTTAAAACACGTCTTTGGACTGCGTCACATGAAATGCACCCACAATCCGGAACATATTTTATTTGACGTTTTGGGATTTGGATTTGGGTCGCATGAAATGCGCACCCAAGTTTAAGAAACTAGATTATTAAACACGCACCTAAAGAGACTATCGTGTTATTATTTTGGGGAGCCCGTGAAATTCGCTAAATGACCCTCCTGAATTCTAAGTAATTTAAAACAAGTATTTACTGAGGGCCCCGCAATTTGTATTTTTATTCGGCGAGGCTCATCTCATTCTTATTTTTTAAAGGAATTTGCAACGTCGTGGACATGCATCTCGAACCACGTTACAATCAATGTACCCGCGATTTTAGAGACACATTTCAACTCCGCTGAGATTTGGATTTGGGTCACATAAATGTGCACCCGAGTTAGGGAGAATAAATTATTAAAGGCGCGCCTAAAGCAACTAGCGCATTATTATTTTTGGGTTGGGCCGTGAAATTTGCTAAACGGCCCGTCCCGAAATCTAAGTATTTAACACATATATTTTGTGAGGGCTCCGCAATCTGTGCATTTTTTATTTGGCGAAGCTTGTCTCGTTTTTTTTAAGGGGCAAACTTAAAACAACTACGATTTTCTACTAGTGAAGCCATCCGAGATTAAACAAAAATACAACAATTCTAATAGGTAATAATATCCATGGTAAAAATGAAGAGCAATTCAACAAAGCCGATACACAAACAGTGCATAGGAAATCCATATCATTTCATTCCATTTAAGCAAATATCACAAGTTTAGAAATGCGTATGCACCTGTTTGAAGCAAGAACGACAACCAACTGGACCGACAACCGTCAGAAACCTTTCCAACGACGGAACCTCGATGTCAAGCTCAACGTACCGGACCTCGACTCAACTTTCGGACTTTGGACTGGAACTTGACTTCAACACAAGGTCGAGCAGCTCACCTCCATGAATTCCGGTTCAGCTGGGGGGCGTGAGGATGGGGGAAACAGCCGCAGGGCTGCTTGGCGTGAAGCTGACGGACTGTTTGGTCGATGACTGTGGAGTCGACGGGCAGTGTTTAATGGCTGGAAGCGTCGCTGGACATGGGGACGACGAACAACAGTGGTCGTCGGAGTAGTGGTCGAGGACTGAGCTGGTGGTTTGGACAGTAGGTTTGAGGGGGCAGTGACGACGTGAGGGAGTAGTGGCACGACTGGTTTTTGGGTTACGACGGGGAGGTGACGGAGAGGTTTTGGAAGGGTGACGATGGGAAAGCAACAACAGTTGCCGTTTGACAGAGGTGAAGGCGTGGGGGTCGACGGAACTGGTGGTTTTGCTGGTGAGGCAGGTGGTGTTTGGGCGATGCAGCAGCAGTAGCTGCTGCTTGACGGGTGGTTGGGTGGTGGACGTGGGGGAGTGCGACTGGTTTGGGTAGGGTTTTGCTAGGGTTTTCTCGAGGAAGAAGGCGATGGGGAAGGTGACGGACTGGTTGCGATGGAGTTTAGGAGGAGACGGGGTGGTCGTTTGGTGGTGGTTTGAGGCGGAGAGGGAGCTGGGGCGACGACCGTGGGGGGGTCACTGGTTTGGTTTTTTTTGGTAGGGTTTTGTTTCTTCTTCTTTTTGAAGAAGATCATCAACAGTGCCTCTTCCAAAATTTTCCAAAGTCCCCCCTTTCCTGTGTTTTTGCCCGTGCATTTGTAACCTTCCGCCAAGAAAAATGAGCCCCACGCGTGGTGGGGTTCAAGACTTGTGTCCCCCACGCGTGGTGGGGTTCCCCGTGTGTCGTGTTCCGTCCGTGTTCCCCACGCGTGTCCCCCATGTGTGGTGGACTCGGATTATTATGGGTTAGGTCCGAAAATTAGGCCTAAAACCGGGTAGTTTGAACTCAAATATTATTCTTTTGCCCGGATCCGAGAATAAGAACACGACGTTGCTTAACTAATCCTATGTAAGCAAAATAACTACCAAAAATAAGACTAATATTTAAAACAAAACTATATCTTTTTAATATTTTTTCAAGATTAAAATAGCTACAAAATATTAATAAAACTATTTTTTTTTGTAATTTTTGTTTTTATATAAAGATAAAATATAAAGTATATTTTTATTTTGTATTTTTTCAAAATTAAAAATGACTACAAAACATTAATAGAACTATTTTTTGGTAATTTTCGAAATGATGTAAAGTACAAAATAAGGTACTATTTTTTTTTTGTATTTTTCAAGTTTATGAGAAATACATAAACTAAAAATTTATATATATATTTTTGTAATTTTTCTTTTTGCAACGAAATAAAGTAAAATAGTCAAAATAGCTATATTATGCCTAAATTACATGTTTACGCTAAAAATGTGGAAATTCTCGGGGAGGGTCAAAAATCAGGTGTCTACAGCTGACCCTCTTTGACTGGAAACACGAAGAGTTTTCCGAAAAAGAACGACTAGACATGTTTTTGACCCGACCATTTCTTGGACGGACTACACTAAGGAAAGGAAGGGAATGTGACCGAGCCCTGGTATCTGAGCTGCCTACATATCCTTGGTTATACAGGAATCAGGCCACGTGTAGTTCGGAAATGAGAGAGATGGTAGAGTGTACCGAGGTGAAGAGCCGATCGAGGTGCCGTTCCGTTGAGGTTCCGGTCCGCGGTCCTGTCATTACATCAAAAATGAAAACTGAAAAAGACTAACTAAGCCTATCAGCTACTAGTTACAAGGATTCATATCTTTAAGTCTTCTGAAACTTGATCTTGAGTCTTGAATGGTGCTTCATACAGACTTTGGATTTGAACCTTGATACTTGCTAGTTGTAGGCGCTAGTTCTTGAGCAGATCATGTATGTTCTCCCCTTCCGTACTTTGGATTATTTTTTTATTTTTTTTTCTTCTTTCTTTTTTTTTTGTTTTTTGTTTTTGTTTTTGTGACTAGCTTTTGTTGACTATCTCAGACTGTTGACTCGCATTCTTGAGGCGAGCTTCTTGCTGTTTCTAACTTGGATTGAATGCTGGGGATTTTTGTTGTAGCCTTCTGCCTTCCAATGGGTTACGGCTTGACCTTGAACGATGTTCCTCTGTTCTACAGGCGGACCCCTAACTTCTTCAATCTTCGACATATAACAACCTCCGCTCTACAGGCAGGCTCCTGACAACCAAAACAAACAACACAAATGAAATTTCCTAACCCAGTTTGCACTGGGAAGGTTTGTGAGTCGTTAGCAAAATCGTAACCCACCGACACTACTGATGCAATGCTGAGAGTGAACTAAAGACTAGACTAGGATGTGCATCTCCTACGAGTAAAATCTCAATTTAGGAAGTGAGTCTCCTAAAATAAAATATAACCTGAAAAAGCCAAGCTAGGAAGCGCGCCTACTATTGGTAAGACATGGAACGTATTCCCTTGTTATATAGGTGGACGCCTGGCTTCAACACATGAAAACGTAAAGACTGAAAAGTATTTCTCTCGTTATACAGGTGGGCGCCTGGCTTGAAAATGTAAAGACTGAAAAGTATTCCTCTCGTTATACAGGTGGGCGCCTGGCTTCAACACTTGAAATGAAAAGACTGAAATGTATGCCTCTGTTCTATGGGCGGGCTCCCAACTTCAACACTTGTAATGAAAAAGACTGAAATGTATTCCTCTCGTTATACAGGTGGGCGCCTGGCTTCAACACTAGAAATCTAAAGACTGAATGTATGCCTCTGTTATATAGGCGGGCTCCCAACTTCAACACTTGAAAATTAAGGACTGAAATGTATTCCACTCGTTATGTAAGTGGGCGCCTGACATGAAATTTAAAGACTGAAAAGTATTCCACTTGTTATGTAGGTGGGCGCCTGACAAAAAATTTAAAGACTGAAAAGTATTCCACTCGTTATGTAGGTGGGCGCCTGACAAGAAATTTAAAGACTGAAAAGTATTCCACTCGTTATGTAGGTGGGCGCCTGACAAGAAATTTAAAGACTGAAAAGTATTCCACTCGTTATGTAGGTGGGCGCCTGACAAGAAATTTAAAGACTGAAATGTATTCCACTCGTTATGTAGGTGGGCGCCTGACATGAAATTTAAAGACTGAAAAGTATTCCGCTCGTTATGTAGGTGGGCGCCTGACATGAAAATTAAAGACTGAAAAGTATTCCACTCATTATGTAGGTGGGCGCCTGACATGAAATAAACAACTTTAAAATAAACGCTATTCCTCTCTTCAGGCGGGCTCCTGATTTCAACAATTTTGAAAATAAAATGCCATTCCTCTTTTTAGGTTGGCGAGATTTCAACAACTTTTAAAAATAAACGCCACTCCTCTCTTCAGGCAGGCTCCTGATTTCAACAACAACTTTTAAAATAAACGCCACTCCTCTCTTCAGGCGGGCTCCTGATTTTAACAACAACTTTAAAAATAAACGTCATTCCTCTCTTCAGGCGGGCTCCTGATTTCGACAATTTTGAAAATAAAATGACATTCCTCTTTTTAGGTTGGCGAGATTTCAACAACTTTTAAAAATAAACTCCACTCCTCTCTTCAGGCGGGCTCCTGATTTCAACAACAACTTTTAAAACTTAGGAAGAAATGCCTCTCCTATGGGTAAAATAGACTTGGGAGGAAATGCGTCTCCTATGGGTAAAACTAAACGTATGAGGAAATGCATCTCCTAAAAATAAACTTAGGAGGAAATGCGTCTCCTATGGGTAAAACTAAACTTTAGGAGGAAATGCGTCTCCTATGGGTAAAACTAAACTTAGGAGGAAATGCATCTCCTACGGGTAAAATAAACTTAGGAAGTGCTTCTCCTATCGGTAAGACTAAACTTAGGAATTGCGTCTCCTATTAATGAAATCTTTAACTTAGGAAGTGCGTCTCCTATGCGTGAAATCTTAATTCAGGAAGTGCGTCTCCTCTAGGTAAAATAAACTTAGGAAATGAGTCTCCTATGTGTAAAACTTAGGAAGTGCGTCTCCTATTGGCAAAACTAGACCTAGGAAGTGCGTCTCCTATTGGTAAAGGTGTGGAATGTATTCCCTTGTTATACAGGTGGGCGCCTAAAATATGAAATGGACAGACAAAAAGTATTCCTCTCATTATTCAGGTGGGCGCCTGTCTAAAACAAACAAAATAAAATACTATTCGAGGGCGAATGAACCCAAAATATCCTATTCGAGGGCGGATGAACCCAAAATATCCTATTCGAGGGCGGATGAACCCAAAATATCCTATTCGAGGGCGGATGAACCCAAAATATCCTTAAGACTTGAAAATGTCTTACCTCGAATACTTGCTGGGGATTATTTTGCTTGGGATGAATTTTCCCTTTCTACCTTCCCCATTATGGGTTGTCCGACCCTCTTGAAATTTGGTCGAAAAATCCGTCGAAGATGCTTCTACATCTCGATGATCCGCTGGGGATAACTCTGCTGAAGATAACTCTGCTGAGTAAATATGTTATCTTACTCCTTCCAGAACTACTTCCTTTTGAGTAGGATGTTTCATTCCCCTGCAAACTACTTCCCCTTTTTATTTTTTATTTTTTTTTTATTATTATTTTTTTTATTATTATTAGCTTCTTCCTTTGAAGACTAACTCCTTTGAGACTTGTTTTGCCTTCCCCCGAAAAGAACCGCTGAGGATACCGATTTTCACCAAACTTGTGTTGGACTCCTCGAAACTGCTAGGGATAACACTGTTGGGGAATCATTTACTTACCTGTTGGGTGGTAAAATGTTATCAGCTGGGGATAACGCTGTCGTGGATAACACTGCTGGGGGATTCTGATTCCTTTGCTGGGGAACAACTTCCTCCATTGAAACTTATTATGTTGGGGAAAACATTGGTTCTAAGACCATTTCCCTTGAGATTGGTGTTATCCTTATTTTTCTAAAGGGTACCTGACTTCCAGAAAATTTTCTAAATGAAAAGAAAATTTTCTGCCCCACTTTGACAGTCTCCCTTATGGCATGCATTTCTGTCATCAATGCCCATTCCTTTACCTGTATCAAATCAAACAAAATTTGTTAGTTTAAAACATGGTGGTTGGTTGTGATACTCCTACTGGGATGGTTTTCCCCTTTCTCCTTCCCTGCTCTGCGTTGCACAAGTTGTTGGGGATGATATTATTTGTTGGGGATAATCCCTTTCTGCTGGGGATATCCCTCTTCTTTTGTGGCATAGCTCGGAAACTGGCACTTCCCCGACCTTTTAGTCTCGTATGAATTTCCCCAAATTATGCTCACTATTTTCCTTGCTTTGTTCATGGGCCTCGGCCTTGAGGTTTATAACCTTGGTTTTGGCAAGGATATCCCTCTTGACACTCATCAATCCTTTGTCAATTCCCTTTTGCTGGGGATATCTTTCTTGACACTGGCCTCGCGCTTGTTCCTTGCTGACTATACCATTTGGATGTATTAGTCAGATCTCATCTTGCATAATTGGAAAGCTGATGGCATATTTTGAAGTCAATTCACACTTGTTCTGACCAAACAGACTCTATTGGGGATTTTTCTATGAAAGGAAAAAGATAAAAGGGAACAGAGTAGCAAGACAAAGGAAAAAGATGACCTTTTAACAAAAGAAACTATAAATAAAATTAAAAAACTATCAAACGTAGATACCGACTCTAATGGTCATGACATACATATGTGGCCTACCATCTACCGTCAATCATCTTTCAAGATCTTCAATTGGCAATTCCCCATCTGATTCTCAATCTTATTCGACTTGTAGTGCCCGAAGGGTTTTCACTATCAAGTCTCTCTCATTTTGGTTTTTCTCTCAACTTTCATCGCCTTATGGTGCCTGTGAAGGTTTTCACCAATAAGGCTTTCGTTTTATATCTCTCTCCAGCTGGGGATTTGGAGTGTTGCCGATATGACTCTTTCTGTTGGAGATTAGAGTCCTTTCTGTTGTGGAACAAAATGTTATGTTCGCCAGTAAGACTCTTCATTTGTCTTGACTTGGCATCTTTTGAAGACTGATCAGAAGGTCTTTCTTTGGACCGTAATGTGGGTTTTGGATAGGGCTAGAAAGAAAGGGTATTAAAGGCTCAAAAATGAATCGATTTTGGGTTATTCATTACAACCTTCGGAACTAGATTTATTTACAACAAACGCAACCTTTGCCCCAGTTTCTTGCTTGGGGATTATTTTAATTGATTTTTTTTCATTTTCGAAACTATGACCGAGCCGTGAAGCGCCTACGTATCCTCTTTGAGGAATCAGGTCAAACGTAGTTCCCAATTCCTCTTTTTTCTTGTGACTTTCTTTTGATATTTTTTTGTTATCATTTTTCTTTTCTTTTCTTTTCCTCTTTTTTCGTTTTGTTGTTTTGCTATTCTCTTTTTTTTTATCTTCCATGTTCGCATCTTCTAGTCGTTGCTACTGATTCCGAACGAGGGGTATGAAAGAAAATAAATAAGGCTCAAAAGGGGTAACGAAGGATAAAGTGTTTAGGTAGCACAACAAAATGACTTCGTCATTCCAGTCTTCAAAACATGCCAAGTGCAAACAACACAATTAAACAAAGATTTGCAGTCTCTTCTGATGGTGCTGGATTTGACAATTATATTCGCATTTGCTTTTTCATTTGTCATTTCTAAAGCACCGTTGGGCGACACTCTCATTATCATGCCAATTTGGCGAATCTTGCTTTTAACGGTTTTCTTTATATTTTACTTGCCCCAGTTCCATATGACTCGAGCTCTGAATAATCTCAACCGTCCTTATTTCCTTTAAATGGTCTGATCACCTTTTCGGGGTTTTATGATTAACTTTTAAGATTAGGCCCAAACTGTGTGTGCATGTCATATCACTAGAATCGGCATTGAATAAAAATGACAAAAGGACTAAACAAAAGAAAACTGAAAATAAAAGAAGACCGGATTTTGCATTAGATTACCGGTGAAATGATTTGAAAAAAAACAAAAACAAACCGGAATAAAATCCTAAACAGCCTGGACAAAACTTAAACAAACCGCTATGACAAAACGGAAAGATAAGCGGAAAGATATTGACACAAAACGAAATCCGAATTACAATCCTAATAATCCGAACAACGGAAATGACAACAAAATAAGCCACTACAAGCTTCTCTCTTGCTAACCAAGGAACGGAGCGTCCTCCCACTTTATCAAAACTGGCATCTTAGCCACTGAGCTTCGCATCAATACTGCCAAGACCATTACCAGCTTCAATATCATCAACCTCCGTCAACAAGTTCCCAATAGGATTCAAGTGCTTCTGTTATCAGGCCTGACCCCCGCAGAGTGTGTATCATGAGGTGCAAGTAAAGGATTCTGGGTGTCATTGTCCGGCTTACCACAAACCAACCACCTTAACTTTATTTGCGAAACAAACAGGTTAGGATGGACTCAGTCGGTCCTCATTATTAACAATATCTTTTTTCTTTTCTTTGTTTTTTTTTTCTTCTTTTTTTTTTTTTTTTCATTTTTTCATTCTTTTTTCATTTCGTTTTTTTTTTTGCTTTTTTTTTTTGTTATGGTCGAATCTTATGGAGATTGCCTACGTATCATGATCCCGCATGAATCAGACCTTGCGTAGTTCGGACCAATAAAAGATAAACAATAATAAACATTTTTCTTATCAATTTTCATAATAAACAAACTGGGTTTCAAAGGTTTAAAGATGACCTACAAACTCGAAAATCAAACAACCCATATATTCTGATCAAGAGATTTATCAACTCAAAAACAAAAGGCTAGCTCCCTATCTTTGTTCGACAAATGCAACCAAACGGTTATTTTTTGCAAATGTGGCCCCTTCCAAATTTCACATGAATTTGAGGCCAGGGAGGATTATTTTATGACACTTTACAAACTTGTCCGTTATTTTACGAAAATAGCCTTTCGACAACTGAAAGATACTCTAAGGCTATTTCGGCAAGAACGGTTTAAGATGCGGCCGAAGCTGGCTTGGCTTATTTTTGACAAAACCCAAAGGTATTCACCTGACCGCTGACTCTTTTTTTTTCTTTCAAATTACAATAGAAACCTGGTGTTGCAAACACGACCCTTCAGCGCCTCGGGGACGAAGATTTTTTAAAGCTGTGTGGGTCAATTGGACCAAATCTAAAACAATGACCCAAAGGTGGTTGTTTATACAAAGTCAGCCTTCCGGCGTCCCTTTCGGGAACATTCGGCTATTTATGACAAAACAACATCACCTGACTTATTCATGACTCTTTTTATCGTTTTCCAAATTAGAAAACTCAATATTGCAAACACGGCCTTTCAACGTCTCGGGACGAAGATTTTTAAGGCTGTGTGGGTCAACTGGACCAAATCTTAAACATGACCCAAAAGTGGTTGTTTATGAAAAGTCAGCCTTCCGGCGTCCCTTTCGGGAACATTCGGCTATTTATGACAAAACAGCCTCACCCGACTTATTTATGACAGAATTAAAATTTTGACATGTTTTTTTTTTCTTTTATTATTGTTTATTTGTTTTTGGCTATTTTAGCAAGGGGGGGTTGGACATCACCCAGCTTATTTATGACATGTTTTTTTTTTTATTATTATTTATTTATTTGTTTTTGGCTTTTTAGCAAAAGGGGGGGTTGGACACCGCCCGACAAGATTAAAATTTTTGGTTTTTGGCTATTTTAGCAAAAGGTGGGGTTGGACCCGATGAGGGTTGCCTACGTATCTCACATCCGGTGAGAATCAAACCTGCGTAGTTCGGGGAAATAAAATATTTTTGAGAAGACCCTTTTCCTTTTTCTATTTTTCACAACAATCAAACAAACTATTATTTTCCATTTATAACAAACAAACAAACTAATAAAAAACATAAAACATTCCTTCCTTTTTTTCTTTTTTCAAAATTTCAGTAGAGTTTCGATACTACTTGGACATTGGTTTTTTCTTAAAAATAAGTAGTTATATCTCTACACTGTTATTTTCTCATCTTTTTCACGATTTTCTAACTTATGGAAAATGATGACAACATACAAAATCTTTTTGAAATTTTCAATGCTCTTTTTTTTATATATATTTTATTTTTATATTTATTATTATTTTCAAAATGTGGCATGGGAGACATAAGGATTTCCAAGACATCTTGGACTCCGCGAATGTTCCCCATGCGTTTTTCCCAAAATATGAAGCATGGGGGACATAGGGAATTCCAAGACTTCTTGGATTCCACAAATGTTCCCCATGTGCTTTTCCCAAAATATGAAGCATGGGAGACATGAGGAATTCCAAGAATTCTTGGATTCCACAAATGTTCCCCATGCTTTGATTAAAATAACATCATGCTGGAAAAACGTGCGGCCTTCTTATTTAAATGTGATCAACCTAACAAGGTGTGTTATTTGTCCGCAACTATTATTGGTCCGCCAAACGACCCATTCACCCTTGAATAAGTACAACATGTAGCACATAGGATGCCAAAAGATGGTCTATTATTTTCAGGTTGCTTGTCCTAGACGGACCCAACCCCTGTGTTGAGTCCCCTAAGTCAAATGCACATGATGCAAATAAACGTTCCTACTAGGGATCCGGCATGTGGCTTTGTTATACTAAGTTCATAACCTGGGTATTTGTTCTAGACCTGGCTTACCCGAGCGGACAACTCGAGCCGAGGATGGGAGCTGTGTACCGGTAACCAAAAGGCCATCAGGTTTTGCAACTCCTCCGAATCCTCATTCTATTTTGGTATATGACACTAACAGAAAGAAGCCACGACCAGCGTGCACTCCTCAAGAGAGAGAAGAGAGGGGTTTCGGCACAGTTTATATATATAGTCCAGATAATATCAAAACGGTAAAAGCATCATTTAGCACATTAGGCATATATCATGTAACAGAATCAGATAAAACCAAATATAACAATTTATCTAAGCTCGAATTTCTAACCCTGAACCAGTGGTTCTGGGTCTAGTCCCCAGCAGAGTCGCCAGAGCTGTCACGCCTCCTTTTTCCGCCCCGCGAGGGGTGAAGGAGAGGGAGTTTTTTCCAATTAAAGGACAATCGAAACGGGATTTGTTTATTTATTTCAGAGTCGCCACTTGGGAGCTTTAGGGTGTCCCAAGTCACCAATTTTAATCCCGAATCGAGGAAAAGAATGACTCCATATTACAGTCTGCGTACCAGAAATCCGGATAAGGAATTCTATTAACCCGGGAGAAGGTGTTAGGCATTCCCGAGTTCCGTGGTTCTAGCACGGTCGCTCAACTGTTATATTCGGCTTGATTATCTGATTTTATACAAATGTGAACTTATGTGCAAATTTATCTTTTGACCGCTTTATTATTATTGTTTTTAAAAGAAATGTGAACATCGCTTAAAACACGTCTTTGGACTGCGTCACATGAAATGCACCCACAATCCGGAACATATTTTATTTGACGTTTTGGGATTTGGATTTGGGTCGCATGAAATGCGCACCCAAGTTTAAGAAACTAGATTATTAAACACGCACCTAAAGAGACTATCGTGTTATTATTTTGGGGAGCCCGTGAAATTCGCTAAACGGCCCTCCTGAATTCTAAGTAATTTAAAACAAGTATTTACTGAGGGCCCCGCAATTTGTATTTTTATTCGGCGAGGCTCATCTCATTCTTATTTTTTAAAGGAATTTGCAACGTCGTGGACATGCATCTCGAACCACGTTACAATCAATGTACCCGCGATTTTAGAGACACATTTCAACTCCGCTGAGATTTGGATTTGGGTCACATAAATGTGCACCCGAGTTAGGGAGAATAAATTATTAAAGGCGCGCCTAAAGCAACTAGCGCATTATTATTTTTGGGTAGGGCCGTGAAATTTGCTAAACGGCCCGTCCCGAAATCTAAGTATTTAACACATATATTTTGTGAGGGCTCCGCAATCTGTGCATTTTTTATTTGGCGAAGCTTGTCTCGTTTTTTTTAAGGGGCAAACTTAAAACAACTACGATTTTCTACTAGTGAAGCCATCCGAGATTAAACAAAAATACAACAATTCTAATAGGTAATAATATTCATGGTAAAAATGAAGAGCAATTCAACAAAGCCGATACACAAATAGTGCATAGGAAATCCATATCATTTCATTCCATTTAAGCAAATATCACAAGTTTAGAAATGCGTATGCACCTGTTTGAAGCAAGAACGACAACCAACTGGACCGACAAGCGTCAGAAACCTTTCCAACGACGGAACCTCAATGTCAAGCTCAACGTACCGGACCTCGACTCAACTTTTGGACTTTGGACTGGAACTTGACTTCAACACAAGGTCGAGCAGCTCACCTCCATGAATTCCGGTTCAGCTGGGGGGCGTGAGGATGGGGGAAACAGCCGCAGGGCTGCTTGGCGTGAAGCTGACGGACTGTTTGGTCGATGACTGTGGAGTCGACGGGCAGTGTTTAATGGCTGGAAGCGTCGCTGGACATGGGGACGACGAACAACAGTGGTCGTCGGAGTAGTGGTCGAGGACTGAGCTGGTGGTTTGGACAGTAGGTTTGAGGGGGCAGTGACGACGTGAGGGAGTAGTGGCACGACTGGTTTTTGGGTTACGACGGGGAGGTGACGGAGAGGTTTTGGAAGGGTGACGACGGGAAAGCAACAACAGTTGCCGTTTGACAGAGGCGAAGGCGTGGGGGTCGACGGAACTGGTGGTTTTGCTGGTGAGGCAGGTGGTGTTTGGGCGATGCAGCAGTAGTAGCTGCTGCTTGACGGGTGGTTGGGTGGTGGACGTGAGGGAGTGCGACTGGTTTGGGTAGGGTTTTGCTAGGGTTTTCTCGAGGAAGAAGGCGATGGGGAAGGTGACGGACTGGTTGCGATGGAGTTTAGGAGGAGACGGGGTGGTCGTTTGGTGGTGGTTTGAGGCGGAGAGGGAGCTGGGGCGACGACCGTGGGCGTGGGGGGGTCACTGGTTTGGTTTTTTTTGGTAGGGTTTTGTTTCTTCTTCTTTTTGAAGAAGATCATCAACAGTGCCTCTTCCAAAATTTTCCAAAGTCCCCCCTTTCCTGTGTTTTTGCCCGTGCATTTGTAACTTTCTGCCAAGAAAAATGAGCCCCACGCGTGGTGGGGTTCAAGACTTGTGTCCCCCACGCGTGGTGGGTTCCCCGTGTGTCGTGTTCCGTCCGTGTTCCCCACGCGTGTCCCCCATGTGTGGTGGACTCGGATTATTATGGGCTAGGTCCGAAAATTAGGCCTAAAACCGGGTAGTTTGAATCCGAATATTATTCTTTTGCCCGGATCCGAGAATAAGAACATGACGTTGTTTAACTAATCCTATGTAAGCAAAATAACTACCAAAAATAAGACTAATATTTAAAACAAAACTATATCTTTTTAATATTTTTTCAAGATTAAAATAGCTACAAAATATTAATAAAACTATTTTTTTTTGTAATTTTCGTTTTTATATAAAGATAAAATATAAAGTATATATTTTTTTTGTATTTTTTAAAAATTAAAAATGACTACAAAACATTAATAGAACTATTTTTTGGTAATTTTCGAAATTATGTAAAGTACAAAATAAAGTACTATTTTTTTTGTATTTTTCAAGTTTATGAGAAATACATAAACTAAAAATTTATATATATATTTTTGTAATTTTTCTTTTTGCAACTAAATAAAGTAAAATAGTCAAAATAGCTATATTAGGCCTAAATTACATGTTTACGCTAAAAATGTGGAAATTCTCGGGGAGGGTCAAAAATCAGGTGTCTACACACCTATTCTCTCCTAGCTTCCACAGAGGCACCATGGTGCATTTGAGGTACCGTGGCACGAAAGGGTTGGTGGTTGGGACAGACGACCGAGCAAGTCGCAAGTTTTGGCACAAGTACTTCTTTGTCAAAACCGAACATATTGTCTCCGACTTTGCCAGGTTTTTGGAGAGATGGAATGAGACTCGTAAGTGTCACCACTCATTTTATTCTTCCTTCGTATGTATTTATTATAAAGTTTGTTTTCTTCTCGTTTGCAGCTGTGGGACGTTCGCCCCGCCTTATTGTAGGCATAAGGGATTGGGTAGCTCGTTTGTTATCCCATGCAGCGGAAACCCGTGATTGGCCTTCCTTTATAAAGCGTTACGGCCCTGTAGTTCCAACTGGTGAGTGTTTTCCCTTTACCCCTTCGTTGGTTATATATCGCCGTCCATTAATTCAACTACTTCGTGATGGTAGGTCGAGGAGCTTCCAGGCGGAGGGTGCCAGTTCTCGCATTCGATAGGCCGTTGCCGCCGCGGACATGCAATTTACTTTGAGTGAATTTGTTAGAGAGGGTCATCCTCAACCTGCTCAATTAGAAGGACCTCTCGGGTCGCGTTCATGAGGGAGGAAGCTTCTTCAATGCCGTCCCCCCACCTTTTGGACGAATCCTTCAATGGGGACGAGCCGTTATCGAGAAAAAGGAGGAGAATGGAGCTCGGGAAGGGTGTGGCTGTCGACGCTAATAGAAGTAGGGCATCGTAGACAGAACCTGTGCCCACATTCATGGCCGATGCCATATTATCGGGGAGATCTCCCCACACAGAGGGGGTTTGTCTAGGAGTCGGCTCCATACGCTCTGTCGAGGGTGGCGCATCGTCCAACGTTGGAGGTTGTTGCATCGATGGCTCAGGATCAGGCTCAAATGTCGACCCGGAGGAAGTCAATGAGTTTGTAGGTCGTTACACTCACATAAAGGTCAGAGCGGAGGGGTCTGATCGTCACATAGTCATCCCCGGGGACTATAACTTATTGTCGAACTGTGAGCAAGTGGCATCCATTTTAGCTCCTCTATGTGCTGTCCCTAAAAATGAGGTGCTCAGGATGATGAGTGACATGGAATTGTCTCAGAACGTCGCCGGTATGGCTTTGCGGGTAAGTTCCTTTCTTTTTCTTTCATCGTTGGGCTTGTGCGGCGATTGTTTACCTGTATTTCTTTTTTAACTTCTCTTTTTCTTTTGTGATAGACCCTCATCATAGAGACCGAACGCGAGCGTCGGGAGAAGAGGAGGACGACCGTATATGGGAAGATGCCGTCCAAGTATCAACGGTATCATGCTAAGCATCGTGCGATGGCCGATATTTATACTCAAGACCCTGAATTTTAGTTGTTTCGTGAAGGGCTCAAACAGAGGGAGGACCAACTGGAGTGCAAGGTCGAAAAGTTGAAGGAGAGGGATGAGGAGCTCATGAAGGTTGTCCACCGTAATAGTGAAGTTGAGGCCTCCCTTAGGGCAAAGAAGGACGAGCTTGAGTTTAATAGGGGGGTGATGGCCGAGAATGCCTATTTACAGGCGAGAGTGCTGATTTGACTGCCGAATTGAGTGCGAAGACGGTGGAGATTGAGGGGCTTAAGGGCGAGCTGGACGTTGGTGCTGATAAGCTGGCGACCGCTATTTTTGAAATGGTGTCGTTGGAGGATGCCCTCCGTATTTGTAGGTCGGAGCTGACTGGAGAGAGGGAGGCCTTTAATCTTAAGGTCACGGGGCTTGAAAGGTGTGTTAAAGAGTTGGAGGTAGATTTATCTGTATTGAATAGGTAAGTGGCCTCGCTGAGAGCGGAGGATGCAACTCGGCGTTCTCAACCTTCCACGTCCCATGCTTCAGCCGATCCAGTCGTGCCTCATCGCTTATATGAGTTGTGGGTTCTTGCTGAGGCCCGACTTGACGTGTACAAGGCTTTCCATGCCGGGGAGGGCAACTGAGGCGGAGCTTCAAATCATGCATAACGAAACTCCTACAACTCGTGAGGCATGTGGGTACAACCCTCATACTCCTGATGGAGATGATATTAACTCGGATGAGGCGAACTGTCTTGCTTCAGACTCTTGGTATGAAGAAGCTTTCCCTACCGGGGATGATGTGTAATAGTGTGTTTACTTTTTGCTTTGGGGATTTTGTGGGAGGGGGCATGCTTGAGCCCGTTTTGTAAGGGTCGGTGTAAATTATTTTGATGCAATGTAGGTTTTATTTTATCTATGGGTTGGTGCTCTTTGTAATTTCTATGGTATCTGAGATACCTGTCGAGCTGTTGGGTCGATTTATCTTTTGGGTATAGTTGATTCTTCTTTATTTTTTTAATGGCCTTGACCATTGGGATGTTGCTTTGTACTTTTGTCGGAGTAGGATCTCATCGTGGTTCGAACGAGGTCAAACCCCCATTTTGTCGATGGCCTTGGCCATTGGGATGTTGCCTCGAGCTGTCGTCGAAGTAGGATCCCATCGTGGTTCGAGCAAGGTCGAACCCACGTTTTATCAATGGCCTTGGCCATTGGGATGGTGCTTCGAACTGTCATCGAAGTAGTATCCCGCCGTATTTAGAACGAGGTCGAACTCATGTTTCGTAGATGGACTTGGCCATTGGGATGTTGCTTCGAACTGTCGTCGAAGTAGTATCCCGTCATAGTTCGAACGAGGTTGAAACCATGTTTTAGTCGATGGCCTTGGCCATTGGTATGTTGCTTCGATCTATCGTCGAAGTAGTATCCCATCGTAGTTCAAACGAGGTCAAACTCATGTTTCGTCGATGGCCTTGGCCATTGGGATGTTACTTTGAACTGTCGTCGAAGTAGTATCCCGTCGTAGTTCGAACGAGGTTAAACCCATATTTAATCGATGGCTTGGCCAGTGGGATGTTGCTTCGATCTGTCATCGAAGTAGTATCCCGTCGTTGTTCGAACGAGGTCGAACTCATGTTTCATCGATGGCCTTGGCCATTGGGATATTGCTTCGAACTGTCGTCGAAGTAGTATCCCATCGTAGTTCGAATGAGGTTGAACCCATGTTTTAATCGATGGCCTTGGACATTGGGATGTTGCTTCGATTTGTCGTCAAAGTAGTATCCCGTCGTAGTTTGAACGAGTTTAAACCCATGTATTAGTCGATGGCCTAGGCCATTGGGATGTTGCTTCGATCTGTCATCGAAGTAGTATCCCGTCGTAGTTTGAACAAGGTCGAACTCATGTTTTGTCTATGGCCTTGACCATTGGATGTTGCTTCTAATTGTTGTTGAAGGAGTATCCTGTCGTAGTTTGAACAAGGTTGAACCCATGTTTTGTCGATGGCCTTGGCCATTGGTATGTTGCTTTGAATTTTCATCGAAGTAGTATCCCATCGTAGTTCGAACGAGGTCGAATTCATGATTTTTGATGGCCTTGGCCATTCCATGTTGGAGGTATGATTGTATTCCCGTAGGAAGGCATATGTCGACTTTATCCATGCAATGGAGATTCGATTATATTCTCGTAGGGAGACACATGTCAACTTTATTTATACAATGGAGGTCTGATTACGTTCTGGTAATAATCACATGTTGACTCTGTACATACAATGGAGATTTGATTACATTCTTGTAGGAGTCGCATGTCGACTCTATACATATAATGGAGATTTGATTACATTCTTGTAGGAGTCACATGTTGACTCTCTACATACAATAGAGATTTGATTATCTATATCTAGTCCCTTCAGTACTCCGTACCTGAGATCATGTCGATGGACGGGGTAATGAACAATACTTCGAACCTCGAGACGTCCCCCTTGTCGCCTCATTAAAAATCTCACCAGAAAAACCCGATTGGGACAAAACCCAGGTGAGGGAAAAGAGTACGACTTAGGTGGCGCCTCCTTTCAGAAGTGGAAGTATTTGAGATGGGCGACATTCCAATTGTTTTGGAGTAGTTTTCCCTCCATTATTTCTAACTGGAATGCTCCTTTGTTTGATGCGGCCGTGATTTTGAATGGTCCATCCCAGTTTGTTCCTAGTTTTCCCTCATTAGGTTCTTTTGCGGCTTGTGTTTTAGCCTTTAGGATGTAGTCTCCGATTTTGAGTGGTCATACTTTGGCTTTCTTGTTGTAATACCTTTCTACTTGTTGCTTCTGGGCCACCATTCTTACGTGGGCCATGTCTCTCCGTTCTTCGACTTCATCCAGATCTTGTAGTCTACTTTCGTCGTTGCTCGGTCCGCTTTCGTTGGTGTATCTCAAACTAGGCTGTCTGACCTCAACGGGTATAACTGCATCAGTCTCGTAGACCAGTGAATATGGCGTCTCTCCTGTGCTGGTTTTTGGCGTAGTGTGGTATGCCCATAACACTTCTGGTAGTAGTTCAGGCCATAGCCCTTTAGTATCCTCAAGATTTTTTTTCAATATATTCAGTATTACTTTATTGGAGGATTCGGCTTGACCGTTGCCGGTGGGGTGATATGACGTAGAGAGTATTCGTTTGATGTGCCATTTTTTGAAAAACTCAATCGTTTTCTTTACGACGAACTGAGGCCCGTTGTCGCAGCTAATTTCTTTGGGGATGACAAAACGACATATTATGTTTTTTCATATGAACAATGACCTCTTGCTCGCGTATCTAAGTATATTCACCTGCTTCCACCCATTTAGAAAAGTAATTGGTTAAAACCAAAAGGAAACGTACCTTACCTCGTCTTGCTGGGAGGGGACCGACTATGTCCATCCCCCACTTTATGAATGACCATGGTGAAGTGACGGAATGAAGGACTTCCCCTGCTTGATGTATCATAGGGGCGTATTTCTGACACTATCATAGTTCGTGACTTCTTTTTTCATAGTGGGCTAGTAGTATCCGGCGCGGATGAGGCATCGGACGAGGGCGTAGTTTCTCGTGTGGGCACTGCAGTACCATTCATGTACTTCTTACGGTAGTCGCCTTGTTTGATTTAGCCCAAGACATTTGGCTAGGAGGCAGCCGAACATTCTTTTGTAGAGATCACCGTTTACGAGGTTGTATCTGGCTTCCTGTACCTAGAGCTTTTTGCCTTTTTTTTTATCTTGCGGGAGCGTTCCATCCTGTAAATATGCTACGAGGCGGTTGCGTTAGTCCCAAGTTAGGTTTACAAAATGTACCTCAGCATGGTCTATTGCGGAATGGAGAATGGTGACCACGTTTTTCTTGTTGATATTCTTGCTTGCTGCCGCTAGTTTGGCGAGGTTGTCTGCTTTGATATTCTGTGCCCTGGGTATTTAGTCGAGGCGACATTCATCGAATTCCAGCAGCAGTTTGTGAATTTCCGACTGGTACATTTGTAGTCTCTGTTCTTTGATTTGGAAAGTCCTAGTGACTTAGTTCACCACAAGTTGAGAGTCGCAATGGAGGATGAGTCGTCGAGTGCCATATTTGAGGGATAACTTCAAACCTGCAATCACAGTTTCATACTCGGCCTCATTGTTAGTCATCTCGGGGCATTGTATGAACTGACGAATTACTTCACCTATAGGGACTTTGAGGACGAGTCCTAGTCCCGATCCTGAGGCATTATAGGCGCCATAGGTGTAAAGGACCCAGAGGTCGGTATGCGTGAAAGCGCGAAGCGCTTCCCATTCTACTTCAGGCAATATTTCTGCGCTAAAATCAGTGACGAAATCGGCGAGCACGACTTAATGGCAGTTCGCCGTTGGTATGTTATGTCGTGCTCACTTAGTTCTATAGCCCACTTGGCCAGTCTACCCGATAGTTCAAGTTTGTGTAGGATACCTCTTAGGGGGGAAGGTTGTCACCACCTTTATGGGGTGACATTGAAAATATGGTCTAAGCTTTCGTGAAGCTACGACTAATTCCAAAGCTAGTTTTTCAAGGTGATGTTACCTTGTTTCGGCATTGATTAAAATTTTGCTGATATAGTAAATCGGAGATTGCGTACCTTTCTTTTCATAGACCAAGACTGCGCTTACCGCAACTTCAGAAACTACTAGATACACAAATAGACATTCACCTGGGTCTACCTTGACGAGAAGTGGTGGCGAAGATAAATATGCTTTCAGTTTTCTCAGGGCGTCGATGCATTCTTCATTCCATTGCAGTCCATGGTCTTTTCTTAGCATATTGAAGAATTTGTGACATCTATCCGAGGATCGTGAAATGAACCTCGACAGGGCGGCTATTCGTCCTATTAATTTCTGCACATGCTTTCTGCTGGTCAGTATCTCCAGTATTGTATTGATGGCCCTGATCTGATCCGGGTTGACCTCGATACCCCTTTGTGACACTAGGAAACCAAGGAACTTTCCTGAAGTTACACCAAAGGCGCATTTTTCGGGAATCAATTTCATTCCGTATTGCCTTAATATCTTGAAGGCTTCCTTCAGATGACTAATGTGATTTTCTTTCTTTGTCTACTTTACTAGCATGTCATCGATGTAAACCTTCATGGTCTTACCGAGCTGTTCTTTGAACATCTTGGTGACTAATCTTTGATACGTGGCCCCTATATTCTTGAGTCTGAATGGCATTACCTTATAGCACTATGTTCCTTGGTGAGTGATGAAAGTTGTGTTTTCTTGATCCTATTCAGCCATTAGAATTTGGTTATAACTGGAGAAGGCATCCAAGAAGCTCAACAGTTCGTGCCCCGTTGTTGCGTCAATGAGCTGGTCGATGTGGGGTAACGAAAAGGAGTCCTTTGGGCATGCTTTGTTCAGATCGGTGAAGTCGACACACATCCACCATTTCCCGTTCTTCTTTTTGACCATGACCACATTGGCGACCTATTGGGTGTATTTCGACTCTCTGATGGAACTGTTAGAGAGTAATTTATCAATCTCCTCGCTGACTTCCTCATTGATGGTGGTATTGAACTTTCTCCTTATTTGTCGTACCAGCGGGTAAAGCGAATCGACATTCAGCCTGTGCGTGGCAATATCCCTTGGGATTCCTGGCATATCTGAGTGGGAAAAGGCAAACAAATCGGTGTTGTTAGTTAAAAACTCATGATTATTTACCTGGTTCTGAGAGGTTGTGTCCAACATAAGCCTTTTTTGAGTTATAGGTGTTGTCCAGTTGGACGGGATCGAGATCTTCTACGGTTGCCTTGCAAGCTTCTACAATGTCCGGGTCTTTGATGGACTTTACTTGTGCGTCGGGTTTGGTTCCTGACATGGCTGAATGCTATGCCTCCGCACTTGCCCCTTTTAGTTGTTTGGTGTGTGTGCAATCCTGGGTGGTGCGTATCGAATGCTAAATATCCCCCATGGGGTGGGAAATTTAATTACTTGATAGAAACTTAATGGGATGGCTCACATGGCGTGTATCCATGGGCGTCATATGATGGCGTTGTAGGCTATTTTCTGATTCATGACGTGGAATGTCGCTTCCAAAGTGACCCCTCCTGCCAAGACGGTAGCATTATTTTTCCAGATGTTCGCTCCACTGCATTATTGAAGCCCGTTAGTGTTATGCAACGTGGTATTATTTTATCCTCGAGCCTCATCTGCATGAGAACTCGTGGGTGAACAATACACGCGCCGCTTCCGTCATCCCCCATTATTCTTTTTACATCGGTATCTGCAATGCGTAAAGTTATAACCAAAGCATCATAGTGATGGAAAGACAAACCGTCGGTATCCAACTTATCGAAGATGATACTGTCTTCGAGGTCGTCATACCGTTCGTGGGCAACTATCCGTTTGAGTTTATGTGTGGTGGTGAATGTCACATGGTTGATTACCATGTCGCCGCCGCTGCCAATGATCATTTGTATGATACGAGCTGGTGATGGTGGTTTTGGAGGTCCTTGAGGTTGATCGCGCCTGTCGCGCCCCCTTTTTTCTCGCGAAATCGGGCTTGTGACATTTGGGAGGACAACTCGTTCCCTTTTGGGAATTGGGTTTTGGAACTTGAAGAGTCTCCACCTAATGATTAAGTGCATTAGGACACTAAGAAGGGTTTGGGTTTGAAGAACCAGAGTTTGGGTAAGGGCTAGAAATTATCTCGAGGGGAAGGTGTTAGGCACCCCTCAAGATCCACTAGTGTGGTTCCCGGCCATGTTACAATTATGACTTCACATAATCAAATAAGCAATTAATGTCTCAAGAAAGAAGGGGTTCACATACAACATTGCAAATAAGTCGAAACTTGGGAAAGGGTAAAAAAAAGCAGGAGTTTGATGAAAGATTTTAAACAATTCTACAAGGAATAGATGAAAACAAATAAAAGGGAAGGGGGGGGGGTCCTAGGTTTATGATTAATATGGATCACATCAATGCAATACCCCGTAATCGCTCCTCAAAAGAGGGGTTACATGTGGTATTAGCGCACCGGTCATCATATCCATAGCTACCCTTCCCACCCCGTTAAGGTATTAAAGCGCAGAATGGTGTTGTTACTTATTGCATGCTAGTACCCGCCCCAATACTATCAGTCTCGGAGGCATTTGAGACTACTAGTCCTAAAAGGAAGGGAGATTTGGCTTTTCAGAGTTTTAAAAGGATAAAATTCTAGGGCGACAATCAAAACATATAAGGCAGGTATGGGAGAACATGTAACAATTAAAGGGCTCAAACAGGCCTTCTCATTTAAAGAAACAAATTGGCTAGCATGACTTATAAGTAATGGATATGGTCTGAATCAAATTAAAGCGTAGGATAGGCTGATTCATCACATATTTCTCAGATGAGGAGTTCAAATTAGCCTTCCCTGGTTGTAATTTAGCAAAGACTGATGCAATTAATTAATTATCTACTGGCTTGCCTAGGTGAAACTTATAGGCATGGTATCTAACAATACTTACTCTGATTTAAAAGAAGGCTTACTGATTGTAGAAAACACATAAGTTCTACAGATGTTAAACGACATTACTACTGATTTTAGACTTGTAGATGAAATAAACAAATCCGATTCAACTGGTTACTCCTATAGGCATGATTTCTAGGCGTTGTTGGTTTTAAGACGATTATGAAAGTGCAGGGAGTCCTATAGACATGGTATCTAGAAGGCAGTTGATTATTGTTTTAACCTATGACTGTTTGCCTAATGATAGATAAAAATGCAGCAGTGCAGGACACCTATAGTCATGATTTCTATATGCAGAAGTGCAAAAACTTATAGGCAGGATTTCTACATGATGTGCGTAAGTGCAGAAAACCTATAGACATGACTCTATATATGCAGAGGTGCAGAAAAAACCTACAGACAGGATTTCTATATGATATGCAGAAGTGCAGAAACTTATGGGCAGGATTTCTATATGACATGCATGAGTGCAGAAAACTTATAGGCAGGATTTCTACATGATATGCGTAAGTGCAGAGCTTGTGAATAGTAATGCCTATGAGCATGCAGTCTACCCTTTGCATACATAAGTGATCCTCCCCTTTTCACTAGAACCCCATAAGTTATTACAACATATTAAAGACCAGAATGAATTAAGAAAAGTAAAATTACATCAGAAATTAAGCTACAACCAAAGAGCCTAATTCAGACTCAAGGTTTAACAATATGAGATGAACCAACTTCCAGGATCAGGTTTCCAAAGACTTTATCTTATTTGGGATGTATCAAAGTTCCCAAAAGTCTCAAAGGGCTCCGGGAAATGCTTACATCCCAAACACATTGCAGAATTAAGAGCATAGTGCAGTGTGGAAATGCCAACCCTCGGATGTCCAAGTTTAGAGGGAACTCAAGGTCCCAAAGAAAGGTTCATAAGAGAGGGGCGGAACTTAGAATCTAAGAGTAAGTGTAAGTGCACAGGGGGGAAATCAAGGAGAGCCATGGCAGGATGGTGGTCATGTCCAGCAATTAGGAGTGCTGGCACACCCTGACTAGCCTGTCAGCCAAATTTATTGGGAGTTAGGATCCATTAAGGATTAGGTCTAGATATGAGCAACAATTTGGATATTGCCAGGCCTGAACCTTAACTCAAACACATAGAAGCGAGTAGGGATATAGGGAATTCACAACAAACATGTACAACAGATGCAAAGAGAGAGTAGCATATTCAATACAGAACATGAACAACAAAGTAGACAGGAGTGTAGCAACTGTAAAGTAAACACATAGGGATGGTGCTGAAATCAAGTAAGAAAAGGTAAGGGAATAGTTTGCAATCAATCACACAGAATCTCCCTTCAGTTAAGGGATTCTGATTTCAAACGGGTAGAAGACAATTAAGGAAAGAATTAGATTAAAATCTTTTCCAAAGTAACATAAGAAGGGTAAATACACAGGGTTTATTTAAGGCAAAAGTCCAATAGTACATAGTTTGTGAAAAATAAGGAAAGGGAATCAATCAAACAACCAGTAAAAATCGAAATTGCAGGCTTTGTTCGAATGAACCAAGTCAGGAAAAGGTAAAGAAGGTTAAATTAGAGAAAATCAATAACAATCAATCAAACCTTATTAAAAGGAATTCGGAATCAATCAATAGTTGGCAAAACCCTTTTTGAAAGAAGAATTTCTCATGTATAAAGCATACAAGTATGTGAATCAAGAAGGAAATGTCATGTTGCTTAGAAAAGAGTCTAACATAGAAAGGTTCAGAATCATAAGCAAAGAGATACAAGTTCAGTTTGTAGACTCATGATGAGTCTGAGAGTCCAGGGTCCCAAAGTAGAACCCTAACCCGAACACAAAATCAAACTTGCCAAATAAAACCCAAATCCTAGGGATTCCATTTGAATCAGACACAGAGTTGAGAAGGCAAGCCATTGAAACAGACTCAGAGGTCTCTTTCAAAGCCTCATGAGAAACAAAACAAATATGATAGCAGGTTTGAAGCAACAGAGTAAAAAGTTGACTTAAAGAGCATAAAGAAAATGTTTAAGAAAAGTCGAAACTTAAGCAAGTTCAGGAGACAAGAAGGGTGATATAAGCTTAAGAAACAGTAGTAATACATGCTTAGAACTCCAACAAAAGTCCAGTAAAACAAACAAAGTTAAAGAACTCAGCAAGAAACACATATAATAAGAGAATACTGGAAAGTATAACAAAGAACATGTAGGAAAACATAACAAATATTAACATGCGAGCCTAATCTTGAGGCACGATAGAGTACAAAGGTACATAAGAGACATGTATAGCAGAAAGAAAGGCAGAAAAACAACACATGCGTGGTAAAATATAGTATAGGCAAACACACATGAAGAAAAGAAAAAAGGAAGAATCAGAAAGACATTTTGAAATCCTTTCAAAAACCCTAAATCGAAGACAAACGATTTTGAAAAGAAAATTTGGGGAAAACACTTCATAAATCAAGTACAATATAGATACAACATAGATCTAAGAAAACAAACAAAGAAAAACCTCGAATAGCTTAGGGTTTCAACGAAACCCTGGAAATGAGAAAGGCTTGGAAGAAGGTCCGATCTTGAGTCAGATGAGTTAGAATCAGGCTCCTAATGCTTTGGGTGTGCCGAAACAGGCCGGAGAAGCCATAGAACTTATAGATCTGAGAAGATCTGAAGGAGAACCATCGAGGTCAGACTTCAAAGCTTCGAACACCCAAGGTTTAATGATGGAGGGGGTGAGTGAGTACAGGCCATCCATGGCCTGAGAGGCCATGGATTCCGGTGGAAACATGGTAGAATAAGGTGGGAGATGGCTAGGGTTTCAGAGAGCTTGAGAGTGTTTTGAGAGACGAAGGGTTTCAGGGCGGCGGGTCAGGTTAGAATGAGGGAGATTAGGGTAGTCATTTAGGAGTTAAAAAGGAAAGGGTTAGTTTTGGCCGTTGATCTTGAGTGATCAACGGTCCAGATTTAAGTGGTAGGTGGGGAACATGTTGGGTTATTTAGAATTGGGTCGTGGGTTGGATCCAAATTGAAACTGGTCCAGTCCGGTTGGGGTTAGGATTGGGTCAATTTAAGGGCTAAAATTGAAATGAAATGGGGCTATGATTGAAATGAAATGGGGCTAAATGTTAAATAGCCAGTGTTTCCTTTTTATTTATAAAAAATAGTAATAATGATTTTAAAAGTAAATTAAAAGTACCGGTCCAACAAATAATATATAAATATCAATTTAAAAATACAGGAACAAATTTTACAATTATAAAATACTATTAATCTTAAAATAGGCTATAATTGCAATTGTATGCAATTTAGTCTTTTAAATACCAAATAAATTTGTAAAAATATACAAAAATTATATTAACTATATTTTGGTATAAATATGGGAATAAAATAAATTATTCACCAAAATTGATATTTTGGGAATAATTATGGATTTTGTACTGCTTAAATGTATAGTAAATTGATTTAAAAACTCTTCAAAAGATTGAAAAAATACTAAAATACTTGGGTATGCTTATGTATGCATATATATATTATTTTGAAAGTATTTTGTATATAAAAATACATAGGAAAAAAATTGGGTATCAACAGCGCCCTCGAGCGAAATTGGCCCGACCTCTGTTACTCAACAGCTCTTTCAGGTATCCCTGGTTTAACATTCTTACTACTTCTTGTCGCAGACCTATGCAGTCTTCGGTCTTGTGTCCTCTTTCCTGATGGAATTCACACAGGACATTTGACCTCCTTGTGCTCGGATCCGACTTCATCTTTTGCAGCCACCGCACCTCGTGCCGAGCTTTTCTAATACGTATACTATTTCTGATAGGAAACACAAAAATTATGAGCGGATAAAAATGGAGGCATACCTCTTTCATTTCGGAGGGGTACGGTGTGTCGAGGCGCGACATTTGCATGTCGTGGAGGAGGCAGATTGGGTGTTCGGATATAAGGCTGGTGCCTTTCTCGATTGAAACGTGGCAGTTGATCCCTTTGCCCGTCGTTGCGACGATCTCTCCTTGTCTCCATCTGGACTGATGTTAATCGCTGAAGCAGGCCATTCAGGTCATCCTCGTCTTCCCTCACTTCGGCGTAATAGGCATTGTAGATCTCTTCCCATGTGGTAGGGGGTACTTTATGAGTCTATTGAGTAGTTTTTTGGTTGCTTTTGACTCGTTTCTGCTTATCCCATTTTGAAAGGCTGCTACTGCCATCCCTTTTAACACATTCGGTAGGCTCATCCTTACCTTGTTGAATCGGGCTAGGAAATCCCGAAGTCTCTCGCTCAACGTTTGCCTGACGGTGAAGATATCATTGACCCTAGCCTCGGCCTTTTTCGCTCCCGCGTGAGCGGTGACGAACTTATCTGCCATCTCTTCGAACATTGATATCGATCGTGCTAGTAGTTGGGAATACCATGTCAACACTCCCCCTATCAGAGTTTCGCTGAACTTTTTTAGAAGCACAGACAATACTTGTTCTTTTGATAGATCGTTACCTTTTACTGCGGTAACATAATAGATTAAGTGATCCTCCTGGTCCGTGGTGCCATCATACATTTTCAAATATGGCGGCATTTTGAAGGTCTTTGGAATAGAATGGGGAGCTGCCCCTTTGCTATATGGTTGTTCGATGAATCAGCCCACATCGCGTTTTGGTAACAACTTCGGAGCACCTGGTATTTTATCAACCTTCTCCTGATGTTCCTTCATCTGGTTGCGGAGTGTTTTGTTCTCATTTTCCATCTCTTCTATTTTCTTTAAGATGGATGTAAGTGCATCATTGCCTATATCAGCAACAGTCCGAGTGTTACCCGTTCGCATAGTGCCTGGTTCATCGGTGATAACTGCGGTTTCTGCGGGTAATGTATCTTTGATGTCTCCCTGAAAGGTTTCTTGAGCATGCTGCTCGAGGTGTTTGTTAGCCATTCTTCTAATATCTTTTTCACGGTCGGTGGTGCTTCTCCTGCTGCGGATGTTGAGGTTTCCCTCTCGCGCGAGACCGTTAGACCTTCGTGCGGAGGAGGTGTGATTTCTCCTTCAGGTGTAGCACTTGGTGTTGCGTTTTCGTTGTCTTCCCCACTGGCATCATTGAGGGAATTTAGGAGGTTGTTTGTGACACCTTCTATTACCTTTAGACTTGCTTCTCCCTTTCCTGCCATTGTTGGCCTTTGTGGAGCTAAAAAGAGGTGGTTTTTTCTTTCAAGAATCTAGATAAAAACTACGATTTCAGCTATAGAAATCCCCATAGACGGTGCCAAATTGTTTGACTCAAAAAATATTGAAATCTTTTTGAACAAATCAATCAAAGGTGAAAGGATAAATCTTAGCTGAGAATAATAATCTCTAGAAAGAATGATAGATAAAGAGAAGACGGATCACAAGACTTCTTTTACGATCTACTTTTCTCCAAACCTTTTAGAAATCTTTTCACTCATAAATAGTAATGTAGCCAACATTCGGAATCCCCCCCCTTTTACAAGGTTATTGTCCTCTATATATATAAAGACGAGACTTTTCTAGCAATAAAAGACAAATTACAAGGAATATTATAAGGAATATTCGAAGGAATATTCCTAATGTCCCCTAATGGGCCTACATTATTACAAGGGTCGTCTAGTATCCTATTTGTCTTAAGGTCGTCACCCTCAGGACATCGATTCAAGGAGACCCCGTCTATCGCCGTGCTCGTCGTCGGTCGTGGTTGGTCAAATTTAGACCCATACACATACACCAACACCAAAAATTTATGCAATCTCATATGATTCGCTAGAATTTTCAGAAATCTTCCAAAGTTTTTAAGGTATCTCGTATACTCTCATGCAGGGCATACGTAGCGTTCTTGGTTTCAATTTAACCCATAATTCTATGAGGAGTACAAATTTATATGTAAGAATTCACTAAAATTGCATAAATAGTAGATATGAACACATAACTTGAAACATATAATGAGTTTAATGTTAAAAACCTTAAAAGTTGAACGCATAGAGTTTAAATCTTGAATTCGCTTATCTTGAGTAAGTCTCATACTGATTTTATCACCCTGCTACAAGGGCGGAGTAGAGTATGTCCGCTGGGTTCATCTGAACCCAGTACTTTTTCCGTGAAGTATAAATATATGAGTAAAAATTCATTAAAATTGCAATAAATGGTAGGTCTGAACCGATAACTTTAACACTATATTGAGTTCAATGCTAAAAACCTTAAAAGTTAACCCACAAAATCTAAATTCTGAATCCGTCACTGCCATGCTACTTTGTGAAACATTCCAATTCTTCGTTTATAAGTTCAAACTAATGAATATCGATAACCTAACCAAGGTAATTCGTCTTGATATCAGTGCCTTAAAGATCTTGCGCTATGATCAAGAGTGAACTAACTGAGCCGAAACAAAAATATAAAGGTTTTAGGTTTTTGGAGACAATAGCGTATAGTATAAGATTTTATGCAAATAATATCAGCCTAATTCACGTATAATTAAGTGGATTAGGTGTGCGATTATTGTAGTTCTGAGGCTTTACTTTTTTCCCTAATTGGTAATTACTAAACATTTGCATTACTTCTTATCGTCGACCAAATGTAATAAAGCCATCGATCTTCGCAGTTTTCTCTGCACAAATTGGTTGAGTTACATACGCTGGAATACTTGATGATTGTACTCCAAAAATTGTTGACCACTCATGCTTCAACTAATTAGTACTAAGTACTACTACTTTTATGCGTTCTTCTTTAGGATACCAGGAGTCAAAATATGTACAAACTTTGATCCTAACTTCATACACTTTTTCTTTAACATATAATTAGTATTGGAACTTGCTGTATGGGTCAAAAATTATCTCTAATATAATTAAGTCATGTTAGAATTAAGGAGGCATTCACATGTTGTCATGTGTCACCAATGTGACTCCAGTGAAGATCTGCCCAAGATCGAAGTGGTTCTAGAAACAATAAAGGTTGTTGTCGAAGAGCCAGCAAAGATCAAGGTCGAGGTCGAAAATCCTTGACAGAGTTGTAAGCGGCTAGTTGTAAGATAGGACACTAAAGAGAATATTCTAGTGGATATTCTCTGCACCTGTACTATTAGGGTTTCTAGGAATATATTCCCTATAAATAGAAAGGGACATAGTGATACGGGACATGAGATATTCATTTGTAAAAAATATATTGACTTTATAAGAGAGAATCTGGTCCTATTACAAGCATACAAAAATAATCTTTTTCCTAAGATTCTTATCTAGCATTTCTACTGGATCCCAGAACAACCTAAGTGTTCAAAATCTTATCAATCATTCATCACTATCAGAGAGAATATCCACAGATCTCGCTCCTTTTCAGGTGACTCGCACGTTTCTATCTACTTAAATAATGTCATTTATTGCTATTTTACTACTATTTAATATCATATTCCATCTTTTTGGATCAATGAACATTGTTATTATTGCTTACGTCGAATCTAAACCTGCTGCAAGACACAGTGTATTTTATGCCGTTGTTTGATCTTATATGCTTCACCACTGAAAGCGGAGCTCTTCATGATGTCAGTGACTCCAAGTTGTCATGTGATATGGCCGCGATGGGCCTAAGGGTGAGTTCCTTTTTGTTTTCTTTGCTTAGTGACATTTGTTTTTATTGACTCATTTCTTCTCTCTCTTCTTCTTCCTCACTTTTCTCTTCTTTTTTTTTAGACTTACATGCTGGAGGTCGAGAGTGCTCGTAGGGCCGAGACATGGGCTGAGATTTTTCTAAAGATGGTCGAGAAGTATAGACGGTACCGTAACAGATGTCGTGAGATGCACGAGCAGCTCATAGCGGGCGCCAGTACCCAGTCTTCTAGAGAGGAGTTTGAGAAAAGAGATGAGGAACTGATGCGGTCTATCCACAGATGTAGTGAGCTTGAGAGCTGCTTCATGCCAAAGACGAAGAGCTTAAGGTGAGAAAGGGGGTTGTTGCAGAGTGCGAAGACCTTCAGGTGAAGGTGCTATCTTTACGACCTAAGCTTGAGCAAAATGCTTCTAAGGTCAACGCTTTAAGTGCAGAATAGACAGAGAAGGTGGCCGAGCTAGAAAGGAAAGTGGCCGAGATGGAGAGAGCCGAGAATGCTCAAGTGTCAGCTTTGGCGAGAGCGAAGGCACTAGAGGATACTCTTCACATCCTCAAGTCCGAGCAGGAGTCTAAGAGAGCAACGACCATGCTAAGGGAGGCACGGCTCGAGGAGCGAATTGGTGAGCTTCATCGGGAAGCTTTGATCTTCGGAGATCGAGTTGCGGCTCTCGAAACCGAGAAGAAATAGTTATTGGCTCAAGCTCCCCCTTAAGGGTCTGCTTCAGCCATTTTTCCCTGCCGCCTGTATGAGCTATGGGTCCATGACGAGGCCCAACATGATATATACAAGAGTTTATGAGAGGCGGGTAATGTCCTAGAGGACGCCTTTGAAAATGCTCGGGCAAAGGCACGCGAGGCTCGTGCTGCCTGCGGTTATGACCCTACGATGCTGGAGGCTGGTGAGGGCATTAATGTTGAGGATGGGCTCCCTTTTGAATGATGACGTTTGGGAGAATGGCGGTGGGGATGATGCCGAGTGAAAATTTTGCTGCAATTTTTGTACTTGTCTTTTTTTCATCTTTCTCCTAAGGGCCTATTTTGGCCTTTTGTAAGGTGCGACCGTTGTGCCCGTATATTTGAATGAAATAGTTTCTTTGCCTTCGTTTGTGTATCTTTTAACTTTCTTTTTCCTTCTCTCCCATTTGTTATTATATTTTCTCTTTTGGCGCAGACCTTCAGATTTCTTTGTGATGAGTCCCTGATCTTTTTATTTGGGAGTCCGACCTTGCCCGGATTGAGTAGAACCTCATCGTGTGAGTCCGAATGAAGTCACTTTGAATCTGCAAGTTTGGGCGAAGTTGACTTCTGATTTGCCGATTTAGGCAGAATCATCCTCAATTCAAACGAGGTTGAATTCAGACTCGCCATCTTGGAAGAAGTTAGTTTCGACTTGTGTATTCAAGTGGGATTAAACTCTTACCAATCTAGGCGAAGTCAATTTTTCCATATGTATACGAGCGAGGTCGAATGTAAAATGATTCGAGCGAGGTCGATTGTAAAATGATTCGAGCGAGGTCGAATGTAATATAATTCGAGCGAGGTCGAATGTAATATAATTCGAGCGAGGTTGAATGTAAAATGTAAAAAGACTTGGTGGAGATTGAAGATGCTGCCTTATTTCATTCATTGGAGAATATTACATGTTTCCGTTTGTTTCATACATATATTGGAGAAGTTTCCATATATGCAGTCCCTTCATCGTTTGTCCTGGAGAAGTAGTCGGCAGGTGGGGCGATGAAATATACTTGAACTTTGAGACGTCCTCTTTGTTGCCTCATTAAAAATCTCCCCGAGAAAACCCAACTGGGACGAAACCCGGGCGAGGGAAGAAGAGTACGACGTGGAGGGCGTCTTTTTCAAAAGTTGAAGCATTTGAGGTGGGCGACGTTCTAATTGTTTTGTAGTAGCTTGAGGAGCCATCTTGGGCGAAAGTTTCGGACTTATATAATCAAATGAGGTCGAACTTGGAGTCGCCATCTTGGGCTGTCACAACCCAAACCAACGGGCCGCGACGGGTACCTGAGTCTTACCTGTCAAACACTCCTAAGCATGCATCTAAGATATAAACCTGAATAACATCTGCTGAATTACGAGAATAATGTACATGAAGGAAATCTTCCCCAAAAGGCATACATACAAATACGTGCAACATACGTAGGGTGAGACAACAAGGCTGCTATAAACAACTATATATCTCAAAACTAGAAGCCGACAAGGCCACATACTACCCAACTAGACATAATGTCTATAGACCTCTAATAGAAATATAATTGTACAAAGACGGATCTAAGCCATGTCATACCCATATATATAGTACCAAAATCAAAGCAGATCCAAATCGAGTGTAGCACGCCAACTCTCGCTGATCAAAGATCCTAAGAAGGGGGACCGTCAGCTTGCCTACATGCACCTGCAGGCATGAAACGCAGGCCCCGTGAAATAGGGCGTCAGTATGATTAATGTACTGATTATGTAAGGCATGAAAATTAGTACATAAGAGACAAAAATGAAATATGGAATAAAGAAATCCGTCTGTAAATCTGAATAACTTTATAAATTCTGAAACATTTATAATGTCATGCACGTGCATATAAATGTCGTGTCATGCATAGGTATAGATGTACATAATATCATCAAGCCTCTGAGAGCATCACATCATATCGTCTCGGTCAGTGTAGGCAACATCATCAACATATACCAGCTAATCAGGTGATGATGCGTATATAACGCAGTAACCTTTTCCCATATCCCATATACATATATTTACATATATACGCGTATATAACGCCATCTGGTCATGGGTCAATGCACATGTATAATGGGTGAAATGCATGAAAATACGTAAAAATCTCAATATTCCTTCCGGATGATATTTTTTCAACTGCGTATTATTCTGAGACCCATGAACAAAAGATAATAATAATTCTCATGGGGAATCAAGAATATAGACACCCCTAGTATCTCTATGAATAGAGTAATTTATGCAAACTGTGTGTTTGCTCGTTTCTTCAGTATAATTTGGGTCATGCCAAAAGAAAGAAGGGATGGACTTAATATACTTGGATTAGGGAAAACTCCGTATAATATTCTTGGCGAAGATTGCATCATACTCTTTTGTAATCGCAAAATTTTAAGTTGCTAAAGCTTTAATAATTTTTGTTGGATTGGTTGAAGAATTTCGTTGCTTAAGGAAGTATTCAGTTTCTGGTTAAAATGTTTGGAAAATGAAATGGCTAACACTTCTAAGAAATGGAAAAAGACAGAAATGACTACCATTCCTATTCCTTTGATTATGGAGTCTTTTGAATGAAATATTGTCTTGGTTATTTCAAACTACTATACTGAAAAGTTGTCTTCAATATAAGTCATTAGGTTGCCACCTCTCAAATGGCTTTAAGAGTCATTGTCTTGGAAGTGAGGGCTGCCACGTGGGGGGGGGGGGAGGAGGGTGGGCGGGCAAGATTATCTTAAATTATTAAATTAATTAATTAGGTAATATCGAGTTACCCGATAATTAACTAATTACCCACGTAATTAAAAATTATCTCAAATTACTTAAAATTCCACTTATTTTTAATACACTTTATATATCCTACTATCATAATCGTATGGTACCTTGTATGGTACTAGTCCATAATTATCGGGTATTATTGCTCGACCCATATTTTATCCCAAATTGGTCACTTTCAACGAAACTTGTTTTCTTTAATTAGTGTACCCTTTATCCTTCATGACACTTATTTCTCGCTTGTTATAAGTAGCGTAAATACGTTAACGTCAAGATGATCTCATCCCTGAGTCTACGTCAATTAACTGAAGACGAAACTTTTAACGTACGAAAACGCGAGATGTAACATCCTTCCCCCCCTTAGAAACATTTGTCCTCGAATGTTAAACTCTCCGGGATTTATATAACCTTGGTAGAGTCGCCTTTGTAACAACACTACTACCAACTCTTCCTGTAGAAACCCAATAATTTAATGCCACATAGGACCACAATCATTAATAACGATGATGGCCTCAAACGTCCAATAACAATAGCTAATACAAGAATTCGTACACGTACCTTGAGGTTATGACGTCTCAATCGGACCCTTCTCTAGAGGAGGAAATAAGTAGGGATATCTAGACTTCATGTCTTCCTCGGCCTCCCAAGTCATTTCTTACACATTGTTGTTCCTCCAAAGTACTTTCACGGAGGCTACCTCCTTATTCCGTAGCTTGCGGATTTGTCGGTCTAGAATGGCAACCGGAATATCCTCGTATGACAAGTCCTTTGTAATCTGTATATCATCTGTGGGCACCACCCGGGTAGGATCGCCAATGCACTTCTGTAACATATAAACATGAAAAATCGGATGGACAGACTCCAACTCCGAGAGTAATTCTCTCATAAGCTACTTGGACCACTCTCCGACTGATCCTATAAGGCCCAATATATCGTGGGATAAGTTTGCCTTTCTTGCCAAACCTCATCACACTCTTTATAGGTGACACCTTTAAGAATACCCAGTCATCAACCCCGAATTCTAAATGTCTATGCCGTACATCAGAATATGACTTCTGACGACTCTGAGTTGTCAATGGTCGATCCCGGATAAGCTTTACGTTTTCTATGGCTTGCTGAACCAGGTCTGGCCCATGTAATCCAAATTTTCCAACATCGAACCACCATATAGGCGACCTACACTTCTGTCCGTAAAGAGCTTCATATGGAGCCATCTGAATATTGGAATGGTAACTATTATTATATGCGAACTCAATAAGTGGCACATGATCATTCCAACTACCTTTGAAGTCTATTACACAAGCTTGTAACATATCCTCCAGTGTCTGAATAGTACACTCAGCATGTCCGTCTGTCTGGGGATGAAATATTGTACTAAGACTTACTTGAGTCCCCAATCCTTCTTAGAAGGACATCCAGAAGTTAGCTGTAAATTGACCTCCTCTATCCGATATAATAGTTACAGGGACACCATGCAGTCATATTATTTCCTTAATATAAAGCCTTGCATAATCCTCTAAGGAATATGTAGTCCTAAAGGGCAGAAAATGGGCTGACTTTGTAAGCCTATCAACAATCACCCATATTGAATCGAACTTACGCTGGGTACGAGGTAAGCCTACAATGAAATCCATATTGATTACTTCCCATTTCCAAGTCGGAATCTCCATAGGCTACAATTATCCATCGGGTTTTTGATGTTAAATCTTAACCTGGTGACATTTAGGACACTGAACAACAAACACCGCTATATCTTTTTTTTCATTCCGTCCCACCAATATACTTCCCTGATATCATGATAAGTCTTTGTTGCTCCTGGATGGATAGAATAATGAGAATACTAAGTTTCTCCCATAACCTGCCGATGCAGCCCTGCAACATTAGGCACATATAATCGCCCTCGATATCTGAGGACCCCATCTTCTGTAATTTCAAATGGTGTCTTCTCCTTCTAAAAGGTGGTATCCCTATAATGAACTAACACATGATCCTCGTACTGGCATTCCTTTACTTCAGTTACTAAGGAGGATGTTGCCGTATCCTGAATAGTAATTCCAATATTACCTGAGTCCTGTAACCGAACTCCAAGACTAGCTAGCTGATGAACCTCATGGGCTATCCCCCTCTTTTCTGGTTGTAAATACGATAGGCTACCCATAGATCTACGGCTGAGGGCATCGGCTACTATGTTCGCCTTCCCCGGATGGTATAAAATATCAATGCCATAGTCTTTAAGTATCTCCAACTATCTCCTTTGACGTAGATTCAATTCTTTTTTCTTGAAGATGTACTGGAGGCTGTTATGATCCGTATAGATATCAACATAAATGCCATACAAGTAGTGCCTCCACATCTTTAGTGCATGAATCACTACGGATAACTCTAAATCGTGGGTCAGGTAGTTCTTCTCATGCTTTCTTAGTTGTCTAGAAGCATAAGCCACAACCTTACCATGCCGCATCAACACATAACCCAATCCAACACTTGAAGCGTCACAATAGATCACATAACCATCGGTCCCTTTTGGGAGCGTTAGAACCTGTGCTGAAGTTAATCTGTCCTTTAAGGCCTGGAAACTCCGTTCGCAAGCGTCAGTCCATTGAAACTTTGCTCCTTTCTGAGTCAACTTTATTAAAGGTGCTGAAAGGGAAGAAAATCCTTCCACAAATCTCCTGTAATAACCTGCCAAACCGAGAAAGCTACGAACCTTCGTCGGTGTTGTGGGTCTACGCCAAGTCTTTACTGCCTCAATCTTTTGTGTATCCACCTGGATGCCTTCACCCGAAACGATATGCCCAAGGAAAGCTACAGAATTTAACCAGAATTCACATTTAGAGAATTTTGCATACAACTTCCCTTTTTGTAAAGTTTTGAGCACAATACGCAAGTGATCTGCATGTTCAGCCTCTGAACGAGAATACACCAATATATTGTTGATAAATACAATTACGAGCAGATCTAAAAAGGGCCTGAATATAAGGTTCATCAAATCCATGAACACTGCTGGGGCATTGGTCAAACCGAACGACATAACACAAAACTCAAAGTGCCCATATCTGGTCCTGAATGTTGTCTTCGAAATATCTTCATCCTTAACCCTTATCTGATGGTACCTGGACCTCAAGTCTATTTTTGAAAAACACCTGGCACCTTGCAACTGATCAAATGAATCATCAATCCTCGGGAGCGGGTACTTATTCTTGATCATTACCTTATTCAGTTGTCTATAATCAATACACATCCGTAAAGAACCATCTTTCTTCCTCACAAATAACATAGGTGCTCCCCATGGTGATGTGCTATGTCTGATAAATCCTTTTTCAAGTAAGTCCTTTAGTTGTTCTTTAAACTCTTTCAGTTGTGGGGGCCATTCTATAGGGAGGAATAGATATTGAGTATCTAGTAGTAGGTCAATAGCAAACTCAATTTCTCGCTCTGGCGGGAGACTCGAAAGTTCATCGAAAAAAACATCAGGAATCATATTAGCCACTGGGATGGATTGAATGGTTGGTGACTTTACTTCCATATCCTGAACCCGAACTAAGTGATAAATACATACCTTATTGATCATCTTCCTTGCCTTGAGATAGGAAATAAATATACCTCTCGGCGATGCTTTATTACTTTTCCACTCCAAAATAGTCTCCCCTAGAAATTGAAATCAGACTATCTTTGATCTACAATCAGCGTTGGCATGACAAGAAGAAGCCAACCAATCCATACCCATTATAATATCAAATTCTACCATATCTAACTCGATTAAGTCTGCTTTGGTAGATCGACCATGAACTACTATTATACAACACCTATATATTTGTTTAGCTATCAATGAGTCCCCAACAAGTGTAGACACCTCAAAAGGTTTAACCAATTCAGGTTTCATTTCAAACTTACTAGCACCCAATGGGGTAACGTATGATAAGGTGGAACCTGGGTCAATCAGTGCATATACATCATATGAGGAGACTGATAATATACCTGTAACAACATCAGGCGATGACTCCTGGTCCTATCGTCCTGCCAATGCATAAATACGGTTCTGAGGATTGCTCGAGCTAGATGCTCCGCCCCTGCCTCTACAACAACTCATTAGTGCTTGTGGACCCTGCCCAGGGGGCGTACTAATGATGACGAACCAGCTACAGATCCCGCTGGTTGAGCTATGCTTGCATCACCTCTCATCGGAAAATCCTTTATAATATGGCCCCGGTAACCACTAGTATAACACACCTAATCTCATACGGCACTGCACAGTATGTTGCTTACCACATTGAGCACATCGTGGCAAGGGAGGTGAGTGAGGTCAAACTTTCCTTTTGTTTGGCGATGGCTGATAGCCGTAAGGGTGTTAATTCAAGTGAGGTCGAATTGTAACCCGTTGTTTTATTTTTATTGGAGAACATTACTCGTCGCCGTAATATTTACACGTGCCTCGGGGCAAGTCCCGATTCGCTTAATTTTACTTTCATTGGAGAATATTGTACGTTTCATGGGTGAGTCCCAGTTTGCTTAACTTTGCTTTCATTAGAGAATACTCTGCGTTTCATGGGTGAATCCCCTGTTTTGGATATTTTCTAAATAATCGACCCATGCTGAACCCTCTTTGTTAGTTGTAGGACGGAGAGGGCTTTTCTCGATCATTTCTTGTGGGATGGTATGGTACGGAGCCTTTTCCTGGGGTGTTTTGGTGGCGCTCGTTCCTTGTTCGTATACCTATGAGAGTGCTCGTGTTCCTATTCTGAACTAACAAGAGATTGTGATAAGTGAAAACCTAAACAAAATTGCCTGTTACCTTGGCCCGGTAAGTTGGTGGAAGGAGGAACGGTGTTGTAGGGTCGCTCTCTTCACCTCGTACCCGAATGATGATTTCAGGTGTGGCAGTCATGTTCTGCTTTGTCGTTAATTGTGCTTGGGCTTCTCGTCGGTTGGACTTGGCCGTTAGGATATCGAAACCGAGTCTCAGTCCGACCCCGTCCAATATGCACAAACAATAAGGGAAACGTGTCATACTTTTGTTCATAAATTACCCCATGTGTGTGGGTACGAAAATAAGGCAGGATATGCCCATTATTTCAAAGAATCACACAGTAGGCTATCGTCCCTTTTTGAGAGGTGGAAGTAAAGACTGGTGTATAAGATGAGTATTGTATTGGTCTAAATTTGGCGACTTGGTAATAGTAGATAAACGAGATCAAGGATGGAGTCGATCACGGTGTAATAGCGAGAAGCCGTCCTCGAGAGGAATGATGTCAAAGACGAGCAGTCGTAGTGAAGAAGTAATGGTAGAATAGGTTCAGATATGGACACAAGGAATATTCCTTTGGATATTCCTTATCTTGTACTTTTTAGGATTTCTTGGAGAGATCCCTTATAAATAGGAAGAGATAGAGAATAAGGGGGATCTTGACTTTCTGAGAAAAACACACATTGTAAAAGGTTGACTTGAGAGAATCTATGAAAAGTTGTCTTGTTCATTGATTATATTACTCAAGTGCATGTTACTTGGTCTTTATCTACAAGAACCAAAAATTTCCACAACCATCTTTATTTCTCTTTTTTCTATGTTGCTTTCAGGAGAAGGAACCATCCAAATCGTCTAATAATTGGGTGGTAGATTCCTTCTTATTACGTTTACTGTCATCCTCTACATTTATTGCATATTTATGTTACCACATTTACTAGCATTCATTGAATATAAACATGCTATTAAAACGTTATCAAATGTCGTTCACCATATCGATTCCTTAACATATTTGATCTTGAATTTATTATTCTTAACTAAGATCCATCCTATATCTCATCATTAATTAGTTTAACTAAAGGTTTAACACTTTTTTGGTCAAACAATTTGGCGTCGTCTGTGGGGAGTTTTTAGTTAAAATTTTAGTTTTTTCTAGATCATAAAAAGGGACAGCCATCTTCTTCTCGTTTACAAAAACTAACAATGGCAGGAAAAGGAGATGAAAGATAGAAAACAATAGTGGGTGTTACTACCAACATCTTAAACACCATCAACGAGGATGGCAGAGAAGACAATGAGAATGTAACACCAAATGTCACACCCAGGCAGAGTGATTCACCTCCCCCTCACGCAAGTGTAACCACTTCACGGGGAGCTTCCACATTCACAGCTAAGGAAGCACCACCAGCAGTGAAGAAATTATTGGAGGAGTGGCTGAAAAGTACCCTAAATTACATACTCCACAAACCCGTTCAAAGGGCAAATAGAAATGTCGTATCAGTTGATACCACAACGACCACCGACGAACAACCCGATCCCCCAATAGGTAACACTCACATTGCTATTGATGCAAGTAATGATGCACTGACAACAATTTTAAAGAAAATGGAAGAAATGGAAAACAAAAATAAAGCACTCCGTGACCAGATGAGAGAAAATCAAGAAAGGGTCGATAAGATACCGGGCGCCCCGAAACTGCTACCAAAACGGGATGTCGGCCAATTCGTCGAACAACCATATAGCAAGGAGGCAGCACTATATGCCATACCCAAGACATTCAAAATTCCACCACATTTGAAGATATACGATGGCACCACAGACCTAGAAGATCACATCATTCATTACGTCACAACGGTAAAAGGCAACGACCTTTCAAAGGAGCAGGTGCCGTCAGTATTACTGAAAAAGTTTGGAGAAACCTTCACCAGAGGAGCCCTAATGTGATACTCACAACTATGAGCGCGGTCTATAATAACGTTCGAGAAAATGGCTGACAAGTTCGTTACCGCCCATGCCGGAGCTAAGAAAGCGGAGGCCATGGTGAATGACATATTCGTCGTTAGGCAATTCACTGGCGAGGGACTCAGGGACTTCCTCACTCGGTTTAACAGGGTGAGAATGAGCTTACCGAACATATCATAAGGGATGGCGATAGCAGCCTTCCAAAACGGGTTGAATAGAAATGGGTCGAGGGCGACTAGGAAGATGTTAAGCAGACTCAAGAAATACCCTCCCAACACTTGGGAAGAAATTCACAACGCTTATTGCACCGAGGTGAGAGCAGACGATGACGACCTTAATGGTTCGACCCAACGTTTAACATTGATCCAAACAAAGCCGAGGAAAAATCGTCGTAATGACAGTCGAAGAGATCAGTCAGGCTCATGCCTCAACCGATACAAGCACCAACCCTATGTCAGAGCATCCACTCCACCATCCCCTCGACATACGGAAGGGCCATCCAGGCCGCACACAGGGACTCAATAAAACGAAAGAGGTATGCCTCCACTTTTATTTGCTCACAATTTTTGTGTTTCTCCCTCAGAAATTGTGTTCCACTAGAGAAGCTTGGCACAAAGGTGAAGTGGCCACAAAAAATGAAGTCCGACCCAAGTGCCCAAATATCGAACGTCCTTTGTAAATTCCACCAGGAGCGGGGTCATAAAATTGAGGATTGCATAGCCCTATGGCAAGAAGTAGTGAACATGCTGAACCAGGGGCACCTGAAAGAGCTGATGAATGACCGAGGACGAGCAAACTTCGGTCGCGGATGAGAACAACACCAAGGCCCTCCGACGCCGCCCTCTCCTATTCACACCATTCAAATGATCATCAGTGGAGGCAACGAAGAAGCAATCAGCCATATAAAGTTTACCACAACACACAAGTTAAAGCGGTCAATCACCCACGATCGGTATGATGACCTCGAAGAAAGTATCATCTTCGATAAGTCAGATACCAACGATTTGATTTTTCCTCACTCTGATGCTCTTGTCATTACTTTACGCATTTCAAATACTGATGTTAAAAGAATAATGGTAGACGATGGAAGCGGCGCGTGTATTATTCACCTCGAGTGCTTGCACAAATGCGACTCGCGGACAAGATAGTACAACGCTGCATTACACTAACAGGTTTTAACAATGCAGTCGAATGAACCTCAGGATAAATAATGCTGCCCATTCTGGCTGGGGGTGTCACCCTAGAAACAATGTTCCATGTCATGAACCAGGACACAATATGAGGGATACAATCATAGGGGGATATTCAGCATAGGACGACCATGGGTACACACCTTGAGGGATACACACCATGAGGGATATTCAGCATAGGACGACCACGTACAACACAATCATAGGACGACCATGGATACACACCATGAGGGATATTCCGTCCAGTTTGTATGAAGTAATCAAATTCCCTACCTCGTGGGGAATATTCAGCATCCGAGGCGAACATCGCACAGCCCAGGAATGCTACCGCATCACCCAAGATTGCACATTTACTCAACAGCTGAAATGGACAAATTCAAAAGCATAGCAATTATCAAAGTCGGGGTCCGAACTCAACGATCAGAAAGATGTTATCAAGGACCCCGGCGTCGTGGAAGCCTCAAGATCAACAATAGAAGATCTCGATCCCGTCCAGCAAGATAGGAGCAACAACATCAAAAAGGATTATATAGGCCATAAGCTCTTCGATCCAGGTAAATTTCATGAGATTTTAATCAATAATGCCGATCTATTTGCTTTCTCCCATGCAGATATGCCAGGTATTCCGAAAGACGTTGCCACACATAAGTTGAACGTCGATCCCTTCTACCCTCTAGTACGACAAGGAAGGAGAAAATTCAATGTCACAATCAACTAGGCCGTCAGCGAGGAAGTGGATAAACTACTCACTAACAGCTCCATCCGAGAATTGAAGTATCTTCAATGTGTCGCCAATGTAGTCATGGTAAAAAAGAAAAAACATGAAATGGCCAATGTGCGTGGATTTCACAGACCTAAACAAGGCCTGCCGAAAAGACTTCTTTCCCCTACCTCATACCGATCAGCTCATTGACGCAACGACACGACACGATTTGTTGAGTTTCCTGGACGCCTACTCAGGTTACAACCAAATCCTCATAGAGGAAGAGGACCAGGAAAAGACTACTTTCATCACCCATCAAGGAACGTACTATTACTGAGTCATGTCGTTCAGCTTAAAGAACACAGGGGCGACTTATCAAAGATTGGTAACCAAAATGCTCAAGGACCAGCTGGCAAAACTATGAAAGTTTACATAGATGACATGTTGGTCAAATTGAAAAGGAAGGAAGATCACATCAACCACCTAAAAGAAGCCTTCGAAATACTAAGGCAATACGATCTGAAGCTGAACCCCAAAAAATGTACCTTCGGTGTAACTTCAGGCAAGTTCTTCAGGTTCTTGGTGTCACAAAGAGGCATCGAGGTTAACCCCGACCAAATCAAGGCCATTGAGGGAATATTCAAAGTGTTAACCAGCAAGAAATAGGTGCAAAAATTGACGGGTTGCATAGCTGCTCTGTCAAGGTTCATCTTGCGATCTTCTGGCAAATGCCACAAATTCTTTAACGTGCTAAAACAAGACGGGCTCCAATGGAATGCATAATGCATCAAGACCTTAAGAGAACTAAAGGCGTACTTGTCATATCCCCCGCTACTCGCCAAAGCAAAACCAGGTGAGTGCCTCCTCGTATACCTGGTCATATCAGAAGTCACGGTAAGCGCAGTATTGGTCCGTGAAGATAAAGGTACGCCGTCTCCGATCTATTATATTAGTAAAACTCTTGTCGACGCCAAAACAAGGTACCCTCACCTCGAGAAATTGGCTTTGGCATTATTCATAGCTTTACGAAGCTTAGACCCTATTTTCAATGCCACCCCATATTATTAGTGACGACCTTCCCCTTATGAGGTATCCTGCATAAACCCGAGCCGTCGAGGAGATTGGCCAAATGGGCCATAGTATTGAGTAAGCATGATATAACATATCAGCCGCAAACAACGATAAAATTGCAGGTACTCGCTGATTTCAGTACCAAAATAGTAACCAAGGTTGAAAAGGAAATTTATCGTACCTCGTCTGGCCTACCCGACCTATGGGTCCTATACACTGTTGGCGCATCCAATGCGTCAGGATCTAGACTGGGACTTGTACTCGAGGTCCCAATAGGCGAATCATTTGCCAATCCATACGGTGCCCTGATATGACTAACAATGAGGCTGAGTATGAGGTCGTAATTGCAGGATTGAAGCTAGCTCTCAAATACGGAGCACGACGAGTCGTCCTTAGATGTGACTCGCAAATCATTGTCAACCAGGTCACAAGGACTTTCCAAATCAAAGAACAGAGTCTACAAAAGTACTAGGCATAAATTCATAAACTGCTACCAGAATTGGATGAACGTTGACTCGAACGAATACCTCGGGTACAAAACATAGAGGCAGATGGTCTCGCCAAGTTAGCGACAGCCACCAAAAACATCATGAAGGAAAACGTGGTCACGCTCTTACACTCATCAATAGACCAGCTCGAGGTACACTCTGTAAATTTGACTTGGGACTGGCGCAACCATATTATAACATATTTGCAGGAAGGGGTACGCCTAGCAGACAAAAAGGAATCCAAAAGGCTTCAAATGCAAGCGGCCAGATACAACATCATAAATCATGACCTATATAAAAGAACGTTTGGAGGCCCCTTTGCGAAATGCATAGGGCCGAATCAAACAAGATGCATGCTCGAGGAAGTACACGAAGGCCACTGCGGTGCCCATATCGGCAACCGGGCCCTCGTTAGATGCCTTATTAGAGTAGGTTATTATTGGCCCACAATGAAGAAGGAAGCTGTCGATTACGTCAAGAAGTGCGAACAGTGCCAAAAGTATATTCTTATGATACACCAAGCGGGCGAACACCTCCACTCTATTACATCACCATGGTCGTTCATCAAATGGGAAATGGACATCGTCGGACCCCTCCCAGCAGGGTGAGGTAATGTATGTTTTCTTTTGGTTTTAACTGACTATTTCTCCAAATGGTAAAAGCATGTGTGTTTACCCAAATACACGAACATGAAGTTATCACATTCATATGGAGGAATATCATATGCTGCTTCGATATCCCCAAAGAAATCAGCTGTGACAACGGACCCCGATTTATCGGAAAGAAAACCGCTAAGTTCTTCGAAAAATGGCATATCAAGCAAATAATCTCCGTGCCATATCACCCTGCCAGCAACGGTCAGGCTGAATCTTCCAACAAAACAATACTTAATATATTGAAGAAAAATCTTGAGGACGCCAAAGGACTATGGCCGGAATTTCTACCAGAAGTATTGTGGGCATACCGCACCACGCCAAAAACAAGCACTGGAGAAATGCCATATACACTAGTCTATGGGATTGACGCCATAATACCGGTCGAGGTTTGGGGAACCCAATTTGAAATACTCCAATAAAAGTGAACCAAGCAACGACGAAAATAGGAAACAAGATCTCGACGAAGTAGAGGAACGAAGAGACATGGCTTACATAATAATGGTAGCCCAAAAACAACAAGTAGAACAACACTACAACAACAAAGTCAAAGTACGACCACTCAAAGTCGAAGACTATGTACTCAAGGCCAAAACACATACAAGCAAAGATTCGAGAGAAGGCAAACTAGGAACCAATTGGGATGGGCCATACAAAATCACGGAAGCAGCAAACAAATGATCATTCTAACTAGAAATAATGGAAGGAAAGTTACTGCAAAACAATTGGAACGTCACCCACCTCAAATACTTCAACTTCTAAAAACAGACGCCATCCGCATCGTACAATTTTTCCTTCACCCAGGTTTTATCCTAGTTGAGTTTTCTTGGGGAAGTTTTTAATGAGGCGACAAAGGGGACGTATCAAAATTCAAGTACATTTCATCGCCCCGCCTACCAACTACCTCTCCAGGCCAGATGATGAAGGGACTGGATACATGGGAACATCACCAATATATGTATGAAACAAATGCAAACACGTAATATTCTCCAATGAATGAAATAAAGTAGCGCCTTCAATCTTCACCAAGTCTTTTTACATTTTACATTCGACCTCGCTAGATTCATATTACATTCGACCTCGCTCTAATTGTGTTACATTCGACCTCACTTGAATTATATTACATTCGAACTTGGTCGAATCGTTGTACATTTAATTTCACGACCCAAACCTATAGGTCGCGAACGGGTGCCTGAGTCCTACCTATCAAACACCTCTAAGCATGTGACTAAGATATGGACCTCAATAACATCTGCTGAAATACGAAAATAACATGCATGAAGGAAACCTGCCAAAAAGGCATATGTACGTATACATGCAGAATACAATGGGCGAGCCGGCAAGGCTTATAGACAACTATACATCCAAAGCTGAAAGCCGACAAGGCCACATACAACCCAACTAGACATACTGTCTACATACCTCTAATAGAAATGTAACTGTACAAAGACGTGACTGAGCCACGTCATATATATATATACGAACATATCATACCGAAATCAAAAGCCTTTTACATTCTCCAATGAATGAAATAAAGCAGCCCCTTCAATCTCCACCAAGTCTTTTTACATTCGACCTTGCTAGATTCATATTACATTCGACCTCGCTCTAATTGTGTTACATTCGACCTCACTCGAATTATATTACATTCGACCTTGTCGAATCGTTGTACATTTGATTTCACGACCCAAACCTATGGGTCGCGATGGGTGCCTGAGTCCTACCTGTCAAACACCCCTAAGCATGTGTCTAAGATATGGACCTCAATAACATCTGCTGAATTACGAAAATAACATGCATGAAGGAAACCTGCCAAAAAGGCATATGTACGTATACATACATAATACAATGGGCGAGCCGTCAAGGCTGCTATAGACAACTATACATCCAAAGCTGAAAGTCGACAAGGCCATATACAACCCAACTAGGCATACTGTCTACAAACCTCTAATAGAAATGTAACTGTACAAAGACGTGACTGAGCCACGTCATATATATATATATATATACACGAACATATCGTACCAAAATCAAAAGCAACTCCGGATCAAGTGGAGCATGCCAACTCTCCTGATCAGGGATCCTAAGAAGGGGGACCGTCAGCTTGCCTACCTACACCTGTATGCATGAAACACAGGCCCCATGAAATAGGGCGTCAGTACGAAAAATGTACTGAGTAAGTAATGCATGAAAATATTTACGTAAAAGGCATAGATGAAACATGGAATAACGAAATCCATATGTAAATGTGAATGACTTTATAAATTTTGAAACATTTATAGTGTTATGCACGTGTATATAAATATCGTGTCATGCATGAGTATAGGTGTACATAACATCATCAAGCCACTGAGGGCATCACATCATATCATCTCGGCCACTATGGGCAACATCATTAACATATACCAACTGATCAGGTGGTATTGTGTAATAACGCCGTAACCTTTTTCCCATATCCCATATACATGTATATATACATATAAATATGTATATATAACGCCATCTGGTCATGGGTCAATGTACATGTATAAATGAATGACATGTATGAAAAATATGTAATAATCTCAATATTCTTTTCGGATAAACTTTTTCAAATGTGTATTATTCTGAGACCCATGAACAGGAGATATAATAATATGTCACATGGGGAATCAAGAACAAAGAGACCCATAGTATTTCCATGAATAAATCATTTATGAAAACTGTGCGTTTGCTCGTTTCTTCTGTATAACTTGGACCATACCAAAAAGAAAAAAAGAGATGGCCTTAACATACCTGGAGAAGAAAAAATCCGTATGATATTATTGGAAAAGATTCCACCATACTCCTTTAATCGCAAAATTTTTACGTTGAGCTGTTAAAGACTAACGTTGCTACAGGCTTAACCACGTTACTTAATGTAATGTATTTGATTTGGAGTGTTCTTTTGAGAATGAAAAGTTGAAGGTTTATAGAAAGCACACGTTAAGGAATGAAATGATAAAGTTATGTAACCTTGGAATTAAAGTTTTCAAGAAATGAAATCCTTGAAATTGGAAAGGATATGTAGTCTTATGACACAAAATCAAGGAATGACCTTAGTCATTTCCTTATAATGTGGCTAGCTTTCACGTTTTTTTTGGGGTGGGAATTATTAATCTTTATCCACTTATTAGTTAATTAGGTAATGTCCCGTTACATGATAATTAACCAATTACCCGCATAATTAAAAATAATTTCAAATTACTTAAAATTCTACTTATTTTTAATATACTTTATACATCATACTACCGTGGTCATATAGTACCTTGCATAGTACTAGTCTATAATTATCGGGTATTATCGCTCGGACCGTATTTTATTCCAAATTTCCCACCTTCAACGAAACTCGCTTTCTTTAATTCGTGTACCCTTTATCCTTCATGACACTTATTTATCGCTTGTTATAAATAGCATAAATATGTTAACCTCAAGATAATCGCATCCCCGAGTCTACGTCAATTAACTGAAGACGAAATTTTAATGTACGAAGACCCGAGATGTAACATACTTCCCCCCTTAGAAACATTCGTCCTCGAATATTTAACTCTCCGGGATCTATATAACCTTGGCAGAGTCGTCTTTGTAACAATACTACTACAAACTTTTCCTATAGAAACTCAATAATTCAATGCCACATAGGACCATAATCATCAATAACGATAATGTCCTCGCACGACCAACGACAATAACTGACACAAGAGCCCATACACATACCTTAAAGTTATGGCGTCTCAGTTGGACCCTTCTCTGGAGGAGGAAATAAGTAGGGGTATCTATACTTCATGTCTTCCTCGGCCTCCCAAATCATTTCTTCCACATTGTTGTTTCTCCAAAGTACTTTCGCCGAAGCTATGTCTTTAGTTCTCAATCTCCGAACCTGTCTGTCTAGTATAGCAATTAGAGTTTATTCATATGATAGCTGCTCTGTGACCTGAACTATCTCGCGTTTTCGTACGTTAAAATTTCATTTTCAATTAACCGACGTAGACTCGGGATGAGATCATCTTGACGTTAATGTACTTACGCTATTTATAACAAGTGATAAATAAGTGTTATGAAGGATAAAGGGGTACATGGATTAAAGAAAACGAGTTTCGTTGAAAGTGACCAATTTGGAATAAAATACGGGTCGAGTGATAATACCCGATAATTATGAACTAGTGCCATGCAAGATACCATATGACCACGGTAGTATAGTATATAAAGTATATATGAAGTATTTTAAAATAAATAGAATTTTAAGTAATTTGTGGTAATTTTTAAATTATGCGGATAATTGATTAAATACCGGGTAACAGAACATTGCCCAATTAACTAATAAGAAGACAAAACGTAATTAATTATACTCAAAAGAGACGTGGCAGTAGACCACCATTTAAGTATAATAAGAATGAGTTTGATCTAAATTCATTTTGGAAGGCATTAGCGATCCAAACAAAAAGAATATTCAAAGAAGCAGGAGAAGTTTTCGTTCTAGAATTTCAAAAAAAAAAAAAGTAGAAGCTTAATTTGTTTTTTTAGTTCTAAGTTCAATCAACAAAGGTTTTCCAACAGAATATTATACGGAGTTTTTCCTACTCCAGATATGTTAAGGCCTTCCCTTCTTTCTTTTGGCATGGTCCAAATTATACTGAAGAAACGAGCAAATGCATTGTTTCCATAAATTACTCTATTTATAGAAATAGTAGGGGTATTTATATTCTTGTTTCGCCATGAGAATTATTATTATCTTCTGTTCATGGGTCTCAGAATAATACGCAGTTGGAAAAGTTTATCCAGAAGGAATATTGAGATTATTACGTATTTTTTATGCATGCCACTCATTTATACATGTGCATTGACCCATGACCAGATGGCATTATATACGTGTATATTTGTAAATATATGTATATAGGATATGGGAAAAGGTTACAACGTTATATACATACCACTACCTGATCAGCTGGTATATGTTGATGATGTGCCCATAGTGGCCAAGATGATATGATGGGATGCCCTCAGTGGCTTGATGAAATTATGTACACCCATACCTATGCATGACATGACATTTATACGCATATGCATGACGTTATAAACGTTTTAGAATTTACAAAGTTATTCAAATTTAAAGACGTGTTTCTATATTCCATGTTTCATATATGTCTGTTACGTACTAATTTTCATGCCTTACATACTCAGTACATTTTTCGTACTAACACCCTATTTCACGGGGCTTGCGGTTCATGCCCGTGGGTGCAGGTAGGCAAGCTGACGGTCCCCCTTCTTAGGATCCCTGATCAGCGAGAGTTGGCGTGCTACACTTGATCCGGTGTGTGTGTGTGTGTGTGTGTGTGTGTGTGTGTGTGTGTGTGTGTATATATATATATATATATATATATATATATATATATATATATATATATATATATATATATATATATATGGGGTATGGGGTGGCTCAGTCACGTCTTTGTACAGTTACATTTCTATTAGAGGTTTGTAGACAGTATGTCTAGTTGGGTTGTATGTGGCCTTGTCGGCTTTCAGCTTTGGATGCCTTCACCTGAAATGATATGCCCAAAGAAAGCTACAGAGTTTAACCAGAATTTACATTTAGAGAATTTTTCATACAACTTCCCTTTTTGTAGAGTTTTGAGCACAGTACGCAAATGATCTGCATGTTCAGCCTCTAAACAAGAATACACCAATATATCATCGATAAATACAATTATAAATAGATCTAAAAAGAGCCTGAACACACGGTTCATCAAATCCATGAATACTGCTGGGGCATTGGTAAAATCGAACGACATAACCCGAAACTAAAAGTGCCCATATCTAGTCCTGAATGTTGTCTTCGGAATATCTTCATCCTTAACCCTTACCTGATGGTACCCAGACCTCAAGTCTATCTTTGAAAAATACTTGGCACCTTGTAACTGATCAAATAAATCATCAATTCTCGGGAGCGGGTACTTATTCTTGATCGTCACCTTATTCAGCTGCATATAATCAATACACATTCGTAAGGAACCATCTTTCTTTCTCACAAACAACACAGGTGCTCCCTACGGTGATGTACTAGGTTTGATAAAACCTTTTTCAAGCAAGTCCCGTAGTTGTTCCTTTAACTCTTTCATCTCTACGGGGGCATTCTATATGGGGAATAGATATTGGATGAGTATCTGGTAGTAGGTCAATGGCAAACTCAATTTCTCGCTCTGGCGGAAGACCCGGAAGCTCATCGAGAAACTCATTAACCATCGGGATGGACTGAATAGTTGGTGACTCTACTTACATATCCTGAACATGAACTAAGTGATAAAGACAGTCCTTACTGATCATCTTCCTTGCCTTGAGATAGGAAATAAATCTATCTCTCGGCAATGTCGTATTACCTTTCCACTCCAAAACAGGCTCCCCCGAAAATTGAAATCGGACTATCTTTGCTCTACAATCAACGTTGGCATGACAAGAAGCCAACCAATCCATACCTATTATAACATCAAATTCTACCATATCTAACTCGATTAGATCTGCTACGGTAGATCGACCATGAACTACTATTATACAACCCCTTATATACTTGCTAGCTATCACTGAGTCCCCAACAGGTGTAGATACCTCAAAAGGTTTAACCAATTATGGTGTTATTCCAAACTTACTAGCAACCAACGGAGTAACGTATGATAAGGTAGAACCTAGGTCAATCAGCGTATATACATCATATGAGGAGACTGATAATATACCTGTAACGACATCAGGTGATGACTCCTGATCATGTCGCCCTGCCAATGCATAAATGCAGTTCTGAGGACTGCTCGAACTAGATGCTCCGCCTCTAACTCTACCACGACTCATTGGTGCTTGTGGACCTTGCCCAGGGGGGCGTACTGATGATGATGAGCCAGCTACACATCCCACTGGCTTAGCTATGCTTGCATCACCTCTCATCAGACAATCCCTCATAACGTGGCCCGGATAACCACAAGTATAACAAATACCTAATACCATATGGCATTGCCCAGTATTGCTGCTTACCACATTGAGCACATCGTGGCAAGGGCGGCATCATCTGACTTGACTCACCCCTATACTGAGAACCTGAGGCCCTAAAATTCTAACCAGACCCTGAATATGTGGAACAATCAAATCTCTTACCGCCAAACTGAGGGGGCACACTAGACGATGGCTGGGCTGGATACCTCGGTTACTGTTGCCTCTGACCAGCTCGAAACTCACCAAAAGGACCCCGAAGACCTTGCTCTCTTATTCTGGTCCCTATCATGCTCACGACCGGCCCTATGTTTTTATTTACACTCCTCTACACCCTGAGCGTATGCCTGAATACAAGAAATTTCCATGTCTAGTTGAAGTGAGCTGACATACAATCGTTAAGCAAGTGAGGCTCTAATACCATCACAAACCGGTGAACCCGATCCTCCATCTTAGATAAGATAGTAGGTGCATACCTAGCTTATGAATCAAACTGAAGGTTGTACTCCCAAACACTCATGTTACCCTGCCAAAAGGTCAAGACCTATCAACTCTGGCCCGTCTAAGCTCTGGTGGCAGATAATGACAAAGAAAAGATTATGTAAACTCCTGCCATACTATTGGAGGGGCATCCTCACCTCTGGACAATTCCCAAGATTTGTACCAATTAATTGCAACATCTTGGAGTCTGTAAGAAACTAGCTCAACTAACTCAGTCGCAGTGGCCTTCATTACCCTTAACGTCATCAACATTCTATCAATAAATACCTGAGGGTCCTCGTTTGGATCTACCCCAGTGAATACCGGAGGGTCTAAATTAATGAAATCACTAACCCTCGCGCTGAAGACCTATCTGCATGACCAATACCTACTTTCTGACGTCGAACTTGTGTGGCTACTAATCGAGTTAATAGCTTAATAGCATCTCGCATCTTCTGACCTGGTGCATCTGGCTGAGGTGCTGAACGTACAAGGATGGGTGCTGGAGCTGGTGCCCTTTGGAGCTTTTCTGGAAAGGGCGAGGTATGTGAAGTCTAAGATGGAATCTCACTATGAGACTCTCCCCGATCCCTGGTAACTCGTGGCGCTCAACTAGTAGTCTCACCAGCCACGAACTTTCCCTTCTAGGCAGCTGTAGTCTTTAGAGGCATCATTGAAAATATAACATATCGTTAGGAACATGAATTATTATATCGCACGATCTAAGATAAAAAGAGAGGATAACATCATATATGTCATGTAGCCTCCTGTGTATAAGTTTGGTGCACAACACACACATAAACAAGACTCTACTAGACACGGTCTGTAGACAACCCTAGGACAGAACTGCTCTAATACCACTTTTGTCACGAATCAAACTGATGGGTCGCGATGGGTGCTTGAGTCCTACCTGTCAAACACCCCTAAACATGCGTCTAAGATATGGACCTGAATAACATCTGCTGAATTACAAAAATAACATACATGAAGGAAACCTGCCAAATAGGCATATGTACATATACATGCAGAATACAGTGGGCAAGCCAACAATGCTGCTATAGAACACTATACATCCAAAAATGAAAACCAACAAGGACACATACAACCCACCTTGACATATTGTCTACAGACCTCTAATAGAAATGTAACTATACAAACACGGGACTCAGCCATGTCATACCCTTATATATATACACACACGAACATAACGTACCGAAATCAAAAGCAACTCTGGATCAAGTGGAGTGTGCCAACTCTCACAGATCAAGGATCCTAAGAAGGAGGACCGTCAGCTTGCCTACCTGGACCTGCGGGCATGAAATGCAGGCCCCATAAAATAGGGCAACAGTACGAAAAATTTACTGATCATGTAAGGCATGAAAATTTGTACGTAAAAGGCATAGATGAAACATGAAATAAAGAAATCCATCTGTAAATGTGAATAACTTTGTAAATTTTGAAACATTTATAGTGTTATGCATGTGTATATAAATGTCGTGTCATGCATGGGTATAGGTGTACATAACATCATCAAGCCATTGAGGGCATCCCATCATATCATCTCGGCCACTGTGGGCAACATCATCAACATATACCAACTGATCAGGTGGTGTTACATATATAACGTCATAACCTTTTTCCCATATCCCATATATATATATAACGTCATCTGGTCATGTACATATACATATAAATATATATGTATATATGTACATATACATATAAATATGGGATATGGGAATATATGTACACGTATAAATACATATAAATACACGTATATAACGTCATCTGGTCATGGGTCAATGTACACGTATAAATGAATGGCATGCATGAAAAATATGTAATAATCTCAATATTCTTTCCGGATAAACTTTTTCAACTGCGTATTATTCTGACACCCATAAACAGGAGATATAATAATATGTCACATGGGGAATCAAGAACAAAGAGACCCCTAGTATTTCAATAAATAGAGTCATTTATAAAACCGTGCGTTTGCTCATTTCTTCTATATAACTTGGACCATGCCAAAAAGAAAAAAGGAATGACCTTAACATACCTGGAGTAGGAAAAATCTGTATGATATTATTGGGAAAGATTGCACCGTACTCCTTTAATCGCAAAAGTTTTACGTTGAACTGTTAAAGACTTACATTGCTACAGGCTTAACCACGTTACTTAATGTAATGTATCTGATTTGGAGTGTTCTTTTGAGAATGAAAAGTTAGAAGTGTTATAGAAAGCTCACGTTAAGGAATGAAATGATAAAGTTATGTAACCTTGGAATTAAAACTTTCAAGAAATGAAATCCTTAGAATTGGAAAGGATATGTAGTTTTATGACACATAATCAAGGAATGACCTTAGTCATTTCCTTATAATGTGGCTAGCTGCCACTTTTTTTGGGGTGGGAATTATTAATCGTTACACATTTATTAGTTAATTAGGTAATGTCTCGTTACCTAGTAATTAATCAATTACCCGCATAATTAAAAATTATCTCAAATTACTTAAAACCTACTTATTTTTAATATATTTTATACATCATACTACCGTGGTCATATGGCACTTTGCATGGTACTAGTCCATAATTATCGGGTATTATCGCTCGACCCGTATTTTATTCCAAATTTGCCACCTTCAACGAAACTCGTTTTCTTTAATTCGTGTACCCTTTATCCTTCATGAAACTTACTTATTGCTCGTTATAAATAGCATAAATACGTTAACCTCAAGATAATCTCATCCCCGAGTCTACGTCAATTAACTGAAGAAGAAATTTTAACGTACGAACATGCGAGATGTAACATCCTATCTCGCTCGAATTACGTTACATTCGACCTCGCTCGAATCATATTACATTCAACCTCGCTCGAATCGTTGTACATTCGACCTCGCTCGTATTATATTACATTCGACTTTTCTCAAATCATTGTACATTCGACCTCGCTCGAATTATGTTACATTCGACCTCGCTCGAATCATATTATATTCGACCTCGCTCGAATTGTGTTATATTCCACCTCGCTCGAATTATATTACATTCAACCTCGCTCGAATCATTGTACATTCGACCTTGCTCGAATTACGTTACATTCGGCCTCGCTCGAATAGTTGTACATTCGACCTCGCTCGAATTACATTACATTCGGCCTTGCTCGAATCATTTTACATTCAACCTCACTCGAATTGTGTTACATTCGACCTCACTCGAATTATGTTACATTCGACCTCGCTCGAAATCTTCAACATTCGACCACGTGAATGTCGATCTCATCAAGAAACTCATAGCAAAAACAAAAGAGAACACAAATCAAGAAATACATAGCAAAAAGGAAGTTGTTCCATTATATCTGTCAAATTACAATACTTTTTACAAATGGCCTAAAAGACGACCTCACAAAAATAGCAAAACAAAACAAAAACCAAGTACAATAGCTTTACGCCGCATCATCCCCATTGGCGTACTCATCATCATACCAATAATTGAAGGCGAGCCTGTATGCATCATCATCAACATCATCCCCACCAGGCATAACTGGGGCGTAACCACAAGCTTTATATGTCGCACGTGCATTAGTGCAAACGTCCTCGAGTTTTACTTTGGAAACTTTCCCGTCGGCTTTCAAAGACTTATACACGTCGAGTTGAAGCCTCGATGTGAACCCACATCTTATACAACTCCTGGTACACCGGGATCGGCATAAGTATGAGACGTAGATGGCTGTGACTGCCGTCGCACTTCCTCAGCCTTCAAGACAATGACCCGCTCATTCAATCCTAACTACTCCACCTCAAGATCTTGGATCCTCTCTTCTAACCTCGCCACTTTAAGCGGCAACGTCTCCACCTCATTATCCTGTTCGGACTTACAAACATGGAAGGAATCATCTAAGGCTGCTACTTTATACATAGCGTCCATTCTGCCTGTCTCGGCACGAGTCAATTCCTTGACCTTAGCGCCTAACTCGCCTCGTAGATCAACAGCTTTCACCTCCCTTTGCACAAGTTCAGCAGTTAAAGATGCCATCCGCGCTTGAAGATCGGCATTCTCATCCATCACCCCCTTGCGCACCTCGAGCTCATCCTCCTTGGCCTTAAGAGCTGCCTCAAGCTTGCTGCACCAACCGATGGCTCTTAATAGCTAATCATTCTGCTCTTTTAGCTCTTTATCTTTCCTCACCAACTCCTCTTCCTTCTATTTAAGCCCGTCATGAAACAACTAAAATTCGCTATCCTAGTTGAAGACGTCAGCCAACGTTTGTTGCTTAGTACGGTACTCTTTGTACTTAGAGGTCACCTTCTTAAAAATGGTTGTTCTCCGCTCCTCCCGCCGGTCATGCTCGAACCCCATGATAAGAGTCTGACATGCAAAAGAGAAGAGTCAACATGAGCAAATTACACATGCAAAACAAATCCTAATATTAACAAGCACTTACTCGCAAAGCCATGCCAGATATACTCAGTGATAACTCCGCATCGCTCATCACCTGTAGCGTCGTGTTCTCAAAAGTCGTGCACAAGGGGGCAAAGGACAAAATTGCCAGTTCAGAGTTCGCCAAAAGGTCATAACCCATGAGAATGATCATGTGCTGGTTAGGACCCACTGTCCTTACCTCCACGCGAGTATTCCTCTCCAAGAAGGCCCGTACCTCTTCAGGATCGATATCTGAGCCATAACTGTCGTCCCCCACAGGTACCGCTCTCTCTCCCACAACCGCTGATAATGCGCCACCTTTTGCGGTCGTTACAAGATCCTCTCCATCATGCACCCCCATGCTCCAAAGGGCCTCTTCTCTGTAACGGTATCCGTTATATACATAGCCCTTACATTTGGTGTAAGTGCAGACACCGCTTCCGGAGCAATGAGCTTCTTCGATTCAATATCAGTGACGACGGCCTTCCCAAGCTCCATCCTTCACCTTTTTATTGATGGTGACTCTTCTCCATTAAACGACTCGTCTACAAGATGATAGATAGGCCAGGAAGAGATCTCATCATGCATAACAGCAGTCTGAGGGGTGGAATCCCTCATCGACGGAGTTTGAGTACTGATAACTACGGATTTTAGCCTATCTTATGCTCTCTTTTGCTTGGTTTTGGATAAAAAATGTGTAAAATTATTTCCGAAAACTGACTTAATGTGCTTTTTTGCAGGGTTTGATCAAAATGAGGCGAAGAATCCATAATCAACTCATGAAGGAATTAAACTTGCACAAGTCTAAAGCTGGGATTGGAGCGTTGACCGCGATGGAAAATAGCAGTTGTGTATGGTCCACCACTAAGGCGGCCACTAATACGCGGCCCGCAAACATGAGATTCAAATAAGCTATTTTGACCACAAGTTCTACCGCTGACCGCGATGAAGAAGTGCAGCCGCAGAATATGTGACGTGGCTACAGTAGTATTTTCGCTAAGAGCGGTGATTGAAGTTTAGAGACCCTGAAAGTCAAGCTTAATAGAAGAACGCGGTCCGCGTCCAAATTACGCGGCCGCAGTTGAAGCTAACGAAGAGGCGGTGGCTTTTACGCTGTCCGCGAGACCAAGTCGAAACCAAGCCAAGAATTAAAGAAATGCGGACCGCGCTTGTTATTGCGCCGCCACGAGAACTCAAGCGCGGACGCGGTGGGAATTACGCCTCCACGAAACTTCTGTAGGGGCATTTTTGTCCAAAAATTTTAGCCTAGTATAAATAGATCTTTTTCAGATTTTTAGGTTAAGTTTTGTTTAGGAGAGCATGTGAACGACTGGTTTTTACCTTTTGAGTAATTTTAGAGTAGAGTTACCTTCAAACTTTAGATTTTCATCTTGTAATCTTATGGCTTATCTTTCATCTTTATTTTTTATTTCTATTGTTATTATGAGTAGCTAACCCATAGATAGGGTTGTGACCAAACCCTAGTGTGGGTATTTAATGGGTCTTGAATTTTAGGGATAAATTGTTTATAGGTTAGTGATACTTGGCCTGATTCATGCTTTAACTGTAGAATTGGTGGTTGCAAGCACTGATTCGTGCCTTTATGACTTCAACTCTTCTTGAGAAAGAGGGACTAATCTAGGAATATTAGGCTAACAAGGAATTGGGGTGCATTCAAGAGATTGATAGCCCCAATTAAAGGGTTAAACCTAGAGATAGTAATACCCGACTTGAGCCAATATCATTTGTTATGCATGAACACCCATTTGGACTTGAGAAAGCCAAATTGGGCAAAGTCATTCAAAGTACCAAGAGGTATAGACTGAGCACTTATGTGTAATGGTTATATCACGACCCCAATCATAACAAGCTTGCCCTGAATTTTCGATGCCCTTTAGATACCCATCTAGGTGGAAGTTACTACCCTTGTCCCTTTTAATCCTTGAAAACAACCAACAAAAATATTGTATTTAGCTTTAACTATTGCATGCTATAGAATTAGAATTAGAAGTAGATAACAAAACCAATCATTTGTGGAAGTGCAATTAAGGGAAAAACTTGCATCTCTACTCGGATATAAACCTAACTCCAAACTAATTAACTCCATGTGGATTCGATCCTGACCTTTGTTGGGTAAAACTGCATCAACCATCCTTGCTACTCTATAGTAGTGCAGGTTTGGAACCGATCAATTTTTGGCGTCGTTGCCGGGGAGTTAAACGGTTTTAGCTATATCTCCAAGTATTTATGTGTTTTGTTTTTCTTTCTTTTAGATTTTCTAATTTATTTGTGAAATTGCTCTCAGGTACAATATGGCTCTTAACAATGATGCTCCTGGAAATTTGCCTTTTACGGTGGCGGTAGATGATGATAATGTGGATGGAATTCAACCTAACCAAAAGCACAAAGGAGAGGCCGACCGCCTCATGATAATATTCCAAACCCTCCCTCACCTCCAGCAAGGGCAGCACACCGAGTGTTGCCCAACAAAGGATACGCCAGTGCAATAGTCCCGCCTCGGATCAGGGCGGGAAACTTCTAAATAACCAACGTGATGCTTACACTCTTGGAACAGTGGGTTTCTTCACCGGAGCTCCACACCAAAATGCCTACAAGCATCTCAAGGTTTTGTTGATACATACTGGGGGAGCAAGAAAACGAACGTTTTTAAGGATGCGTTAAGATTGAGGCTTTTCCCATTCTCTCTAAGGGTTAAGGCTCTAGATTGGCTTGAGATATTGCCCAACCATTCCATCACCACATGGGATGAGTTGGCCAAGAAATTCATAGCAAAGTTCTTCTCGTCGGGACATATAGCGACGCTGAGAGATGAGATCCTTGCCTTCTAACAAGAGCCAAATGAACCGCTTCATGATATTTGATAAAGGTATCAGACGATGGTGAAAGAATGTCCGAACAATGACATGACCGAAGCAATGATCCAGCGAATATTCTATCGTGGCATCAACACTACCAACCAGTGTATAGTTCACCAACTCGTCGGGGGAAACTTTATGAACACTCCTTATGTTGAGGCATGTGATATACTTGATGAGATGGTTAATGCTTCCTCGGCGTGGAAAAGTTGAGCTAATGTGCCACAAGGTGATCCCAATGTCATTCACCTATACAAAGAGCTCCATGACCACGATCAATCAATAGCCGAGTTAACTACAACTATGAACCAGTTAGCCAACGCTCAATTGCAACAAGTACAGGGGCCAAAACAAGTGAATTCCATGGAAGGGGTAAATATGATGGTCAATAAGAGGAGGCAACGAGGTCCAACAAAATCAAGGAAATTCGGATCAATATGAGCAAGGTAGTAGTGGTTACAACCAAGATGATGGGTATGATGAGCAAAGTGAAGAGGTTCAGTATGTGAACAGTTACCAAGGACAACGGGTCAATGCTCCAAATCGACAACAACAAGGGAAATCCCAAGGAAATTGGGGAAAACAAAATCAACAAGAAAATTGGAACAATGCAAATAACAACAACCAAAGCAACTAGGGGAACAACAACCAAAATTGGTGGCAATAACAATAGCAATTGAGGAGGCAACAATTACCAAGGGGATTGGAATAACGGTAATCAAGGTAACCGGGGGCCGGGCTTTCAAAGGCCTCCGATGTTTCAACAACCTAACAACCCACCTCCATTTCCATCACAAGGTCCTAGCTTGTCAAACAATGATATGGGATGGATTGAGTCAATGTTTGAGCAAATGATGAAGAAACGCCGACTTCGATGCCCAATTGGCATCCCATAATACTTCGATCCGCAACTTGGAGGTCTAACTTGGACAGATTTTGCAAGCTTTGAACACTCGCCCTAAGGGGGCACTACCTAGTGACATGATAGTAAACCCGAAGGGAAGGAACAATAGGGGCCACTCTATGGCGGTTACTACAAGGAGTGGTAGAGGTGGAGTTGCTAGTACCTCTAATGCAAGAAAGGTTGTGAGTAATGAAGTGTTGGTGCAAGAGAATGATGATCAAAGCAATGATATGCAAGTGAGTGATGATAAACATGAATGAAGAAGTAAGAATTGACATTGATGACAACGTGGAGGAGACACAAAATAATGTGAACCCGTCTAGGGACACGTGATAGACATACCGGAAACGGTAGTGCCCAAAGCCAAGGCTCCTTTGACAAGCCTCCTCCACCATACCCTTAGAGGCTTGCAAAACAAAACAATGAGAACCAATTCAAGAAATATATTGATATGATGAAGAGTTTGTGGATAAATGTACCTTTGGTGGAAGCTCTAGAACAAATGCCAGGATATGCCACGTTTATGAAAGACTTGGTAACAAAGAAGAGATCCATGAATTGTGAAACAATCAAGATGACGCACCAAGTGAGTGTCATTGTGCATTCCATGGCCCTAAAGCTAGAAGACCCCGGTGCTTTTACAATCCCATGCACTATTGGTAGTGCCGATTTCGCCAAAGCTTTGTGTGATTTGGGGGAAAGCATTAACTTGATGCCATATTATATGTTTAAGACATTGGGGATTAGAAACCAAGGCCTACATCCATGAGGTTGCAGATGGCGGATAGGACAATGAAGAGGCCATTGGGGATTATAGATGATGTGATTGTGCGGGTCGACAAGTTCATACTTCCCATGGATTTTGTGATTCTGGACTGCGAGGTTGACTATGAGGTGTCAATCATATTAGGGAGACCTTTACTAGATACAGGGAAGGCTTTGGTTGATGTGGAAGCAGGGAACTCACCTTCCAGGTGGGTGATGAAAAAGTTGTGTTCCATGTCTGCAAATCAATGAGGCAGCCCAATAGCAACGAATTATGTTCCTTTGTGGATCTTGTGACCGAGGTGATTGTTGAAGACACCAGTGCTGTGATAAATATGGAGGACCCTTTGGAAACTGTATTGTTGAACCATGATGTGACTAAGGATGAAGGATTTGTAGAATATGTCAATGCTTTGCAAGGAATGAGTTCTTATACATATGAGCCCTGGAAACTTTCTTTGGACCTTGAAAACAAAGAGACTCCACCAACAAAGCCCTCAATCGAGGAACCTCCCATATTGGAGTTTAAGCCTTTTCCTTCACACCTCAGGTATGAATTCTTGGGCCCTTGTTCAACTTTACATGTTATTCTTTCTTCGTGTTTAACTGACGTGTAGGTAGATGCCACCCTTGCGATGCTTCAAAGAAAGAAGAATGCAATTGGATAGACTCTAGCTGATATTCGGGGGATAAGCCCCACCTTTTTCATGCACATGATTATACTTGAAGATGATGCCAAACCCTTCGTGCAACATTAAAGGAGGTTGAATGAGGGTAATGCAAGAGGTTGTCAAGAAGGAAGTTATCAAGTGGCTAGATGCATGGGTTATGTACCCCATTTTGGATATTTCATGGACTTTGCAGGTACAATGTGTGCCAAAGAAGAGGGGTATGATTGTGGTCACAAATGAGCAAAATGAGTTGATCCCCACTAGGACTAGCACCGGATGGAGGGTATGCATGGATTACTGAAAGCTGAACAAAGTGACCTGCAAAGATCATTTTTTGTTGCACTTTCTCGACCAAATTTTGGATAGACTTGTCGGGCGTGCCTACTATTGCTTTTTGGATGGGTACTCAGGTTACAACCATATTTTGATTGCACCTGAAAACCAAGAGAAAACCCCCTTCACATGTTCGTATGGAACCTTTGCATTCCCACGGATGCCATTTGGTTTATGTAATGCACCGGCTACATTTCAGCGGTGTATGATGGCTATATTTACGGACATGGTGGAGGACTTCTTGGAAGTGTTCATGGATGATTTTAGTATTGTGGGTGACTCCTTTGAAGAATGCTTGAATAATCTTTACAAAGTGTTGGTCCGATGTGAAGAGACCAACCTAGTGCTTAATTGGGAAAAGTGTCACTTTATGGTCAAGGAGGGCATTGTCCTTGGCCATAAGATCTTAAAGAACGGTATTAAGGTGGACAAAGCGAAGATTGAAGTGATTTCAAAACTCCCTCCTCCTACTTCCGTCAAGGGAGTTAGGAGCTTTCTTGGGCATGCGGGGTTCTACCGAAGGTTCATCAAGGACTTCTCAAAGGTGGTGAAACCATTGTGCAAGTTATTGGAAAAGGATGCAAAGTTTGTGTTTAATGATGATTTCATGAAAGCTTTTGAGCTTCTCAAGTATAGATTGTCTACCAGTCCCATCATCACCGTACCCAATTGGAGCTTGCCATATGAGCTCATGTGTGACGCTAGTGATGTTGCGGTAGGAGCGGTTTTGGGGCAAATAATCAACAAGATATTTCATCCAGTCTATTATAAAAGCAAAACAATGAATGATGCCTATGTCAATTATAGGGTGACCGAAAAAGAGTTACTATCCATTGTCTTTGCCATGGAAAAGTTCAGGCCATATCTCATGGGTACCAAAGTGATTGTGCACACCGATCATGCGATACTCCGTTACTTGATGATAAAGAAGGAGCCTAAGGCTAGGTTTATGAAATGGGGTCTTTTGCTTCAAGAGTTTGACCTTGAAATTATTGATCAAAAAGGAAGTGAAAACCAAGTGGTGGACCACTTGTCCCGCTTGGAAGAGGAGGGGAGGCCCCATGATGGCCTCGAAATTAATGCTTTGTTTCCGGATGAACAACTCCTCTCCATTTCTTTGAATAGTATGTCTTGGTTCGCCGATGTTGCTAACTTTCTTGTGACCGGCATTATCCCCAATGAGCTCTCTTCTAACCAAAGGAAGAAGCTTAAACGGGACAGCTTGGATTATTACTGGGACGAGCCTTATCTTTTCAAGATTTGTAATAATGGTGTGATTCGGAGATGTGTTCCGGAAGAGGAGCAAATGAGTATTCTTGATGCTTGCCATTCCTCTCCCTACAGTGGTCATCATGGTGGGGCGAGAACTACTTCAAAGGTTCTCAGCTGTGGATTTTATTAGCCTACCCTGTATAAAGATGCTAGTGAGCTTGTTAAGAGATGTGATGAGTGTCAAGAGCTGGTGGAATTTCCAAGGAGGAAATGCCTCTCACCATTATTCTTGAGATTGACATTTTTGACGTGTGGGGCATTGACTTCATGGGACCATTTGTGAGTTCATGTGATAACACTTACATTATAGTTGATGTTGATTATGTTTCCAAGTGGATTGAAGCTGTGGCTTTGCCCAACAATGAGGCACGGAGTGTGGTGGCGTTCTTAAAGAAAAATATCTTCACAAGGTTTGTCACTCCAATGGCAATTATCAGTGATGGGGGTTCTCATTTTTACAATAAGGCCTTTGATACATTACTCTCCAAGTATGGTGTCAATCATAAAGTATCAACCCCTTATCATCCCCAGGCTAGTGGACAAGTTGAGGTCTCCAACAGGGAGATAAAGAGCATATTATCCAAAACTGTCAATGCAAACCGGACTGATTTGTCAAGGAAACTAGATGATGCTTTGTGGGCTTACAAGACTTCTTACAAGACTCCAATTGGTATGTCTCCGTACCGGTTGGTATTTGGGAAAGCATGCCATCTTCCGGTTGAGTTAGAGCAAAAGACCATGTGGGCGCTGAAGAAGTTAAACCTTGAATGGGATGTCGCTGCAAATCTCCAGGTAGAGCAACTAAATGAACATGATGAGTTTCGGTTTCATGCCTATTTCACCTCGTCCTTGTATAAGGACAAGATGAAGTACTTACATGAAAAATATGCCCGGGGCAAGGAATTCAAGGAAGGTGACTTGGTTCTTCTATTCAACTCTTGGTTACGACTATTTCTGGGAAAGCTCAAGTCAAAATGGAGTGGCCCTTTTAAAGTGATACATGTAACTCCATTTGGTGCTCTTGATTTGAAAAACAAAAATGGTGAAATCTTCCGAGTTAATGGGCACCGAGTGAAGCACTATCTTGGCAAGTTTGATGATAGCCACGTGGTGGCAATGATCCATTTCAAGTGATTAATGGTCACATGCATCGTGTCGCAACGTTAAATCAGGCACTTCTTGGGAGGCAACCCATGTGTTTTTCTTTCTTTTTGATTTTCTTCTTAGTGTAGGCTTTTTTTGGACTAACTGGTTGTGAAGTTTGTGTAGGAATTGTTTGTGCAGTGCAGGACTATTGCTGGGAAAAATTTGCCTAAGTATAAGAATTACGCTGACCACATTCAAATTTTGCAGTCAGTGGATGCTTTTCACGGGGGCGTAAATGGTCAGTGGACGGGGACTTCAAAAGTCCAGAATAGCAACTCTCTGAAGTTGTATTCACATCCGCGGTTGAAATTTCACGGTCCGCATTACTCTTTTGTGGTCGCGCATGTTTTTTCACTCTCAGCGGTTCTTTCTTGGTAATAGCCCTTCAAAAAGGTAAAAGCGCGAACCGCGATGGAAATTCTGCGGACCGCACTTAGGTAGGTCTGTGGGTCCCTGTACTTTTAGTATAAATAAAAGGTCTTTAGCCCTTTTACCCTTTTCGAACCCTTGACTCTCACTGAACCTAAAGCATTATTCATCATTTTATCGTTGATCTTTCAATCTCAATTATTCAAGATTTAGTCTTCTTCTACACATCTCACAACTGGTTTGCTCAAATACTTGTATTAATTTTTCTCCTTTCTTTTCTTTCATCTTTATTTTTTTGTTTCTGTGTAATTAGGGTTCACTAGCTGCAATTGTTTTTTAAGTTGATGCTAAAATCTCATGAGGATAATTGTTTTGCATACCTAATGGGGGATAGAGTTGTTCATTATACCTGTTAATTGATAAAAAGGTGAAACCCTAGGTCTAAGAGAACTCAAAAGGCTCGTCTGGTTTTAAATTTCGCGAACAGAGGTCCAAATTACGTTGTTCGTGTTCATTCTTTGTGAGAACTAAGTTACTTGTAGGTTCGTGGACGTGGTGCTTTTCCCGTGGTCCGTAGTTGCCTTTATGCGGTCGTGTCCATAATTTCGCGGTCAGTGTAAAAGAGATTCAGAGAGTTGGCAAATTGGTTTCCCAGCTGTGTTCACTTTTACGTAATCTGTGTTGCATATTTCGCGATCGCGCCCCCTTTTTACGCTGTCAGCGGTACCATAACATCAGAGAATGGGTAGTTCGATCCCCAGTCTTTCACAGCCACGTTCCTTTTTACGTAGATCGTGGTGGCCTTTTCGTGGCCGCGCCTATTTTTTCGCGATCAGCGGTGCCTAATTTTGAGAGGCAGTATATGCGAGTCATCGGCAATGTTTACTTCCATCTGCAATGTCTTAGTTTCCATCTGCAATGTTTTAGTTTCATCTGCAATGCTTAACCATATGATTATTACCTTGTTCTAACTTTGTTTCATGGCTTGTTCTCTGCAGACAATGGTCCAATCTAGAGGCGGAAGTGATAAACCAAAAAGGAGAGCAGAGTCCTCCTGGGGTCGGGGTAAAGGGAAAATCAAATTACCCCTCTCCATGAAAAAATCAATTGGTAAAATGAGAGCTGCAATCAAAGCTGCAGACAAAGCTGCATCCCATTCTGACGGTAGTGAATTTGTCCCTTCCCGGGAAGATTTGGAAGGAGACTCGGTGCCAACTCATGTTCCCACAGACTTTCAAGGGAAATTCTAGTTGCGAGATGAGCCTACAACCTCTTCTTCTTCTGAGTCGTCTGATGACTCAGAGGAAAGTAGTGAGGCTTCGGCATCAGCTTCCGCACCTGCTACAACTTTGGCCTCACCAACGGCCCCTATTAATGTTGATGCTGATATATCGGATTATGGGAGAGAGGGTGACACCAATGTCGGGGGGTTGGAAAGATATAGAAAAGCTGTAGTTTGGGAGGATAGATTTGTTAGTGAAAAAGCCTACCACAAATTCCGGGAATGGTGGCCGTAGAGGTCACTCACCTTCGAGAGGCAATTCACAGAAAGGGATCTTCTACCCCACAATCCCAATGTGAAGAGGCAATTTGATGAAAGAGTGGGGTGGAAATTCTTCATGAGCAAGCTGCCCGAGGCCAATTAATTTATAGTCAAAGAATTATACGCCAATGTGGCCCACATCAAAAAGGGCACTTATGTGACCAAGGTGCGGAACCGGAAGATCAGATTTGATGGCAAGACGCCGAATGCATATGCCGGGTTCGATGATGTAGATGAATCCTTGTACTTGGAGAAGGTAGTATTAGATGAGGTAGCCCATCCATGGCTTGCAGAGGTGATAGCCATTCCCGGGACAACACCGGCTTGACTTACACCTGGGGTCCATATAGCTAGAAACACTCTGAGCTTTGAGCGAAAGGGTGTTGTACATTTGTCTACAATCGGCTAGACCCAGCCCAACATGATAGTAATATCCCAGTCTCCCGGGCAATCATTGTGGCTTCTATTATGGCAGGGTTCCCAATAAATGTGGGAAATCTCATGTCAAGAATCATCGTCAAAGCTGTCGGGAAGGATGAAGTATCATACCCCTACCCTAACTTCCTCACCATGTATTTGGAGGATCAAGAGGTAGAAGGGAGGAGTTTTGACACAAATATAAAGCCAAAAAGGCCCTTCTCTTGGTACAGCCTTCAGGGAGCAGACAACCCCAAGTCTAAAGGCAAAGCCACTACCTCTGCTGGACAGTCTGAAGAGCCAAGGGTAGTGGTCACTGGTTCTGAGCCTTCCATAGCTGAAGGTTCTTCTGCTGCTGTTGATACCCAATTTTTTTCTATAAAAGTTAAAATGCATATATATCTTCAAAATCATACATTAGCATAGATTGGTATTTTTTCATAATTTTTACATTTTTTAAATTAATTTATCTCAGTATTTTATCCATACAAATAATTACAAATTGCATCATAAATGTTATAAAAACATTTCTTGATTTAATATTACTATTTACGGTCCTACTGAGTCCAAATTATTTCATAAATAGCCAAATTGGCACCTTTTGGCTATAATTGCAATAACATTGCAATTACAGCCCACACATACATCATTGCATTATTTTACCAGAAATTGGTCCATTATATTTTTAAAATATTGAATAATTATTCTAAAGCACCTTTGTGCATGAAAATTATTTTTTTATTGATTAATTATTTTATAAGTTTTTATTCAAATACTTGGGTATTAAACAAATAGCCTTTTTATTCATTTATTTTTTCGGACCTAGCCTATTAAATTAGCCCAATTTCAACCCCACCCCCCCCCCCCAATCCCAATTCAATTAAACCAGGCCCAAAAACTACCCAGCCCAAACCTAGAGACACCTACCCAACCCAAAACTCCATCAAATTGTGGCTGTTGATCCTTTAGATACCCGGTCCACATTAAGACTTTCCTTTTTTATTCCTAATGACCCCTAACCCTAAATCATTTCCTCCATACAGCCGCCCCTGAAACCCTCTCCTCTATGGTTCTCTCTGAGACCATGCCCTAGCCCTAATCGCCGCCACCCAAAACCAGTTCTAATATCTTTGACAACGGTAGAGTACTCGGCTTTTAAGTACGGCTAGTCTCTTTTATACATATGGATGAAGTGAGGGATTCATCCATACTCTCGGTAAAGTTTGGAAGACCACGACTGATCCTAAAAGGGAATGAATGGTAAAAATAGCATGTCGTATCAACGAAAAGTTCTGAGAATATTTCATTGTTCCTAGATGGGTATAAAACTGTGTTAGAATTCTTGGAACGGAACAAAATAAAGGTGGGTTGAATGAATAAATGGATAGGGCTGTGGCTTCAATTAAATTATAGGGAAAGAAAAAGCAACGAGCTTTTGTTCTTAATTTGAATGATTCCCGATCTAATTAGACGTTAAAAATTTATTAGTGCCTGATGGGGGAAGGGTTTCTTGTCCCATGGCAGTACGAGGCCTCTACTTGTCTCTCATTTCCCTTGGTTGCTCGATTGTGTGGTTTTGTGGAAGGACCTCGAAGAGATCTGGTCTAGATCTCGTTTAAAACTCTTCAAGAGTCTGTCTATGGTCTGTGAGTGATTTCTATCAAAGATTGACGGCTCAAATCTTTGATTCAAAGGCCAGATTCTCTGTACCCTTTCTCTTTTCTTCAAAACATAGCATTTGAACTTGAATCCGTCCAGATCTTTGTAGATCTGGAGCGATTTGAGTTCGCCATTGCTTTTTCCTTAAGGCTCCTTTATTTCTTTACTGATTAATCGATTTTTGAACATTTTGTTATATTAGGGTTTGTTTTTCTTGTTTTTTGTTGGTCGAACCTCTGGGTATCTGAAGTATTTTAAAATTTCCATGGCTATTCTTTTAGGTTTTTTTACTTCTCTATTACTAACCGGTTTTTAAACACTATGCTACTTCAGATTTCGATTTCTATGATTTCTGTTATTCGAATCTCTATGTGTTGACGTGCTTTCAAGTTTTCCATGGTTGTTTTCCTTCTTTAAGTGTTTTCAAATTAGGGTTTTTTAAATTATTTTCCGTCTAATTTCTTTTTGTTCCTAAAAGTTTTACTCAACCTATTTTGATTATGGGAATTGATATGTTCTTTCCAGAATTGTTGGCTGATTTGCTCTGTTAAAAAATTCGTATGCATGATTCTTGATTATTTCTTAGTTTCCTTATTTGATTTTTGTATATTTACTGATTCTTTACATTATTCTTTCCTTAATTAAACTCTTGATTATCTTATTCTGAAGTTCTTTATTTGGTTTGATTTGAACTCCTTTCCTTAATAAGGCCTATGATCCTTTACTTCTTTTCTCAGTCTAATTTGAACCTCTTGCCTTAACTAATTCCTGTCATTACCGTTGGCTAATTTCCCTTAATTAAGGGGAAGATTATGTTGAACCTCTTTGTATGATTGATTCTGAGATCCCTTAATTGCTGATTATTGATTACTTTACCTTATTTGTTATACTCTTGAACTACTATATAAACTCTCTTATTTAACTTCTTAAAAAAACTAACATTAGTTCACCATTATTCTTACACTCTAAAAAGCTCTCTGGTCTTTCTGCTACTTGTGATCTTCATTAGTCTTGCCAGTTGTAAGCCAAGGCTAGAAATTGCACAACACCTGTCTTACATCTTGTGTTCTCTTTCCCTAATTGGTATGCCTCTGATTATATTTTAGAATCTAAGCCCTATGTGTTTCATTACTACCCTAGTTCATCAGTCCTGAGTTCATTCCTACTCCTGTTTATTGTTTATCTAGCATGCCTAATATTGCCATGTTCAATATGTGATTAGCATACTTGCATGTCTACTGTTTACATAGCATTCCTAATACTGCCTTGTTCAACATGTGATTAGCATGTCTCAACTATACTTGCATGTCTACTGTTTATCTAGCATGTCTACATCTTGTTTTGTTCAGTGTGTGATTAGCATGTCTACATTATGAATGTTTGTGTGGTGTTTTTCCTAGTATGTTCAGTTAAGTTCTTTCCTAATCCGCTTTGCTAAGTCGTCTAGTCTCTCAAGGAAACTCTAGTTGTGTGGTAGAGGTTTATGTGTTCTCAACATCTTCGCTCCATGTCTCAATCACCTACCCTTGTAACTAACTTAGTAATTCTGGACATCTATTTTCTTTTGTGCTCCACAATACACTAAGGTGTATTTTCTGTATCCCCAACTCCTCTCTCCCTATGTGGAACCTGCTTGCCAAGTGTTTCTGAATATGGTTGTTCTGTGATTTATGTTTTGATTTCAAAGTGTGTTCATACTTTTCTCAAGCTGTTTTACCCCCAAATTAGTACTGGTTTTCAGAAAATCTATTCACCTCTAAGAGTCCTCTCTATACTGTTTACCAAAACCCCTTTTCAAAATTATGCACTCTCACTTACTCTTAGATTATTAAGTCATGCCCCTCTGGTATATGTACTGCTTAGAGATCCTTGAGATCTCTCTGAACTCTGGCATATCAGGGCTGGTTCTTCCACACTGCACATAATCGGTTTTTATTTAAGAAAAGTCTGGGTGTGAGCACTGCCCGGGATCCTTGAGGTCCTTAGGGAACTCTGACACACCTGGACATAAATTGGGGCAATGAAATCCTTAGCATTTGAGACTAGTGAAGGCCTGGTATACCAGGATTTGTTTTGGGCCTACTTCAGGCTCCCTATAGCTTAATTTATATTCTATCTATGTAATTTTTATTCAATAATTGGTCTGTAATAATTAATTGTAAATAGATATTGGGGTGACTAGTGAAAAGAGAGGGTAGTTATATGGTACTGTGGGTAAAGCTAGGTAGATAACATGTTTATAGGGTTTACTTTGGCTCAAATGTGCTTTGTTAGATAACATGCCTATAGGGTTTACTTTGGCTCAAATGTGATTTGTTAGATAACATGCCTATAGGATTTACTTTGGTTGAAATGAGTTCTGCCTACTTCGCTTTACATGATTATACGCCATGCCTATAGGGAATAAACTTTCATTACAGCATATAATCAAATCCGTCTCTTTAGAAATCATGCAGGTAGGTTTAATTGGTTGTCACACTTGCTCAGTCATTATGCGCGTCTAATAAGAACTAATAGCAGTTTCACTCATTAGAACTCATGTCCATAGAGTAATTAGCATATTCAAACTGGAACTTCATACAGTGTCTTGTTAAACATCACTAAAAAGAATGCCTATAGGATAAAGAACTTCAAACTGTTTCCCAAAATTGTGACTGCATATACACACTTAGGCAACCCTTAGGATGTTAAATAACTGTGAAACCAGTTCTATTTATGTGTGAAATTATCCAGGCTTAATAGGCTATAAAACTAGTAGGTAAGCTGATTAGGACCCTGCCACTTCCCTTAAACAAACGTTGCACATTCTATTTTGTGATGTTCATCTAGATATCATGTTCCTAGGCTTTCTGAACTTATTTATAATCAGTTGTTTGAGACGTACTGCTTATTTGCTTATGTACATGTGGAGGTAAATTTGAGCCTTAACTGCTTTTTTTCAATTTGATTGTCCTATGTGTTCTTTGCTTGTCGCCTAGATTTTTACCTTTTAAAAACCTTAGGTTGTCTAGAACTGTCCAGATTTAGAGGTCCTAAATTCCTCCAGGACCAAAAGGAAGGGACGGGTAGCAACACGTGTAGAGGTCGTTAATTAAACTCGTGTATATAACCACTAAGGGGAGGGTAATGGGTACTAAAAGGATATGATGACTTGTGAGATAATGCAACGTGTATCCCCTCTCATTGAGGAGTGATTACCGGGCATTGCAGGGGTATGATCCTGTAGGCTAATCAACTTAGGACTTCCCTTTCCCAATTCCCCTATGTGTTTAAAATCTATAAACTTCTTCTCCTTTACATGTACATGTGTAAGCTGTCCAAACCTCTCTTATTTTCATTATCTGAACTTCCTTGATCATATATGTATTTATAATGTGAAAACTACCTTTATTTGCAAATGCGTGTTGAAATTATTTACTTGTTAAAATGACTAATTCACATAGTTTATGCTCGGCCGGGACCCAGCGTTGTGGACCGCGAGGGGTGCCTAACACCTTCCCCTCAAGGTTATTTCGAGCCCTTACCCTAATCTCTGGTAATGCAAACTAGTTACATGAGTTAATTGTTCTAGGTTCTCTAACACACCATAATTCGTTAGGTGGCGACTCTTCAAATACCCAATTCCCAAAAGGAAACGAGTTGTTCCCCCATGAATGTCGAAACCCAGACTCCCGCGAGGGAAAAAGGGGGTGCGACAGCATGGCGACTCTACTAGGGATAATTTAGGCTCTTACCATAAAGAACTTATTTTTGTGAATTAGTCTAAGCATGATCCATCCCACGTACCCTTTCCCCTTATTTGAATTTAACTGCATATTTTCAAGAATTTATGATTTCTTTATTTTTTTTCCTGCAACTGACTTGTTTCTTTGTTTTTTTTCTGTAACTATCTTTCAATTACTTGAATACTGCATTTATCATTTTTTTACGTGCAAATACTTGACAACATGCTATTTATTGTTGCATAAATCATGCTCAACATCATATTCCACTTGTTGATTCGCTCATACTGGCATCATCACCGTATCAAACCAGATCTAGAGGCCCTCCACCTCCTCCTCCTCTAAGCAATACAAAGAGCAAAGGGAAAGCTATAATGGACGACTTAAGCGGTATTCGAAAAGAGAATGTGGAAAATGCAGAAACTTAAGACGTCGGAGTACTCCGGCACCAAATGATCTAGTTTTGAGGTTGGAACAAAAGATACTTGAGCTACAGGGAGAGCTTGAGCAGGTCCGCAACTTAGAAAACCTATCCCTCACCCTGAATGTCCCCGGCATCAATCAACAAAACACCAAGAACCCAGCACCTCCCCAAAATACACTGAACCAATATCCAGAAAACCCTCTTGCACCACATCAATATGCAAACCCACCTCAAAATCCCAATCCTTACCAATACCAACTCCGCCACAACATCACCATCAACCAATCCAGTACCTACCAACTGCCACTTATCACACCCCCCAAAACACACCACAACTATTCCTGATCCCCAAAACTCAACCAATGACCACCACTACACCCAAGCGCCTGGCACTCACCAAAACAAACCTATATATGTAGAAATTGTACCTCACTCTATCCAACCAACTTCATATACACCAGAATCCTCTAAGAAGGACCTGCTCATCAAGAACATGGCTGAAGAACTCAAGAAGTTGACAAGTCGTGTTCAGGGCGTCGAAGGAGGCAAGGGGATAGAAAGTTTGAATTATGAAGACCTGTACATACAACCAGATATAGAACTTCCAGAGGGGTACAAACCTCCCAAGTTCGAGATGTTTGATGGTATAGGTGATCCCAGGGTTCATCTGAGGACCTATTGTGACAAGCTTGTCGGGGTCGGAAAGGATGAAAAGATCCGGATGAAGCTTTTTATGAGGAGTCTTACGGGAGACGCTTTGTCCTGGTACATCAGCTAGGATCCTAAGAAATGGTCCAACAAGGTGATTATGGCATCTGATTTCATGGACCGATTTAGGTTCAACACAGAAAATGCACCAGGTGTTTTCTACATCCAGAACTTCAAGAAGAAACCCACCGAAACTTTTCGCGAGTATGCTACTCGATGGAGGTCAGAAGCGGCCAAGGTCAGGCCATATTTGGACGAGGAACAGATGAACAAATTCTTCATCAAAGCACAGGATCCGCAATATTATGAAAGATTGATGATTATTGAAAACCATAAATTCTCTGATATCATCAAACTTGGGGAAAGAATCGAAGAAGGCATCAAAAACGGGATGGTAACAAACTTTGAGGCATTACATGCCACAAACAAGGCATTACAATTAGGCGGCATATCAAAGAAGAAAGACGTTGGAGCAGTAATGGTGGCTCAAGGCCCGAAATCTCCACTTACCTACCAAACACCTCCACCCACATATCAAACACCTCCACCCACATACCAAGCACCACCACCTACATATCAACCCCCATCTCCCAAATATTCCCAACCAGCCACTGTCTATCATACCTATAATTCCCAACTATCTCATTTCTAGTCACCTCCGACTCGCCAAAATTATCCAATACCATGACCCAAATTTGACCGCAAACTACCCAGACAATACACCTCTATTGTTGAGCCTATAGACCAGCTATCTGAAAGGTTGAAAGCCGTTGATTACGTCACCCTTGTTCCTATTGTGGCATTAGAGAATCCAGCCCAATAGGTCAACCAAACAAAACTTGTGCATACCCTTCCGGTATGAAAGGGCACACCATTGACGAGTGCCGAACATTGAAAGATAAAATCCAAACACTAATTGACAACAAGGTTATACAGGTAAAAGAAGTTGCACCCAATGTCCGTAACAACCTTCTCCCGGATCATAGGGGTGGCGGGATACATGTGATCGAGATGGATGAAGAATGGGATCCTGGCTCCCGGATCCTGGCTCATATATCCATCCTATCACTGTTGCAAAATTCAGAGGCACACAAGAATGCTTTGATGAAGGTGTTGAGTGAAGCTTATGTACCCAACAATATCACCTGCGGAGATGGCCAATATGGTAGGGCAGGTGCTGGAAAGTCATAAGATAATCTTCCATGAAGACAAGCTACCGTCTGAAGAGTTTAATCATAACCGAGCATTGTATATCACAGTGCAATTTGAGGACAAATTCATCGCCAGGGTCTTGATTGATGGAGGTTCAAGCCTCAATATTTGTCTATTGGATACTCTGAAAAGATTGGGCAAAGGTTCATGAAATACGGGCAGGGAGCATGAACGTGAAGGCTTTCGATGGGTCTCAAAGGTCCATGATTGGGGAGATTAAACTTTGTTTGCAGATGGGGCCAACTTGGTTTGACGTCAAATTCCAGGTGCTCGGCATATCAGCCTCATACAATCTTCTGTTGGGACAACCATGGATACATGCCATTGGGGTTGTGGCTTCCACACTACATCAAGCCGTGAAATTCGAATGGAACAATCTGGAGGTGATCATTCACGGAGACGGGAGTAACCCCATTTACACTAGTCAAACCATCCCGGTTGTCGGGAATAGAAAAGGTCTAGGAGGGGAAACCTATTATCACATTGAACGTGTCAATGCTATTGAGAAAGACAAATGGTGGAGTAGCAAAATAGAAAGCATACTGGCATGGTTTAGGTATGAACCCGGCAAAGGGCTTGGGAAGAATCTACAGGGTATTACCAAACTAATACAACTGAAATGTCATGGTACTACCTTCGGCTCGGATATCAATATACATGGCAAGAGTAAAATGATTGGTCGCCTCCATGGCGTGGGCCTTATTACCCTCTCGAGCAACTAGTGCCACATCTGGATCAGGCTTTTCACCAAGCTGATATAATATGGGGAACTGAAGAAGAAGAAGAAGAAGCATTGGTTGGGCTGAGGAATATGTTTTTGGAGGATGAAGACATGGACTGCAGTGCAATAATTAAGGAGGAGGAAGAAGAAGAAGGCCTTACTGTTCAGACTGTGGAGAAGGGAGTTGTTCTCAGGAACTGGACTGCCACACTGTCCCAGGCCCGACGAGTCCCTGGATAGCTTGGCAGATTTTATTTCTATAGCCATTCTAGGCATCTAAGATTTTCAGTAATTTTGTTTTAAAGACTCATTTGTTTCAAAATTAATGCTTGATTCATTGAGTCGTACTTGTTCAGATGTTTTTCAATTTTAATCAAACGCATTGCTCTTTATTATTCATTATCATCTTCCACATTTTTCTTTTTACAGCGTTATTATTATTTTTCCTTATGAACCGGTGACTGTGATATGTAACGAGGCAACGCAACATGAGGATAGTGATTCGGATGAAGAAGATGAGATACCCGAGAAAGTTATCAAGGAGGTTGAAAACTTTGAGAATAAGCCTAAGTCCAACCTCAACGAAACTGAGGCAGTAAATTTGGGGAACGCTGAAACCATCAAGGAGACTCGCATCATCATTTACTTATCGCCGATAGAGAAAGAAGAGTACATTCATTTCTTAAAGGAATATGAGGACATCTTCGCATGGTCAGATGATGACATGACCGGTTTGAGCGCGTTTATAGTGGCTCACAAGTTGCCTACCAATCCTATGTGTCCGCTGGTGAAGCAGAAACTCAGAAATTCAAACCAGATATGAGCCTGAAAATTAAGGAGGAAGTTGCTAAGCAGATCAAAGCCAAAGTCCTTAGGGTGGTTGAGTACCAAACCTGGTTAGCCAACATTGTGCCAGCTCCGAAGAAAATGGAAAAGTTAGAGTATGTGTTAACTATCGAGACTTAAATAGAGCAAGTCCCAAGGACAACTTTCCATTGCCAAATATACACATCCTGATCGACAATTGCGCTAATCATGAACTCCAATCCTTTGTAGATTGATTCGCAGGTTATCACCAGATCTGGATGGATGAAGAAGACGCAGAGAAAATCATTTTTATTACACCATGGGGGTATACTATTACAAAATAATGTCATTTGGTCGAAAGAATGCTGGGGCTACTTACATGAGGGCCATGACAACCATCTTCCATGATATGATACACAAAGAAATAGAGGTGTATATGGACGACATCATTATCAAATTTAAGAGGGTCACGGATCACATAGCAGACTTGAGAAAGTTCTTTGACAGGTTAAGGAGGTACAACTTGAAACTGAACCCCACAAAGTGTGCATTCAAGGTTCCCGCAGGGAAATTATTGGGATTCATTCTCAGCCATCGAGAGATCGAGCTGGATCTGTCTAAAGTTAAAGTTATTCAGGAGTTACCGCTACCTAGGAGCAAAAAGGACGTGATGAGCTTCCTAGGATGTCTCAACTATATCAGTCGCTTCATAGCACAATCCAAAGTCATATGTCAACCCATCTTCAAGATGCTAAGGAAAGATGCCGAAACAAGCTAGACCGAGGATTGTCAGAAAGTTTTTGACAAAATCAAGAAGTACCTATCCACACCACCGGTCTTGGTCCCGCCAGAGCTAGGAAGGCCTTTGTTACTCTATCTATCTGTATTGGATGGAGCCTTCGGATATGTTTTGGGACACCACGACGAGACAAGGAGAAAGGAGCAAGCCATATACTACCTAAGTAAGAAGTTCACACCTTATGAAGCACGATACTCTCTGCTGGAACACACTTGTTGTGCTTTGACCTGGATGGCCCAGAAGCCGAGGCATTACTTCTGTGCCTATACCACATACCTCATATCCAAAATGGACCCTTTGAAGTACATATTTCAGAAACTCATGCCAACTCGGAAGCTAGCCAAGTGGCAGATACTGTTGAGTGAGTTTGATATCATCTACGTAACTTAAAAGGCGGTCAAAAGACAAGCATTGGCAGACCATCTTGCTGAAAATCCAGTGGGAGGAGAATACGAACCCCTAAAAACGTATTTTCTTGATGAAGAGGTGTCATTCGTGGGAGAGGATATTACCAAAGCATACGACGGTTGGAGGATGTTCTTCGACGGAGCTGCAAATTTCAAAAGGAGTGGGCATCAGAGCAGTTTTGGTATCAGAAACAGGTCAACATTATCCGATATCTTCTAAACTCAGATTTCCCTGTGCTAACAACATGGCAAAGTATGAAGCCTGCATATTAGGACTCAACATGGCAATCGACATGAATATTCAGGAACTACTAGTAATCAGTGATTCGGATTCACTTGTGTACCAGGTACAAGGAGAGTGGACCACCAAGAATTCCAAGATATTACCATATCTGCACCATGTACAGGAATTGAGAAAGAGGTTCACGAAGATAGAGTTTCAGCATGTGCCCAGAATTCAGAATGAGTTCGCCGATGCATTGGCCACTTTGTCATCCATGATACAGCATCCAGACAAGAATTTCATTGATCCCATCCCAGTGAGAATTCATAATCAACCGGCATATTGTGCCCACGTTGAAGAAGAAATAGATGGAAAACTTTGGCTCCATGACATCAAAGAGTATTTGGCAAAATGAGAATATCCGGAGCATGCGAACCAAACTCAGAAATGCACACTTCGGAGATCATCCAATCACTTTTTCCACAACGGAGGAAACTTGTATAGAAGAACTCCTGATTTGGGATTGCTAAGGTGTGTCGATGCAAAAGAGGCTTCTAAGCTACTTGAGGAGATACATGCTGGGACATGCAGCCCGCATACGAATGGTTTTGTCCTAGCCAAGAAGATACTTAGGACTGGTTACTTTTGGATGACTATGGAGACAGATTGCATCTGGTATGTCCGTAAATGCTACCAATGCCAAGTACTTGCCAATATGATAAAAGTGTTTCCAAATGAACTCAATACAACAAGCTCACCTTGGTCATTCGTCGCCTGGGGAATGGATGTCATCGGTCCTATCGAGCCCACAACTTCAAACGGGCACAGGTTTATTCTAGTAGCCATTGATTACTTCACAAAATGGGTAGAGGTTGCATCTTACAAAGCTGTAACCAAGAAAGTCGTAGCAGACTTTGCCAAAGATCGTATTGTCTGCCGATTCGGAGTTACTGAGTCTATTGTCGCTGATAATGCCGCCAATCTCAACAGTGATCTGATGAAAGCCATGTGTGAGACTTTCAAATCAAGCACAAGAAGTCCATAGCCTATAGACCTTAGATGAATGGAGCTATATAAGCTGCCAACAAAAACATCAGGAAGATACTAAGGAAGATGGTACAAAACCACAAGCAATGGCACGAGAAGCTACCCTTTGCTTTGTTAGGATACCGCACTACAGTTCGCACATCAATCGGGGCAACTCCTTACATGTTGGTTTATGGTACCGAAGTTGTCATCCCAGCCGAGGTAGAGATCCCTTTTTTTAAGGATCATACATGAAGCCGAATTCAGCAATGCAAAATAGATAAGGAGCCGCTATGAACAATTGGCCCTTGTAGATGGAAAAGGGATGAATGCAGCATGTCACGGTCAGCTTTACTAGAACAGAATGTCTAGAGATTTCAACAAAAGAGTCACACCAAGATAGTTTGCACCAGGATAGTTGGTGCTGAAGAAGATTTTCCCACATCAAGATGAAGCCAAAGGGAAATTCTCTCCCAACTGGCAAGGTCCTTATATGGTTCACAGGGTGCTAACAGGAGGAGCACTCATACTTGCAGAAATGGATGGAGAAGTATGGTCAAAACCAATTAATTCAGACGCAGTCAAAAGATACTATGTTTAGACTACTTACATTTCTTCATCTAATGTAGAACTATGCTTGACCTGATTCTTATTTAAGAGGGGATACGTAGGCAGTCCTGTGGGTTCGGTCATATCATAATAAAATTTTCATTTTCCCCAAGATCAGAAACTGGGGAAGAATTTTAAGGAGGACCCTCAAAATTTCAGAGCAAGTTCAGCCGACGCCAACATATGCCAGACAGTCAGAAATCGGTTAAGAAACTGGGGCAGAATTTTGAGAAGGATTCTCAAAATTCCGTAGAAAATTCAACAAGCTTTGTTACTCGCAAACGGCCGAAGGATCATTTACCGAACTGGGGCAGAATTTTAAGGAGGACCCTCAAAATTCCAATATGAGAAAGATGCAATGCCTCTTAAATGTGTTACAATCACTAGTTCATCTAAAATTACTTGATATTTCAATATGTTTCTAAAATGACTCTATTTTTATCAATATTTGCATATTTTCAAAAACTGAATTTCCGTAACAGTCAGGTGTTACCCGGGGAAACTCAAACAAGGCCTCCAGAACAGAACATAGCAAGGCCAACAAATAGAGGCACGAACCAACCTCCCCTTATGAACTTACCATTTTTCTTTGAGCACAGGAACATCTGACGTAGCGATAGCATTCGCAAACATATATACACAAAGCAAAATCACTGTCAAACATGCCACAAGACACTGAACGTATCCCTAGCTAAGAAACATCCTACCCATATTTGTTATTTGTTCTTTGCATGGGACTAATCCCTGCCTCCATATCTGTATGAGGCTAATCCCTCCCTCCATATATGCATGAGGCTAATCCCTCCCTCTATATTTGAATGAGGCTAATCCCTGCCTCCATATCTGCATGAGGCTAATCCCTGCCTCCATATCTGCATATAGCTAATCTCTACCTCCGTATTTCCCTGCCTCTATATTTGCATGAGGTTAATCCCTGCCTCCACATTTGCATGAGGCTAATCCCTGCCTCCATATTTGCATGATGTTAAGCCCTGCCTCCGTATTTGCATAAGGTTAGGCACTGTCTTCCATTTGCATGGGACTAAGTATTGTCCCTCCTTGCATAAATATAGCTCTATTCCGGTACTATCTATTTGCTTTTCTACCGGGCTAAGCTTTGCCCTTCATTTCACAAGACTAAGACTTGTCTTGTTAACATCATATTATTGCATCTCATGGGCTGAAATATGGCCTAAGAATATCATTTCATGGCCTACGAATCCCTCACCGAACAATTCATAGCCCAGGAAATCATGGTCTCAGGACATCATCCCTAACCGTCCAAAGACAACTTTCATGGTCCAAAGGGAATCTGCATCATGTTTAAATTTTCGCACAAGTGCATGTAGCATCTCTTTACTTGCAGGTGGCAAGTAAGCAACTGCTATCCTAGCGGGAGCAATCTTGCTCCAGTTCCTTCAACTATCTCAAACTTGACCGTTCACCACAACCATTCTTTCACCTATTCCGAAATCTCGTGTTCATTCTTGTAATGATTTTATCGGTATATTCCGCCAATGAATCTAGAACTACACATGGCCTGATTCTTATAAAACCAGGGATATTTAAGCAGCTCAAAGACCAGAGTCCGGCCTCTATCTTTCAAAACATCTCATTCAGTCAAAATTGGTCATCATTTCTTTAGCCGAAAACTCTTTCATCCTTCTCGGGTAAAGAGGGGAAGCTGTTGATACCCAATTTTTCTCTATAAAAATTAAAATGCATATATCTCTTCAAAATCATACATCAGCGTCAATTGGTGTTTTTCCATAATTTTTGCATTTTTTAAATTAATTTATCTCAGTATTTTATCCATTCAAATAATTACAAATTGCATCACAAATGCTTTAAAAATATTTCTTGATTTAATATTACTATTTACAATCCTACTGAGTCCAAATTATTTCATAAATAACCAAATTGGCAATTTTTGGCTATAATTGCAATAACTTTGCAATCATAGCCCATGCATACATCACTGCATTATTTTATCAGAAATTGGTTCATTATATTTTTAAAATATTGAATAATTATTCTAAAGCACCTTTGTGCATGAAAATTATTTTTTTATCCATTAATTATTTTATAAAATAATTTTTTATTCAAATACTTGGGTATTTAACAAATAGCCTTTTTATTCCTTTATTTTTTCGGACCTAGCCTATTAAACCAGCCCAATTTCAACCCCCCCCCACCCAATCCCAATTCAATTAAACCGGGCCCAAAAACCACCCAGCCCAAACCTAGAGGCACCTACCCAACCCAAAACCCAATCAAATCGTGGTCGTTGATGTTTTAGATCAATGGTCCACATTAAGACTTTCCTTTTTTATTCATAATGACCCTTAACCCTAAATCATTTCCTTCATACCGCTTCCCACAAAACCCTTTCCTCTCTGGTTCTCTTTGAGACCACGCCCTAACCCTAATCGCCGCCACCCAAAACCAATTCTAATATCTTTGATTCCTACTCTATATATGGATTCTCATGGCTGTACGAGGCCTCTACTTGTCTCTTATTTCCCCTGGTTGCTCGATTATGTGGTTTTGTAGAAGGACATCGAAGAGATCTGGTCCAGATCTCGTTTAAAACTCTTCAAGAGTCTGTCTATGGTCTGTAAGTGATTTCTATCAAAGTTTCACGGCTCAAATCTTTGATTCAAAGGGTAGATTCTCTTTACCCTTTCTCTTTTCTTCAAAACTTAGAATTTGGACTTGAATCCGTCCAGATCCTTGTAGATCTGGAGCGATTTGAGTTCGTCATTGCTTTTTCCTTAAGGCTCTTTTATTTCTTTACTGATTAATCGATTTTTGAACATTTTGTTATATCAGGGTTTGTTTTTCTTGTTGTTTATTGATCGAACCTCTGGGTATCTGAAGTATTTTCAAACTTCCATGGCTATTCTTTTAGGGTTTTTTACTTCTCTACTACTAACCGATTTTTAAACACTACGTACTTCAGGTTTCGATTTATATGATTTTTGTTGTTCGAATCTCTGTGTGTTGACGTGCTTTCAAGTTTTCCATGGCTGTTTTCCTTCTTTAAGTGTTTTCAAATTAGGGTTTTTTGAATTATTCTCCGTCTAATTTCTCTGTGTTCTTAAAAGTTTTACTCAACCTATTTTGTTTATGGGAATTGATATGTTATTTCCAGAAATGTTGAGTGATTTGCTCTGCTAAAAAAATCGTGTGCATGATTCTTGATTATTTCCGTATTATGAGCTTAATTAGTCATTCTTGCTTTATTTTATTGTTGTATATTTACTGATTCTTTACATGATTCTTTCCTTAATTAAACCCTTGATTATTTTATTCTGAAGTTCTTTATTTGGTTTGATTTGAACTTCTTTCCTTAATAAGGCCTCTGATTCTTTACTTCTTTACTCAGTCTGATTTGAACCTCTTGCCTCAACTAGTTCATGTCATTACCGTTGACTAATTGCCCTTAATTAAGGGGAAGACTATGCTAAAACTCTTTATGTGATTGATTCTGAGATCCTTTAATTGCTGATTATTGATTACTTTACCATATTTGCTTTACTCTTGAACTACTATATACACTCTCTTATTTAGCTTCTTAAAAAAACGAACATCAGTTCACCACCACTCTTACACTCTAAAAAGTTCTCTGTTCGTTCTGCTACTTGTGATCTTCATTAGTCTTGCCAGCTATAAGCCAAGGCTAGCTATTGCACAACACCTATCTTACATCTTGTGTTCTCTTTTCCTAACTGGTATGCCTCTAATTAAATTTTAGAATCTAAGCCCTATGTGTTTCATTACTGCCCTAGTTCATCAGTCCTGAGTTCATTCCTACTCCTGTTTACTATTTATCTAGCATGCCTAATATTTCCCTGTTCAATATGTGATTAGCATACTTGCTTGTCTACTATTTACCTAGCATGCCTAATACTGTCTTGTTCAACATGTGGTTAGCATGTCTCAACTATACTTGACTGTCTACTGTTTATCTAGCATGTCTAAATCTTGTTTTGTTCAGTGTGTGATTACCATGTCTATATTATGAATGCTTGTGTGGTGTTTTGCCTAGTCTGTTCATTTAAGTCCTTTCCTACTCTGCTTTGCTAAATCGCCTAGTCTCTCAAGGCAACTCTAGTTGTGTGGTAGAGGTTTATGTGTTCTCAACATCTTTGCTCCATGTCTCAATCACCTGCCCTTGTAACTAACTTAGTAATTCTGGACATCTGTTTGCTTCTATGCTCCACTATATACTAAGGTGTATTCTATGTATCCCCAACCCTTTTTTCCCTGTGTGGAACCTGTTTGCCAAGTGTTTCTGAATATGGTTGTCCTGTGATTTGTGTTTTGATTTCAAAGTTTTTTCATACTTTTCTCAAGTTGTACTACCCCAAAATTAGTACTGGTTTTCAGAAAATCTTTTCACCTCTAAGAGTCCTCTCTATACTATTTACCAAAACCCCTTTTCAAAATTATGCACTCTCACTTACTCTTAGATTATTAAGTCCTGCCCCTCTGGTATGTGTACTGCTTAGAGATCCTTGAGATCTCTCTAAACTCTGGCATATCAGGGCTAGTTCTTCCACATTGCACATAATCAGTCTTTACTTAAGGAAAGTCTGGGTATGAGCACTGTCTGGGATCCTTGAGGTCCTTAGGGAACTTTGACACACCTGGACATGAATTGGGGCTATGAAATCCTTGGCATTTGAGACTAGTGAAGGCCTGGTACACCAGGATTTGCTTTGGGCCTATTTCAGGCTCCCTATAGCTTAATTTATATTCTATCTATGTAATTTTTTCAATTATTGGTCTGTAATAATTAATTGTAAACAGATATTGGGGTGACCAGTGAAAAGGGAGGGTAGTTATATGGTATTGTGGGTAAAGCTGGGTAGATAACATGTCTATAGGGTTTACTTTGGCTCAAATGTGCTTTATTAGATAACGTGCCCAGAGGGTTTACTTTGGCTCAAATGTGCTTTGTTAGATAACATGCCTAGAGGGTTTACATTGGTTGAAATGAGTTCTGTCTACTTCACTTTACAAGATTAGACGCCATGCCTATAGGGAATAAACTTTCATTACAGCATATAGTCCAATCCATCTCTTTAGAAATCATGCAGGTAGGTTTAATTGGTTGTCACACTTGCTCAGTCAGTATGCGCGTCTAATAAGAACTAATAGCAGTTTCACTCATTAGAACTCATGTCCATAGAGTAATTATCATATTCAAACTGGAACTTCATACAGTGTCTTGTTAAACATCACTAGAAAGCATGCCTATAGGATAAAGAACTTCAAACTATTTCCCAAAATTGTGACTGCATATACACACTTAGGCAAGTCTTAGGATGTTAATTAACTGTGAAACCAGTTCTATTTATGTGTGAAATTATCCAGGCTTAATAGGCTGTAAAACCAGTAGGCAAACTGGTTAGGACCCTGCCACTTCCCTTAAAACAAACGCTGCATATTCTCTTTTATGATGTTCATCTAGATATCATGTTCCTATGCTTTCTGAACTTATTTATAATCAGTTATTTGAGACGTGCTACTTATTTGCTTATGTACATGTAGAGGTAAACATGAGCCTTATGTTACAACCCATATCCACACGCGTTAGTTCATGCCATATATTAGTTAACATAAATCCAAGAAGGAATTACCTTTGAGATGATAAGAAGTTAATCCTATTGGACTTAAGTGATACAAGGGTGTATAAGGGTGATTAACAAGTATTAGAAGTTAAATGAATCAAGGATGTTGTAACTCGTATTTTCAGGTAAATCTAGAGGTTCTTAATACATTCAAGGTCATGTATTAAAGTGTTTGAATCATATAATATCCTTATCATAAGTCTTGAAGTCAAACAAGTTATGAAACAAAAGTCGACAAACGTTGTCGCAACTTAGGTTCATAATTTTACTTAAACATTAGGTTAAATGTTTCTAAGCTTTTCTCCTAATTTACAAGGAATTATGGGGTGATCTACCCACCAAATTAAATATCTACGAGTCTAGTTTTCACCGCATTAAACCATTTGTTAATACAATCTCATAGTATAGAGATATTCATATTTTCGCAAGCCTACGCAGATTAGTAGATGACAAGTAGGTGCATCACCTACTTGCCAAAATGATAGGACAAAATTAAAAGACCTAAGTCGGCCAAGAGAGGACTTTTAAGGGGTTATGAACTCAGTTATTTCATCCATATTTTAGACCCTCAAAACCAAAGTTAACCCCTGCAACTCCTCCTCAAAAATTCCACACAAACCCTAATCGATTTTCCCTCTCTTTCAAGTTCTATTTGAAGGTAAAACCTAGAGTTTGAAGAACCAAGGGAAGAGCTGAGTTATCCAACAAGTAAGGTAAGTTACTTCCATCTTTTATAAATTTTTCTCTACTGTGAATTCATGGTAATTCGTTCTATACATGTAAAAACTCACGGAACGGTGATCGGAAGCCGTGAGTTCGAGTTATTCACTTGTAGCGGACTATTTTGTGGACTGTTTTGTGTTGCTATTGGGCTGCGTGTTTTACTACTATTTTGTGGAGTTTTGGAGGTGTAAGGGTGTGGATAAATACCATATATATGTAGGTTTGTGGGATGATAGTTATTCATAACATTTCCGGGTCGTTTGACACGACTACGGTGGTCGTCGTATGTATGATGTAATTAGGTTGTGCGTGGACTGTTTTGGGAGGCTCAATATGTTTATTATTGATGTTGTTTGGGCTGTCTGGTGATTTTTTGGAATGGTGTGAAGTCATATATATAGGGGAGGTGTTGTCCGTTTCAACGTAAAATAGGTTGTGGTCGATACATAATAGTTATGACGCTTAAATGATAACGATAGTATCGTTTCTCTTATTCTCTATCCCTGCTTACATTATTGTTCGTATTTATGGTTCCCTGCCTTACATACTCAGTACTTTATTCGTACTGACGTCCTTTTGTTTGTGGACGCTGCATGTCGTGTTGCAGGCCCTAATAGACAGGCAGGTGCAGCTCCCCCACCATAGTAGGTTGTCCAGTTCAACAGTGATTGGCGAGATCCCTTCTTCGGACTTGTCGTGGTCTTGGTAAGCATTTTTGTTATAGATATCATGGGTATGTCGGGGCCCTATTCCGGCTATGTTGCAGCACTTATGTTCATTTAGAGGCTCATAGACAAGTGTCAACTCATGTATAGTTTGGTATGTCTTGTCGGCTGGTTTTTGTTGTATAGTCTTTCATGGTAGCATGGTAGCTCGTACCTTATATGTAGTTTATTGATTGCCTGGTCATCCCCTGCTATGTATGTTCATGCCATCATATTTTATTGCTGGTTGTCCATGATCCAGGTCTACCATTTATATTGGTCTCGTCAACCCTTAAAGATAATAAAAAAAGGTTAGATAAAATGTACGTTGGTGCTCGGCAAGTATGGTTGGGTGCTAGTCATGGCCCTCCAGTTTGGGTCGTGACAAACTTGGTATCAGAGCAAGTCTGTCCTAGGGGTCATGTCTAGTAGAGTCTTGATTATGGATGTGTAGCGCACCACATTTATAATCAGGAGGCTATATGACATTTAGGGTTGTTACCTTCTTCCTGAATCTAGATCGTGCATAGAGTTGAGTCGTAAGTGTTTGTCTCTAATATTCACCTTGTTTTCTTTCAGCGATGCCTTCGACTAGGAAGCAAACAATTAGTAGACGGCTTGATACAGCTGCGGGAGAGGGTACCAGTCAGGTGCCCCAAGCCAGAGCAAGCCAAAGTGAGGCTCAGAGTGAGATGCCATCTCATACCTCATCTACCCCATCTCCTCCAGATGATATTAGGAGGCACCCAGCACCTCTAGTTCCTCCGTCTGGCACTACAGACCAGGATATGCGGAGTGCTTTGCAGTTATTGACTAGTTGGTAGCTGCTCAGGCTCATAGGCAGAATACAGGTGCTGCTCAGAAACCAGTTAGTACGAGAGTTCGTTATTTTATTAATTTAGACCCTCCAATGTTTACCGGATCAGACCCCAAGGAGGACCCGCAGACTTTTATTGACCAGGTTCATCGTACACTGCGGGTTATGCATGTTAGTGATACAGAGGCAGTAGAGTTGGCTTCTTATCGGCTACGGGATTTAGCAGTTCTCTAGTATGATAGTTGGGAGAGATTCAGGGGTCCGAACGCTCCTCCAACTATGTGGAAGGAATTTTCTGAGGCCTTTCTTCGTCATTAATTGCCAGTTGAGATACGACGAGCTAGAGCTGATAAGTTCTTGAACCTTAGACAAGGTAATATGAGTGTGCAAGAGTACAGTATACAGTTCGATTCTTTAGCAAGGTATGTTCCCCATATGGTGGTCGAGATGAGTGACAGGGTGCATTTGTTCGTGAACGGATTGGGACCACATCTGATAAATGAGCGCACGACAGCCTCCTTGGTGGAGGGCATGGATATTTCCCGTATTAAGAGGGAGATATTTGTAAGGTATTCTAATGACTTCAGAGGCAGCGTCAGGCCCCAGTCTTCGAGGAGTTCGGCGCCACTTGTAGCTAGTGCTCCCCCGCAGTTTCAGAGGCCTCGATATGATCGATTTACCCATTCTGGTCCAGGTTAGAGTTCGCAGGCATCAGGCTCGCAACATCACAGGGATACTAGTCAGACGAGACCCACAACACCACGTTGTGATTATTGCGGCAAGGCCCACTTTGGACTGTGCCGTCGAGGTTCTGATGCATGTTATTCTTGCAGACAACCTGGCCATATGATGCAGGATTGTCCTAACAGGGGAGGTGATGGTATGGCTCAGCCGACTAGATCTGTGTCTGCTTCTTCCTCATCAGTTCGACCTCCAGCACAGGGTTTTCAGTAGTCGACAGGTCGTGGTAGAGGTAGAGGTGCAGTGCCGAGTTTGAGGGGTGGTCAAAATCAAACATATGCTCTAGTAGGTCGACATGATCTCGAGTCATCTCCAGATGTTGTTACAGGTATATTATCTGTGTTTTCTTATGATGTATATGTGCTGATTGATTCGGGATCTACATTATCATATGTTACACCCTTTGTGGCTAATAAGTTTGGCATTGAACCTGAATTGATAAGTAAACCCCTTGCGGTATCTACTCCGATAGGAGATTCTGTGATTGCTAGAAGGGTATATAGAGGTTGCACTGTGATAATTTGAAGTCGTCAAACCTCGGCAAATTTATTTGAGTTAGAAATGGTTGATTTTGATGTGATAATGGGAATGGACTGGTTGGCCTCATGCTATGCAAATGTTGACTGTCGTACGAAGATGGTTAGGTTTCAATTTCCTGGTGAACCCATCATTGAATGGAAAGGGAATATTACTACACCAAAAGGTAGGTTTATTTCCTATCTTAAGGCAAGGAAAATAATTTCAAAAGATTACATTTATCATTTCGTTCGCGTTAGGGAGGCACAGGCGAAACCACCTACTTTACAATCAATCCCCGTGGTCAACGAATTCCCAGATGTTTTCCCAGATGAACTCCCAGGCCTTCATCCTGAAAGGGAGATTGAGTTTAGCATTGATGTGTTGCTTGACACTCAACCGATCTCTATCCCTCCATACAGAATGGCCCCTGCAGATTGCGAGAGTTGAAGGTGTAGTTGAAGGACTTGCTGGATAAGGGCTTCATTAGACCTAGCACTTCACCTTGGGGTGCACCAGTCCTATTCGTGCGGAAGAAAGACGGGTCGTTACGGATGTGTATCGACTATCGACAGTTGAATAAGTTTACTATAAAGAACAAGTATCCACTTCCAAGAATTGATGACCTATTTGACCAACTCCAGGGTGCTAAGTATTTCTCCAAGATTGATTTACGTTCAGGGTATCATCAGGTAAGGGTTAAGGAGAAGGATATTCCAAAAACGGCCTTCCGGACAAGATACGGGCACTTTGAGTTCTTGGTGATGTCGTTCGGGTTAACAAATGCCCCAACAACTTTTATGGATCGCATGAATACTATATTTAGGCCCTATCTATATGTGTTCGTGATTGTATTCATTGATGACATTCTAGTATATTCTCGTTCGGAGGTGGAACATGCGGGCCACTTACGGATAGTATTACAGACGCTTTGGGATCGTAAGTTATATGCTAAGCTCTCCAAATGTGAATTTTGGCTGAACTCAGTAGTGTTCCTTAGCCATGTGATATCTAACGAGGGTATTAGTGTCGACACTCAGAAGATCGATGCAGTAAAGAATTGGTCGAGACCTACAACACCATCAGAAGTCCGCAGCTTCCTAGGGCTAGCAGGATATTATAGGCGGTTTGTGGAAGGGTTTTCCTCTATATCATCACCAATGACTAAGTTAACACAGAAAGATACCAAGTTCCAATGGTCTGACACTTGTGAACGTAGTTTTCAGGAGCTGAAGAATCGATTGACATCCGCACCAGTGCTCACTCTTCCTGAAGGAACAGAAGGTTATGTGGTATATTGTGATGCCTCAGGTATAGGTTTGGGGTGCGTATTGATGCAGCGTGGGAAGGTGATTGCTTATGCATCAAGACAATTGAATAAGCATGAAAAGAATTATCCAACCCATGATTTGGAATTGGCTGCAGTAATATATGCTTTGAAGATATGGCGGCACTACTTATACGGCGTCCATGTTGACATCTACACAGATCACAAGAGTTTACAATACATCTTCAAGCAAAAAGAGTTGAATTTGAGGCAGCGTCGGTGGCTTGAATTATTGAAAGACTACGACATCGAGATATTGTATCATCCCGGTAAAGCCAATGTTGTGGCAGACGCTCTCAGCCGTAAATCAATGGGAAGCTTAGTACATATTGAGGCAGGTAGATGGGGGTTGACTAAAGAGCTTCATCAGCTAGCCAATATGAGAATCAGATTGTTAGACTCTGATGACAGAGGTGTTACTGTACAGAATACATCAGAATCATCTTTGGTAGCCGAGGTAAAAGCACGGCAATATGAAGATCCTATCTTAGTACGATTAAGAGAGAGCGTTCAGCAGTGTAAAAGTATGGCTTTTGAGATCGGAAGAGATGGGGCACTGAGATACCATGGCCGATTATGTGTGCCTAATGTGGCAGGGTTGCGAGAGAAGATTATGAATGAGATTCATCAATCCCGATATTCCATCCATCCTGGCTCGACAAAGATGTATCATGATGTCAAGGAGCAGTATTGGTGGGATAACATGAAGAAGTCTATTGCAGAATTTGTAGCCCAGTGTCCCAATTGTCAACAAGTAAAGATAGAACATCAGAAACCCGGTGGATTACTTCAGAATATAGAGATTCCGACCTGGAAATGGGAGGTGATTAATATGGACTTCATTATTGGATTACCTCGCTCTTATCATAAGTTTGACTCCATCTGGGTAATAATTGATCGACTTACAAAATGTGCCCATTTTCTGCTAGTTAAGACAACTTACACGGCTGAAGATTATGCGAAGTTGTATATCAATTGTTAGGCTTCATGGTGTGCCGGTATCTATTATATCAGACCGAGGAGCTCAATTTATAGCTAACTTTTGGAGGTCTTTTCAAAAGGGTTTAGGCACACAAGTGAATCTCAGCACTACATTTTATCCGCAGACTGACGGACAGGCTGAACGTACCATTCAAACACTGGAAGATATGCTACGAGCATGTGTTCTAAATTTTAAGGGAAAATGGGATGACCATCTTCCACTCATAGAATTCACCTACAATAATAGCTACCATTCCAGTATTAAAATTGCCCCATACGAGGCACTATACGGGAGAAGATGTAGATCACCAGTTGAATGGTTCGAAGTCGGTGAAACAGAATTATATGGGCCAGATTTGATTCACCAAGCTATTGAGAAGGTGAAAGTGATACAGGAGCGATTGAGGACGGCACAAAGCAGGCAAAAATCTTATTCTGATGTCTGACGTCGTGATCTGGAGTTTGAGGTTGGTGATTGGGTTTTCCTGAGGATCTCACCAATGAAGGGTATTATGCGTTTTAGGAATAAAGGTAAGTTGAGTCCAAGGTATATCGAGCCGTATAAAATTCTTCGACGAATTGGACAGGTTGCTTATGAGTTAGAATTGCTATCCGAATTGGAATTTGTCCACCCGGTATTACATGTATCTATGTTGAGGAAATGTATTGGAGACCCTTCTCGAGTCGTCCCTATCAAAGATGTACAGGTTACAGAGGACCTATCATATGAAGAAGTGTCAGTGGTTATATTAGATCGACAAGTCCGCAAGCTGAGAACAAAAGATGTAGTTTCCATCAAAGTATTGTGGAGAAACAAGAATATGGAAGAAATAACATGAGAAGTAGAAGAGGAGATAAAGTCTAAATACCCGTACCTATTCCAGAATGAAGATAACAAGGATGTTGGTGGAACACATGATACATTGTAAGGTGAAATGGCTCTATGAGGTAAGCAATAACTTGAGAATACTCTTCCTTAATACAAAATGGCGATATGCAGATAATTTATATGTCCATAATGCTTTCCATACTCTTGTAAGGCCATACATTGAGTTAACCGCTTGCAAGTTTGTCCTCTATTTATGGGAGAAACTTGACCGGAATCCACGATGATTTATACTCCCCATGAACCCTTACATTCGAGGACAAATGTTGCTAAGGGGGGAAGGGTGTTACAACCCATATCCACACGCGTTAGTTCATGCCATATATTAGTTAACATAAATCCAAGAATGAATTACCTTTGAGATGATAAGAAGTTAATCCTATTGGTCTTAAGTGATACAAGGGTGCATAAGGGTGATTAACAAGTATTAGAAGTTAAACGAATCAAGTATGTTGTAACTCATATTTTCAGGTAAACCTAGAGGTTCTTAATACACTCAAGGTCATGTATTAAAGTGTTTGAATCATATAATATCCGTATCATAAGTCTTGAAGTCAAACAAGTTATGAAACAAAAGTCGACAAACGTTGTCGCAACTTAGGTTCATAATTTTACTTAAACATTAAGTTAAATGTTTCTAAGCTTTTATCCTAATTTACAAGGAATTACAGGGTGATATACCCACCAAATTAAATATCTATGAGTCTAGTTTCTAACGCATTAAACCATTTGTCAATACGATCTCGGAGTATAGAGATATTCATATTTTCGCAAGCCTGCGCAGATTGGTAGATGACAAGTAGGTGCATCACCTACTTGCCAAAATGATAGGACAAAATTAAAAGACCTAAGTCGGCCAAGAGAGGACTTTTAAGAGGTTATGAACTCAGTTATTTCATCCATATTTTAGACCCTCAAAACCAAAGTTAACCCCTGCAACTCCTCCCCAAAAATCACACACAAACCCTAATCGATTTTCCCTCTCTTTCAAGTTCTATTTGAAGGTATAACCTAGAGTTTGAAGAACCAAGGGAAGGGCTGAGTTATCCAACAAGTAAGGTAAGTTACTTCCATCTTTCATACATTTTTCTTTGCTGTGAATTCATGGTAATTTGTTCTATACATGTAAGAACTCACGGGACGGTGATCGGAAGCCGTGAGTTCGAGTTATTCACTTGTAGCGGACTATTTTGTGGAATATTTTGTGTTGCTATTGGGCTGCGTGTTTTACTACTATTTTGTGGAGTTTTGGAGGTGGAAGGGTGTGTATAAATACCATATATATGTAGGTTTGTGGGCTGATAGTTATTCATAACATTTCCGGGTCGTTTGACACGACTACGGTGATCGTCATATGTATGATGTAATTAGGTTGTGCGTGGACTGTTTTGGGAGGCTCGATATGTTTATTATTGATGTTGTTTGGTCTGTTTGGTGATTGTTTGGAATGGTGTGAATTCATATATATATGGTAGGTGTTGTCCGTTTCAACGTAAAATAGGTTGTGGTCGATACATAATAGTTATGACGCTTAAATGATAACGATAGTATCGTTTCTCTTATTGTAGACTAAGGAGTTGTGACAATTGCATAGCTTGTGATTGGGGTAGTATATACAAGGTATGTGAGGCTATCACTTTCTTCTTTTGTACGACTCCGATTGTACATAATGTAATGAACGAGCTTCCAAAGATACTCTACTTTTAGAAACTAGCAGTACTTACATTGCTTTCCCTCTTATGGAACGATTAATGTTAATGTTGCTTCTCTTATTCTTATGTTATCAATGTTGTTGGTACTTCCTGATTCTTATAAGGTTCGTAATGAAGATTTGGTCCTAATAACGTGTACAGAGGATACCGACTTTACGTCACTCCGAAAGGTTTAGAATGTGATTCCATGAGTCGAGCATGCATTATGTATATGTATCAATTTTACTCTACCGAGCCGCGCTATAGTTGGCCGGGTACGGCACATATTGTGCAACCACTGACCAGTTGGGTTTTTCCGAGCTCCACGTGGCTAGGTACAATTCTACCGAGCCTTTTGACGGCCGGGTACGTTTTTACCAAGCCTATTATGGCTGGGTACGATATGATGATGATGATGCCCACAGAGGCGTATGTTTTAAAAGTTTATGTATACATACATATGTATCATGAATTTCATGTTAGTAGCCCTCAGAGGTACTCATATGTTCCAGGTTGTATATTCTCTATCCCTGCTTACATTACTGTTCGTATTTATGGTTCCCTGCCTTACATACTTAGTACATGATCCTGTAGGCTAATCAACTTAGGACTTCCCTTTCCCAATTCCCCTATGTGTTTAAATTCTATAAACTTCTTCTCCTTTACATATACATGTGTAAGCTGTCCAAACCTCTCTTATTTTCATTATCTGAATTTCCTTGATCATATATGTATTTATAATGTGAAAACTACCTTTATTTGCAAATACGTGTTGAAACTGTTTACTTGTTAAAAGGAATAATTCACATAGTTTAAGTTCGGTCGGAACCCACCGTTGTGGACCGCGACGGGTGCCTAACACCTTCCTCTCAAGGTTATTTCAAGCAATTACCCTAATCTCTAGTAATGCAAACTAGTTACATGAGTTAATCGCTCTAGGTGCCCTAACGCTTTATAATCTGTTAGGTGTCGACTCTTCAAATACCCAATTCCCAAAAGGAAATGAGTTGTTCCCCTATGAATGTCGAAACCCGAACTCCCGCGAGGGAAAAAGGGGGCGCGACATCTGGTATGCCACCTCCATCATCCGGCCCTTCTGTCACAGCCCCATTGTCTGTGCCCTCTACCTCAGCTTACCCTTTAACTACACTGCGGGTTAATCAGACTTTATCCAGCATCAACAATTGGATGCAGGTAGCTATATCAAAGTTATCTGCCTTATCCAGTGCATAGTTCAGGCAGCTCCAGCTCAGCTTCAGGTACCTTCATCACTAAAGGATTCATTAAAGGAGCTTCTGGACAATTAGAAGAAGCTCTTGGGCAACCAGGAGATGATCCTGAAAGCTTTAGATACATAGCGAAAAGCAATCAAGGACCTGGGCAAACAAATCAAGAAGATAAAGAAGACTTGGGCCTCATAGGAGTTAGTAAAGCTGCTGAGGAATGAGGTAGAGAAGATTACATCAGATGGAGACATCACAATGGACTTATTCTTGGAGGAGCAAGTTCCAACAGTTCCAGCAGCACAGGCACCAGAGCAGGAGGCTGACAGAGAGCCTATGAAAGGATTTATGGTACCCCAGTCCGAGGACTTGGAGATACAGTTAGAGGATCCAGAGGGAGCTGACCCCACTGATGTGTAGGACCCGATGCAGACCACATAGGGAGTTTTCTCTACTCTATATCCATTCTTGATCTTATTTTTTCTTTTAGCATTAAGGACAATATTAGCTTTTATTTGGGGGGGGGGGGTGGTCCTACTTTTGATTTGATGACTGGAATGTAATTATGATACTTATTTTTCTTTATCGTTATTTTTCACTTTTCTTATGTATATAACTTTACCATTTATTTTTCACTTTAGGTATGTATATAAATTTACCATTCCATGTATGTATTCATTCCCATTTTGTATATATTCATTTCTTTCCGCTATTATACATATTCATTTTACTTTTCGTAGTTTACTTTATAACTTCTTGTGTTCTTTTTCCTTAATAGCTTAGCTTTTTTTACTTCCGTTAGTAGTTTCTTTTTGAGTACTTAGATGCGTGATTAATAAGCCTTTGGTTTTCTTAATGTCGCAGTTCTTTCCAAAGGTGGAGGTTGTGTGAACCGGGTGACTCTTCCCGATGATGGGTGGCATGACAACCTTCTTAAGGGTTTGAGTCTGTTTTCTTTATGTTTTGTGTAAATAGTAGTAATGAATAAAAGTGTCTCTGGCAAGCTTCACTTGGCCTAGCACATTTACCTTTGACCTTATGGTTAAAAACAAGTTTATTTGAAAAGAATGGTTCTAGTTATGACCTTTAGACTCTCGTGTTGGCTAAACAATCATCGAGTGGCTTCTTGGAGCCATTTGTGTTTCTCAATATTAGCTAGGGTTATTGTGGGACCTCGACTCTGTTCTCTTTATCAATCCAACAGCTTGTGAGGTGAGATATTAATTTGCAAGTCCAAGTCATGTGCCAATAAGTCTAGAACTTGCCCTGAATGTTTGTCTGGGCGAAATTCTAAGTGTAGCTAGACGTGAAAAATGATTATAGGCTCTCCTTTATCCAATTTGAAACTTGAATGCATCCATATCCCACCAAATATGATATCCCTAGTCAACCCCGTTGAGCCAAAGCCTTTGTTCTTTCAATAAATATGATACAAGCCTTTATCCGTTCTATAATGACCCATTCTTGGCACCCGATCTTTACTTAGCACAATTGGCAAAAGCATAAGTTTGGGGGGAGAGACGAGGAGTGTGAAAGTGATAAAAGGTACAAAATAAAGAAAAGGGAAGGCAAAGAAAAGAAAGAAAAGCCAAAAAAGTCAAAAAGAAAGTGAATAGAATAGAAAAATGAAGGGATTCAATGAAAGCAATGAAGAAAGGCTTGGAATGATTAAAAAAAGGAGAAAATGATTGTCATGAACAAGAAAGAGCGACAGTGTGTCTCTCTAGTCCCCTAGGAGGAAGAAAATGACTCAAAGAGTCAAGAAAGTGTGAGCCGAAATGAGAAAATGAAGTGCTTAAGAAAAGATGAAACCTTCACAGACCGATATATCCTACCTTAAACCAAAAGCCTTCATTATAGTCCCGCAAAAGCCCTATATGATTTCGAGTTGAGTGAGCTTACATTAGTGGTGATTTACATAAGGGGCAAGCTTATGGTACTTGTCATACCTCCTTTTTACCTACACCCCCCGGAAGGGTATAAGGGAGTTTTTTCCAACTTAAAGTGACAATCGAAACGGAATTATTTTATTTAAAATCAGAGTCGCCACTTGGGATAATTTATGGTGGCCTAAGTCACATGTTCAAATCCCGAATCAAGGAAAAGATTGACTCTATATTACAGTCCGCGAACCAGAAATCCGGGTAAGGAATTCTGTTAACCCAGGAGAAGGTGTTAGGCATTCTCGAATTCCGTGGTTCTAGCACGGTCGCTTAACTGTTGTATTCGGCTTAATTATCTGATTTTAGAAACACGTTTTAACCTATGATGCCATTTTAAACTTTTAACCGCTTTTAATCAATTTTAAAAGAAGATTGAACGTCATTTAAAACACGTCTTTGGATCGCGCCACATGAAATGTACCCGCAATCCTAAACATATTTTATTCAATGTTTTAAGATTTGGATTTGAGTCACATGAAATGCACACCCGAGTTTAAGGAAATTAATTTAAATAGCGCGCCTAAAGCAACTACGCACTTTCAAGTTTGCGAGAGCCATGGAAAGTTCAATTGATGGCATACCTCGATTTTTAAAGAGTTAAAACTAATTAAATGAGGGACATGGGCAATTTAATGAAAATGGCACACCTCAAATTATTTCAAAGGGTTTTATTATTTGAAGTTGTTATAATTAGGTTACATGAAATGCACCCCCGAATTGGATTTACGTATCGTGACCATGCCACGAGAACTGTACCCATAGCCATGACGATTTAAAATGCGTGCCTAAAGCAATACTATGAATGTTCATCATTTCCATTATCCTAAAATTTGGGGATTCTTACGAGGTTCCGATTTAGACATTTGGTAGTGTATATACCAGTGAATTTCTACACAAACTGGTAAATAAAAACAAAGAAAAATAATTGGTTCTACAATTTAAAAGCTTAAAGCCTTAATCAAGTGGATATTGTGAAATTTACGTAAACAAACAAGCTAAGAAATCATGTCAAATTTAGTCACTGATCTCAATGGATAATGGCAAACGCAAGGATGTATCTAAACAGCTATAGCACTACTTCTTTCCACATCAGGCGGCGAGATTTTTCCATCTTCACCCTTCTTCTTTTTTTCTTGAGAGTTAAAATAAATGATATATGATTAACATTTTAAAATATCTTTTCATCGTTTTGAAACCAGATATCCACAAATTGCAGCACTTCCCTTAATATGTTAGGCATGTTTTTTATTTCTGGGTCACCTAAATCCAATCTAACTCCAAAAACTGGCCAAGTTGACTCAATAGGAAAATACGACAATCAAATTTTGGAAAAGATTACCATTTCAACCTAGTTCAATGTGCAGATACAAGTAAATACAAAAATCAACACCGTAAGATTACTAAATCAAAAAATATTAAATAATAAAAAATTAGACCCCATATGTCGCCATTAACATTTCGAATGAACCTCTACAAGCACTTATTAGATTCATTCATGAGAAAACAACTACCAAGATCTAAAAGACACACCCGAAATTGAGTTCCAACGATTTCCATTAATGAGGTAAAGAATAGGCGAGTTCAAAAATATAAAAATAGAAATACAATTAAAAAATAAAAATAAAGAAAACATACTTTCAATGCACCACTGAGTGATGTTGAGCTTCGAAAACTTGTTTGCAAGTATCTAATACAGGGACGATCAGCTATAGAGGTCGAGATGTCGAAGAACAGAAGCCAAACAGTAGTGGCAGAATCAACGAAGCACATCCACGGTTCCAAAACAGCTTTATAAACCCAGAAAGAGAAGGAATCGAGCTTTGAAATCAATCTTCTTCAAATCTTTATTGAAAATTCAAGTTTTTCTTTCCATTTTTAGCTTCGGATTTTCAGATCTGGAGTTTCACTTTTGGATTTTAGAACTCATTTTTTAGCTCTCTAAGTCCCAGCTTTTGAGAATTTTTGAAAGAAACAGAATTTTTCGTTTTGTACCTGTGTGTTTTTTTTTTTTTGAAAAATCAAGATGAAGAAAGAAGAAGAGAGGTCCCTTTAGAGCTGCGCAGCTTTTGTGTGTATATCCCTTTTTTCTTTTAGATTTTTTAAGCCTTACTTTATAGGTAGAGTCTAGGTTTAGGTGTATTTTTGTGTATTTTGCCCATTAGTCCCTAGGTCTTTTTATTTGTTTTTGCTCCAAAGAAGAGTCTAGAAGGGTCCCTAAGCTTAATGGACTAATCCAAATTGGGCCAAGAACTGGGCTCTAAAACTCTTTAAATTGTGATCCAATACCTTAATTGACTCCTTTTTAAAATAAGATAAAAATACTACACAATCCAAAGCTAATCCTAATTAATTAAACTAAACATGAAACTATTTTTGTGTTTTTGAAATTATATAAAGATAAAATAAGGTACTTTTTTTGTATATTATTATTATTATTACTTTATGAAAGGTACATAAAATAAAAATATTTTTTTTGTAATTTTTATTTTCTTGTAATAAAATAAAGCAAAAGAGTAAAAATTAGTTGAAATAGCTATATTAGGCCTAAATTAAATATTTACGTGCTAAAATATAAAAAATCTTGGGGAGGGTCAAAAATCACATGTCTACAGTTGCCCCTCTTTGACTGGAAACGCTAAGCGTTTTCGGACAAAGAACAACTAGACAGGTATTTTGACCCGACCCTTATTTTAGGAAACCAAAACTAAGAGAAAAGGAGAATGTGACCGAGCCCCGGTATCTGAGCTGCCTACATATCCTTGGCTATAAAGGAATCAGGCCACGTGTAGTTCAGAGGTGAGTGAGATGATGGAGTATGTCGAGGTGGAGAGCCGGTCGAGGTGCCGTTCCGCGGAGGTTCCGGTCCGCAGTCCTGTTATTACATCAAAAATCAAAACATGAAAAAGACTAAGTCTTTCAACTACGAGTTACAAGATTCCTATCTATAAGTCTTCTGAAGCTTGATCTTGAGTCTTGAATGGTTCTTCATGCAGACTTTAGATTTGAACCTTGGCGCTTGTTAGTTGCAGGTGCTAGCTCGTTCTTCTACAGCTTTTTGATCAAGACCGGACATGTAGTGTTTGTGACTTCCACCATGTCTTAAGCAGTTCACATCTTCCATCAACTTCTGCATTTGGATTCACTTCTTGCCTTTCTCTTTTTTTTCTTTATTGTGACTAACTTTTGTTGATCACCTCGGACTGTTGACTCACATTCTTGCCGCGAGCTTCTTTGGTTGCTGACTTGAATTGCAATCTGAGATGCTTTTCCTTTTTTTTTCAGGTGGACGCCTGATTGTTGAACTCGAACTATATTCCCTTACTCTCCAGATGGGCGCCTGACTACTGAACTTGAATTGTATTCCCGTGCTCCAGGCGGGCTCCTGACTGCTAAACTTGAAATGTACTCCCATGCTCTCCAGGCAGGCTCCTGACTGATAAACTTGAATGTATTCCCATGCTTCCAGGCGAGCTCCTGACTGCTAACTTGAAATGTATTCCCTGCTCTCCAGGTGGGCTCCTGACTGCTAAACTTGAAATGTATTCCCATGCTCTCCAGGCGGGCTCCTGACTTCAACAAAATAGACAAAACAAAGAAAATTTTCTGCCCCAGTTTGGTGGCTGGGCACAGATGTGAGTGTAAAACTAAATCATGTTACCAAATATAAATAAGAACTTAAAAGCTAAAACTTGAATTGTACTCCCTCGTTCTCCAGGCGGGCTCCTGATTGCTGACTCGAAATGTATTCCCTGCTTTTCAGGCGGGCTCCTGACTACTGACTTGAAATGTATTCCCTGCTCTCCAGGAGGGCTCCTGACTACTGTCTTGAAATGTATTCCTTACTCTCCATACGGGCTCTTGATTGCTGAACTTGAAATGTATTCCCTGCTCTTCAGGCGGGCTCCTGATTACTGACTTAAAATGTATTCCCTGCTCTCCAGGAGGGCTCCTGACTGCTAACTTAGAATGTATTCCCTGCTCTCCAGGCGGGCTCCTGATTGCTGATTTGAAATGTATTCCCTGCTCTCCAGGCGGGCTCCTGATTGCTGACTTGAAATGTATTCCCTGCTCTTCAGGAGGGCTCCTGATTGCTGACTTGAAATGTATTCCCTGCTCTTCAGGCAGGCTCCTGATTGCTGACTTGAATTTCTTCTCCATGTTCTCCAAGTGGGTACCTGATTTCAACAAAATAGACAAAACAAAGAAAACTTTCTGCCCCAGTTTGGTGGTTGGGCTCATATGTGAGTGTTGAACTGAACAATGTTACAAAATATTCGTAAGAATTTGAAAGATAAATCCCATTATCTAGGTGGGTCCTGACAACTCTCAATTAAACGACCATTATAAATCTATGTTATTTCTTCTAAAGGTGTGACTTCCGCTAAATCTTGTTATCTAAGAGGGTCTTAAAGCTACATCCCATTATCCAGGAGGGTCCTGAAGATCACAAGTCAAGTTTTATCTTAAGAGCGACAATTTTACGGCTAAATTATACTACCCTACAGCAGAACTTACGCTAAATCTTGTTATCTAATGGAAATCTTAAAGCTAAGTCTCATTATTCAGGAGGGTCCTGAAAACTCCTAATTGAATCCTATCTTAAACATACAAACTTTGAAGCCAACTTATATTCCTTTGGGGTACCTTTTTACTAGATTATGCTACTCATGATTGTTTCGAATTTTAAACTAGTTCCCATTTTCCAGGAGGGTCCTGAAAATTTACTGTCAAACCTGTTTGGTGCTTGCCTTTCCTTACGGAGGGTTTCTCCAAAACAAACGAAATTCCTGCCCCTGTTTCAAATCAAAGGAAAATCTTGTCAGCTTAAATATATGGTGGTTGGTTTGTTTCCTTGACTTTGAGAACGGTTGCTCCTTCACTTCCCATGATAACTTTGATTTCCACTCGAAGACCTTGCTTGTTTATTGATTAACCACTTTCTCTGTCACCCTTGTCACGGAAAATACTTCTGATCCGTTCCAACCCAATACCCTTTATCTATTGCATTGTGCTCTTGCATTGACATGTACTAAACCTTTGTATTTCTCATGAATCTCAAAGCACGACAATTTCCACCCACTCATCACGCATGTTGTTTTTTCTTGACTTAAACCACTGGCCCTGGCCTTGAGGTCTGTTTCTCCTTCACTTGCCACGATAACTTTGATTTATGCTTGGAGGACCTCACTTGTCACTAATTAAACACCTTTTGTCAATCTTACCACAGAAAATACCTTTGATCCGTTCACCAAACCCCTCCATCTTGTTGCATTGTTCATGAATTGATATGTACCAAACCCTCGTGTTTCACCGGAAATACCTTTGATCTGTTTACCTAGCACCCTCCATCTGTTGCATTGTTCCTGATTTGATATGTACCAAACCTTTGTATTTCACAAGGGTCTCAGTGCACTTGTTGTTCTTTCCTGACTTATGACACTTTGATGTACTGGCCAGATCCTGTTTTGTGCAATTGAAAAGCTTATGGCAAATTTTGAAGTCATTTCTCACTTGTTCTGACCAAACAGACTCGGAAAGAGGGGGTAAACAAGATAAAAGGAACAGAGTAAAGGACAAAAGAAGGGGATGATTCCTAACAAGAAAGCTATAAAGTAGACACATATCAGATGTGGATACCAACTCTAATGACCATGACATGCACCTGTGGCCTATGCTGTTGAGCAAGTCTGATGTTCAACTCCTGTTATACCCCTAAACTGTGAAACTGGGCTTCAATGCTCCGATTATCCAATCTGATTCACAATCCTTATTCGACTTGTAGTGCCCGAAGGGTTTTTACCATCAAGCCTCTCTCATTTTGTTCTTTCTCTCAACTTGTCGTCACCTTACAGTGCCCGCGAGGGTTTTCACCAATAAGACTCTCTCATTTTTTATTTCTATCAGCTCCCGTCGCCTTACGGTGCCCGTGAGGATTTTCACCAATAAGGCTCTCTCATTTTTTACTCTTTTTCCTGTTTGGACCAGAGTGTTGCCCCTGATATGAATCACCTCTGCCTGCTCGACTTGGCATTTCTCGAAGACTAATCGGAAGGTCTTTCTTTGGACCGTAATGTGGGCTTTTGGATTAGGTTAGAAAGAAAGGATATAAAAGGCTCAAAATGATTCAAATGGGTTAAAATTTACAACTTTCGGAATCGGACTTCTTGCAACGACTGCAACTTTTGCCCCAGTTTCTTTGCTTGGGGACTTTTGGATTTTATTTTGATGGGACCGAACCGTGAGGCTGCCTACGTATCCTTAAAAGGAATCAGGTCGAGTGTAGTTCATGTCATAAGAATTTACTTTGTTTGTTGTGATTTTTCTTTTCTTTCTCTTTCTCTTCTTTTCTTCTTTTTGTTTTTTCTTTTGTTGTTTTTTTCCCTCTCTTTTTTTTTCTTTTCATTCTTTTCTTTCTCTCTTCATTCTTTTCTTTCTCTTTTCATTCTTTTCTTTCTCTTCTTTTTTGTCCTTTACTTACATTTTGCACTTGCGTTTCTGAACTTTACCACTGATTCCAAAAGAGGGGTATGAAAAAGAAATAAATGTCTTCGTCATTCTAATCTTCAAAACATGCCCGTACAAACAAACACAATTAAACAAACCAAAGGAATCATACACAATATCTTTTGACTGCATTAGAATTGATAATCATATCCACACATTTGCCCTCTACATCTGTTACATACAAAGCACCATTGGACAACCCTCTCGTTACCACGAACGACCCTTGCCAACTTGGGACAAACTTGCCTTTAGCTTCAACCTGACACGGCAGGATGCGTTTCAATAGTGTTTCTTTATGTTCTATCTGCCCCAGTTTCACACAATTCGGGCTTGAAGTGATCCCAAAATGCCTTTACTTATTTCCCTCAAATGTCCTTACATCTTCAACATTGTTTCATTGCTTTGTGATTAAACTGACTTTTAAAACCAGGCTGAGAATTACGCGTGCATGTCACGTCACTATAGTCAACAGGAAAAGAACTATAAAAAGAAAAGATAACTAAACGAAAATGACTAGAAATCACAGAAAACAGAAAATGGCATTAGACAGATGGTGAAAGGGTTTAGATAACAAAACAAACAAACTAAACTGGGGTTACAAACCTAGAACAAACCTAGACAACACTAAACGGGCTATTATGACTAAACAAACTAAGCAAAATAAAAGGATAGAATGGTTTAAGTCACAAGACAATATCCGGATTACAACCCTAAAATAACCCAGATA